>NC_142014.1:81908398-82208398 GCF_049901735.1 Notechis scutatus | reverse complement strand
CTAGCAAACCTTTTCTTCTGGCAACTAAGTCCAGAAATCATGGGTGCGGCTATGAAGGTGCAATTATTGGAAAATATAGGATTTTAATATATGGGGAAAGGTCTGTCCAACAGTAGAATACCCTCTTTCTAAAGCTGTTGGGCTCCCCATCCTGGAGGTTGGACAGAAGAGGCTTCAGGGGTGGTTGAACTGATGGGCCTGCATCCTACAGAGCAGGGGTCGCCAACCAGTGGGCCGGGGCCACTGGTGGTCCGCGAGAAAATTTTGGTGGTCCGCAGAGAAATGTCCCCCCCAAAGCAATTAATCCAGGCTGTGTGGGAACACAAGGCTGTGCCGCCCACCTGCTGGCTCCCACCCCTCGACCGAGCGCAAACCTTGAGTAAAGCCACGCGAGCTGGAACTGGAAGGTAAGACCAATGGCAGGGGAGGGAAATCCGCCCCTGGGTGGCTTGTTGACGTTGGTGGGAGAGTCGGTCCCATATTCCAGAGCCACAGTAGTCACAGGACTGGCCCTTTGGCCATCCCGGAGCATCTCCTCCTCCAGTCCCTGGCAGGCTGGTGCACCCGGGTGGAGGAGCAGTTGCTCCAGGGTGACCAAAGAGCCAGTCCTGTGACTACTGCAGCTCTGGAATATGGGACCGACTTTCCCACCAACGTCAACAAGCCACCGATAGTCGAAATTGGTATGAGTGGTCCGTGGGATTTGAAATTATGAGTTTGGTGGTCCCTGAGGTCCAAAAGCTTGGCGACCCCTGCTACAGAGGGTGGACCAGCTTGAAACATTGGAGATTTCAAAACTGGAAGAAATAACGAAATAATAAACTGCTTCTAGGAAGGCTTTCAAAGAGAGTTAAACCCCGAGAAGTGACTGCGCCAAGTTTCTCACAGCAGCCGAACCTCAACTAGATTCAGGAAACACGCAGAGAAATCCAACTCTGAGAAATACTTGGAGCAGTTTGAACACAAATCACAATGCTTGCTTAGTTATTCTGCGGCTTGGAGGAAGCCAGGAGCAGCCATTCCATTTTCTTAACCTGGGTTGAGTACCTCCCATATGGTGGGAATCAGTGGTGGGATTCAAATTTTTTACTACTGGTTTTGTGGGTGTGGCTTGGTGGGCATGGCAAGGGAAGGATATACTGCAAAATCCCTCTTCCCTCCCCATCCCACTAGCCTGCTTTCCAGCTCCGTTCTCCTGTGCAGGGCAACCAAAGGAGACCCAGGCAATCAGCTGTGGGCGTGGCTTGAGTGTGGCATTCTATGGGTGTGGCTTGGTGAGTGTGGCTTGGTAGGCATGGCTTGGTGGGCATGGCAGGAGAAGGATATACTGCAAAATCCCCCTTCCCTGCCCACCCCACTGACCTGCTTTCCAGCTCCGTTCTCCTGTGCAGGGCAACCAAAGGAGACCCAGCCGATCCTCTGTGGGCGTGGCTTGGTGGGCATGGCGTTCTGTGGGCTTGGCTTGGTGGGCGTGGCAGGGGAAGGATATACTGCAAAATCCCTCTTCCCTCCCCATCCCCACTAGCCTGCTTTCCAGCTCTGTTCTCCTGTGCAGGGCAACCAAAGGAGACCCAGGCAATCAGCTGTGGGCGTGGCTTGAGTGTGGCATTCTATGGGTGTGGCTTGGTGGGTGTCGCTTGGTAGGCGTGGCTTGGTGGGCCTGGCAGGAGAAGGATATACTGCAAAATCCCCCTTCCCTCCCCACCCCACTAGCCTGCTTTCCAGCTCTGTTCTCCTGTGCAGGGCAACCAAAGGAGACCCAGGCGATCAGCTGTGGGCGTGGCTTGAGTGTGGCATTCTATGGGTGAGGCTTGGTGGGTGTCGCTTGGTGGGCATGGCTTGGTGGGCGTGGCAGGGGAAGGATATACTGCAAAATCCCCCTTCCCTCCCCACCCCACTAGCCTGCTTTCCAGCTCCGTTCTCCTGTGCAGGGCAAACAAAGGAGACCCAGGCAATCAGCTGTGGGCGTGGCTTGAGTGTGGCATTCTATGGGTGTGGCTTGGTGGGTGTCGCTTGGTAGGCATGGCTTGGTGGGCATGGCAGGAGAAGGATATACTGCAAAATCCCCCTTCCCTCCCCACCCCACTAGCCTGCTTTCCAGCTCCATTCTCCTGGGCAGGGCAAGCAAAGGAGACCCAGCCGATCAGCTGGGACTCAATGGGAGGCAGAGAAGAGACGGGGTTGGCCGGTTCTCTGCTATCTCCGCTATCGGTTTTCCAGAACTGGTCAGAACCGGCTGAATCCCACCTCTGGTGGGAATGCAGAGATTCTTGGATGAGAAGCAAAAAGTCTTCAAGAAAAACAAAGAAAGCCCAGCTGTTGTTTTTTTTGTAAAAACACCTTTTTCAAAAAAAAAAATCAGCTCGGCTTTCCTTGTTTTCCTTGAAGACAATTTGCTTCTCATCCGAGAAGCTTCTTCGGTTCTGAATGAATGACGGAGAATTAAAAGATTTATCTTCCTTGGAGTCATCTGGTTGTTAGTACTCCCTCTGAGAATCGTTGAGGCTGCTTAGAGGCTTATAGGCGCCCTCAGCGTCCCCTGAATAGTGCAAAAAGAGGGGTCAGAGAGGCCATCTACCTTAACACTGAACGGAGGGGGAAGGATATGACCCAGTAGTGGGATTCAACAGGTCCGCACCACTTGGGCCAAACCGGTTGTTAAATTGCTGGCTGGCCCCTCCCCTCCGCCCTCCTTCCAGGAATTCCCCACACGCCCCGTTTTGGCTCCCAGGTAAGTGCAGGGAGGCCTACAAGGCCCAAAATGGGGCATGGAGAGGTTGCGGCATGCCCCCCTCCCCCCACGGCCCATTTTTGTCCCCGGGGGGGTGTGCAGGAGGCTGAGTGCTGCCTGTCACACACCCCTGGCCACGCCCACCCTGACTCCATCCACCCAGCCGGTCACTAGGGGAGAGAACCGGTTGTTAAATGGTTTGAGTCCCACTCCTGATCGGACACTACCCACCTCCTGTTTACAACATCAGCCCTTGCCCCAATTCCAAGAAGGTCCCACAGCCACTTGCATTATTCAGGTGACCCTGAGGGCCCAGGTAACCTTCCAAGGGGCCTCAGCGACTCTCAGAAATGTCTTTGAGGAAAAACAAAGGAGGTCCAGTTGCCTTTTGAAGAAGAAAAAAGAACCCACCTTTGGGACGACCCTTACCTGGACAACTGAGAAGTTCCCTTTGGAGGCTGCTGGAAGCTGTTCGCTCCCGCAGGTGCTGAGGGAACCTCACCCACAATGAGAGGAAAAATCAACCTCTCCACAGAAGACCCGACATCCAGGGGAGACGGGTGGGTCCCCCTCGTTTGGATGCCCTCAAGGGGCTGGGTGCTTTCTTTTGGATTGCAGCGCTGAGCAAGGGCTGGGCTGAATGGCCTCACGGACCGTTTCAAATTGCAGGATTCTCTCAGCGACATCCGTCCTGGCAGAAGGTAAATCCTGTCAGATTAAATTTCTTTTGTATGCATCAGCTGCTTCCTGATGGTTAGACCCCAAAAATCCCTTCTCAAGCCATTTCCCTCTCCCTCTACCCCCACCCCAAAGAAATCCACCCCTGCTTTGCCTATAAATGCCTCCATTCCCTTTGCTGGAGGGAAGCCTGGAGTTGCCACTGAGTAGACTTGCTACCCGTGGAGGCAAAGGGACAGGTGAGTACAGCTCTCCCACCTGTGGGCACCTGACAGGTGAGTCCCCTGTCTCTGCTGTCTCTCTCTTTCTCTCTCCTCTGTCCTCCCACTGTCTCTCCCTCTGTCTCTCTTCTCTCTCTTTCTCACTTCTCTCTCTCTCTCTCTCTCTTCTCTCTCTTCTTCTGTCTCTCCCACTGTCTCTCTCTGTCTCTCTCTTCTCTCTCTTCTCTCCCTCTGTCTCTCTCTGTCTCTCTCTCTCTTCTCTTCTCTTTCTCTCTCTCTCTCTCTCTCTTTCTCTGTCTCTCTGTCTCTCTCTCTCTTTCTCTCTTCTTCTGTCTCTCCCTCTGTCTCTCCCTCTCCCTCTGTCTCTCTGTCTCTCTCTTTCTTTCTCCCTCTGTCTCTCCCTCTGTCTCTCTGTCTCTCTCTTTCTCTCTTCTTCTGTCTCTCCCACTGTCTCTCCCTCTGTCTCTGTCTCTCTCTTTCTCTCTCTCTTTCTCTCTCCCTCTGTCTCTCCCTCTGTCTCTCTGTCTCTCTCTTTCTCTCTTCTTCTGTCCCTCTGTCCCCCCCCTGTCTCTCTCTCTCTTCTCTCCCTCTGTCTCTCTGTCTCTCTCTTTCTCTCCATCTTTCAGGGGCAGCATGCGATGTCCTGGTTCCAAAAAGGGGGTCTGTGGGAAGCTGGGAGCAAGGGGTCTCTAGGGGGGATCTCTGCAGTAGATGAAGAGAGGGGCACAGGAGATCACAACCTGCTTCTTAGTAAGTTAGAAAAATGTGAGATAGACAGCTTCCTCCCCAGATGGGTTTGTATTTGGCTGACAAACATCACTCAACATGTCGCCCTTAATCGAACTGCGTCTGCATGGAGGGAAGTAAGCAATGGGGTACCACAAGGTCTTAGGCCCGGGGCTCTTCCATATCCATCAATGACTTAGATGAGGGAATAGAAGGGGAACCCATCAAGTCTGCAGATTGCACTAAGCTGGCCGGAATAGCCGACACCCCAGAACACAAGCTCAGGATCCAAAAAGATCTTGACAGACTTGAACAAGGAGCCCTATCCAACAACATGAAGTTTAATGTGGAGAAAAGCAAGCTGTTACATTTAGGTAAGAAAAACCAAATGCCCAGAGACAGAATGAGGTGGTACTTGGCTCAATAGCAGTAACTGGGAGAGGAATCTTGGAGTCCTAGTGGACAATCCCTTACATATGAACTAGCCGTGTGCTGCAGCTGCCAAAAAAAGCCAACGCAATTCCTAGGCTGCATTAACAAAGGGATAGGATCAAGATCATGGGAAGTTCTAGTGCTGCTTTCGGAGACCTTGGTAAGGCCACACTTGGAATATTGTGTCCAGTTTGGGATATAAAAAAGAAGTTGAGACTTGGAAAGAGTGCAGAGAAGAACAACGAAGGTGATTAGGGCCCTGGAGGCCAAAATACGTGAAGAACAGCTGCAGGAACTGGGTACGTGTAGTTTGATGAAAAGGAGGACCAGGGGAGACAGGAGAGCAGCCTTCCAATATCTCAGGGGCTGCCCCAAAAGAAGTGGGAGTCAAGCTATTCTCCAAAGCACCTGAAGGCAGGACAAGAAGCAACGTTTGGAAACTCATCGAGGAGAGAAGCAACTTAGAACTAAGGAGAAAATTCCTAATAGTAAGAACAATCCACTAGCGGAATTGCTTTCCTCTAGTAGCTTTGGGTGCTCCACCATTGGAAACTTTCAAAAAAGAGTTTAGACCACCGTTTAACAGATCATCAGAGTGGGAAGGGACCTTGAAGGTCATCTAGTCCAACCCCCCCCTGCCCAAGCAGGAGACCCTACACCGTTTCTGACAGATGGGAGTCCAATCTTCATTTGTCTGAAACGGTGGACGGTTTCCTGCTTGAGGAGGGGGCTAGGAGACCACCAAGGTCTCCTCCAACCCTGTTATTTTGTTACAATACAGGAGAGCATCGCTCAGGCGTTTCCCATTACACAGCAAGGCAGGATCCACGGGGGGCCCACGGGAGCAAGGGTTGCATGAACAAGGAGGGAGAAAGGGGGCCGGTGCAAAGCTACGAAACCCACTTTGGGATCCCTGGCTTGGTCCCAAGTTGGAGGTGGGGCCCCTATTCCTTGGAGGGGGTGGGGGGCTTCCCAATGGTACCACCCACCCCTTTAACTTCTCCCCTCTTTGCTTCTCTCTGCAGGGAAGGAAGGAAGACCATGGGTCGATTCCTCTTTACGAGCCTCGGCTTGCTGGTCGTGGCTTTCGCCCTAAGTGGTGAGTTCAAACCGGGTGTCTCGTGTCTGGAGAGGTCAATTATCTTGTCTCTGACCTTCCTGAGTTCACACACACACACCCTGCTCCTGAATCCTCTCGCTGAAGTTGCTGTTTGGCTTTTTTTTTTTTTAAACAAGTTTTATTTTCAAGACAAACAATACACAGATACACATAAAACAAAACATAAAAGCATAAAAAAATCTCTTATCTGATAGTTGCTTAGTCCCGGGTTAAAACTCTTGGTACAGACACAAATTCAAATTCATATTCATTTTAAATACCATTTCATATCTTATTAACATTTTCAGTTTTCTGTATGTCTTCTCCTCTCTTTTAAATTTTCTCAATTTTATTTTATTTTATTTATCTCCTCTCAATTCATGTTTGGCTTTTCAACCCCACCTTGTCTCTCTGATCCCAGACCAGAGATGGTCTTCAGCCGGTTCTGACCGGTTCTGGAGAACCAGTAGTGAAAATTTTGAGTAGTTGGGAGAACCGGCCAATCCCACCTCCGACTGGCCCCGCCAACCCCCATCTCTTCTCTGCCTCCCATTGAGTCCCAGCTGATGGGCTGGGACTTCTTCTTTGGTTGCCCTGCACAGGAGAACAGAGCTGGAAAGCAGGTTAGAAGGGTGGGGAGGGAAGAGGGATTTTAGGGCAACCTTCCCCTGCCAAGCCCACCAAACCATGCCACGCCCACCACACCACACCCACAGAACCCAATAGTAAAAAATAATTGAATCCCACCACTGTCCCAGACTCAGGGCTGTTTGTAGCAATGCGATAACAAAGCGAAAAATTCAAAGCAATTGAAATGCAGAATTAATTGAAAGTTAATTAATTAATTAAAAAGTTGGCAGAGATGCGTGCATCGATTGTTTTTTTAAAAATAAGCACTCTGCACAAGAGCTTAGATCCTTTTTCATGAACCTGAGAGTTGGCAGGGCATCTTGGGAAGGGTCTCTCCTTGGCAGTGAGTAGATCCGGAATTATAACAGACTTTTGCCCATTTGAGGCATTTCTAAATAAAAGAAATTATTATGGGAGACGGACTTCGCTCTTTATTTAAATGGGTTTCATCACTTGACAGGGGGTCAGACCAGTCATGGGCCAGTTTGGATGGGTTCTAGCCAGGGGTGGGATTCAAATTTTTTAACAACCGGTTCTGTGGGCGTGGCTTAGTTGGTGGGTGTGGCTTGGTGGTCGCGTTATTGGCTGGGTGTGGCCAACTCAACATCACTCACCTTGAGGCACGCATCTCCTCGCCTGGCCTCTCATGACTGTGGGGATGCTGCAACAGTCGTAAGTGTGAAAAACGGTCATAAGTCACTTTTTTCAGTGCCATTGTAACTTTGAAGGGTCACTCCACACAAGCAAAGTACCAGCAAAGGAGCAGGAAAAAAAACTCCAGAGAAATTCCTGAGACAGGAAGTCTAGTCCTGCCAAGAATGTAACAAGGGTTAACGGAGAGGCAGTTTCCGTAAGCAACACCAGAATGTTTCCTTCCTGCCTTCCTTACAGGATTAGGCCAGTAATTTCTTCTAACAACCGGTTCTCCGAACTGCTTAGAATGTTAACAACCGCTTCTAGCGAATAGGTGCGAACCTGTAGAATCCCACCCCTGATTCTAGTGAACCCGTAGTTCCAACCGTCAGCTGGCCCCATTCACCCACCCCTGCCTTATCCTGCCCTATATTTCCTTCTTTCTGGCTCTGCTGGTTTCCATGCCTCAGCTGTTCTGCCTCAGGGCTGCCCTAGAAAGTAAGTAGATGAGCTTCAAACTGCTGTTTTTGAACCCTGCGACCCTGTGCAAAGCGCACACTAGGCATGCGTTGCAGCCCACCACTGGGTCAGACCCACAAATAATCACCCCTGAAGCCTGTGAACAGCTATGGGACATCCTGGTGGCCAGTGCAGTTCCTTAAGCACAGACTTATATGATCCCTGTAGTGTCAGGATTCCGATAGTCGGCTATTTGTCAGGATTCTAGCAGTTACCCCAATTAAATCGTGAGTCTCGAGCCACACTCCCAAAACTTCAAAGGATTTACTGGAAGTCAACATGTCGGCATGGCCTGGGCATAGCCGACTCTGAGATACGTAATTCACTGTCACCCTTGACCCTGCTTTTCCCCCCATCCCTCTGAGTGTATCATAATCCATATTCTCCAACAAAGCACGTCCATAGCTAAGAGTAATCAATCATGCTCTCCAATTAGATTTTTTCACGGCAGAAGCTTCAGTCATCTAATCTGTCTCTGAAGAAAATATGAATGGAATGTACTTTCGATTCCACACTGCCACCTTCTCTTTGAAACTCCCCCCAGTCTTTCTGTTGGCAACTATAAAACGTGTATAGAAAATGTTTTATGAGTTGACATGTAGTTTGCACTGGTCAACGGCTTGACGCTTACCTTCCTCAGCAGTTACAATTTCAGGAGAGTCTTGAAGGTAGCCCCACATAAGCCCATTGGAAGAGTTGTGAGGGTTGTGAGACCTGCTCGGGAAGGTCCCCATTTCACACCCCAAAGCCAAGTGGACCAAAGTTAAACAGGCTTAATCTGGTCCTTGAAGGAACCCTGTTTTCTGGCTTTTGCATGGTTCACTGAATGGTAGACCAAACAAAGTGGACAGGTTCACACACAAGACACGTAGCTTTAAGGAAATTAACCCAGGTTAACCCAAACCAAGTTTTGGACATTCTCCAAATGCAGCTTCCCCGTCTGTAACCAGGGATGGGATGCAAATAGTTTTACTACTGGTTCTGTGGGTGTGGCTAGGTGGGCATGGCCATGTGACTTAGTGGGTGTGGCTTCTTCATTTTTTGCAGCAGCACCCCCGCCCCCCATTTTTTGCCTCCTGGGCCCCAGGGAAGCTTCCTGGGAGGCCATTTTTGCTCCGTGGAGGCTTCCCTGAGGCCCAGGAGGCAAAAAATGGAGCATGGGGAGGGGGGCGCAGCACACACACACACCTGTGCATCCCCTTTTGCCTCCTGGGCCTCAGGGAAGCCTCCTGGGTGAAGCAACAAGACAGTGAGGGGGATCCCAGCACAGCTGATCGTCGGAACAGCTGATCATCGGGAGGAAAAGAAAAAAGAAATCCCGGTTTGGCCAAACTGGTAGCTGTTTTTTTAACTACCAGTTCGGCTGAACGGTAACATATTTTACTACCGGTTCGCCTGAACCAGGCCAAACCGGTAGAATACCACCATTGTCTGTAACACAAGTCAAATTCAATTTATTGCCATCGAAGATGTTTGTAACTCATCAGGTTAAGGATGTTCTGTAGACCCAGTTGTCTCCTCCTCCTCCGCCGCCTTTTCTCCTGGCCATCTTCTCATTGGACTTTCTCTCTTCCCACCCAGGAATTGGAGCCAATCGCTATTGTCCCTTTGATTGGGTCTCCTACAATGTGTCTTGCTACAAGCTCTTCTACACTCCGATGTCCTGGGACCGAGCACAGGTTAGATGTGCCCTGTGCCTTTGAATATGAATTGAATATGAGAGATTGTTTGAGATGGGCCATAAAGGGAGACCTGGAGGTCAACTAGACTGTGTGCATGAAAAGGTAGCACAGATCACCATTTTAGGACAGTCTGAAATGCAAGTATGAAACGTGGGCTTGATACTGGTGTAGACTTTTGTCAGAGTGTGAACAGTGTGACTATGTGAGACAACAAGGAGCAAATACAGTTAAACAGAGGTTTGCATTTAAATAGTGGTTTTTATCTACAAAAAATATATACATACTCGTACTTTAATCAGATCTCAAAAACAATCAGCAATCAGCAATTGCAGCACGGAAGCACACACAGGGTGGTGGGGAGAGATACACCCCAACAGGGCCTCTTTTTATTACACAGGCTCTTAAAGGGATATTAGCCCAAAAACCTTGCTGACTCCTTCCCAGCATTAAATCCTCGCAGCAGCTGGTCAGCTTTCAAATCATTACCCTGACAACTTTCATGGCCAGTTGATCTTCTGGGTTGAGTGACTATCTTTTAGACCAGTGATCCCCAACCTTTTTGATGCCGCGGCCCGGTACCAGCATCAGCTGGGCGCCGCGCCCGGTACCCGGCATCAACTGGGCGCCGCCATCTTTTTGATGAAAAAGTGGCGGCGCTAGCGCTTCGGTGAGCTTTTCGGGTAGAAATGGCTTTCTGCAGAAAAGCTCACCGAGCGCAGCGCCGCCATCTTTTTGATGAAAAAGTGCTTCCGTGAGCTTTCTACCGGAAAAGCTCACCGGAAGCACTTTTACCAAAAAGATGGTGGCGCCCAGCAACCAGCGGCCCGGTAAGACTTGTTCCGCGGACCGGTGCGGTCCGCGGACCGTGGTTGGGGACCCCTGTTTTAGACCACAGATTTCCTGATGTTTTCCTGGCAACTCTGGCTGGTATTTTCGGGCCTCTTGACCACCTGGTCTCTGAAGGGATGGGGGAATTTGAGATTTTAATACATGAATTTAAGCCAGGAACTTTTCAAGAGCTGCAGACTCCAGCAAGGACATCTGCAGAGGGCAAGGAAGTCAAGACAGTGGCCAGGACCCCGCTCTTTTCTCACAGGCACAAATACACACAGATGGAAAAGATGTTCCTTCTTTGCTGAACAAGTGTTTTTCTCTGTTGTTGCTTTCTCCCAGAGGTTCTGTGTGGAACAGCAGGAAAACTCCCAACTCGCCTCCATCAATGACGTGGGAGAGTCAGTGAAGTTGTCCAACTACATCTCCCAAAAATTGAAATTATTTGATGTTTGGATGGGACTGAGGCTTTCAAAGAGAGTAGGTCCTTGCTGATCTTTTATCAATGCCTTTTGTTATCATTTCTAAGGGGCTGTTTGAAGGGGGCTAGGGAATCTCCCGGCCAAAAGTTTGGTGAAGAATCGTGTGGCAGAATAACCCATAGCCCTGGGGTTTTTTCTGGCAGTCTCTCACACAGGGACTCACTGACTTTGACCCTATTTCTCACTCTGAGGTCAAACCAATATCAGCTGAGCTGGTGACTTCATGGACACCCCCAGAGAGTTTTTTTCTGGGGCGTTTCCAAAATGCAGGGCCCAAAACCCAATTGTTTATCATTAACAGAGTGGATGGGAGGAATTCCCTCCAGAAGATAATGGGAGGGGCTCTTACATTCTAAAAAAAAAATGTGCTCATATTTAAACATTGTAGGAAAGGAGGCGAAAATGATACAGCCATGCACATACATAGGTAATAAATAATGTAAGCATGAACAGAAAGGCCTCCACTTGTTCAGTCATATCCAACTCTAGGGGTCAGTGTTCACCTCTGTTTTTGTGATGACCCAAAGGGGCGTGGCACAAAGGCAACACAGTGAAATAAGTAGGAGTCCCTTTATTAGCTCCAACTTTGCCCCCAATGTCCTGGTTACCTTCTGGATGCAGAAAATTCTCCCAGGAACAGCCTTTGGCTGCAGAGAATCAAGTCCAAAACATGGTCAACAAAAACTGTAACTATAAGTCCAATCAAGGCAAGATGAGATAATTAGTCCTACAGGGCAGGAGCAAGAATTCCAGATGTGAAGGCATGACAATAACTTAACACGGTTGGGAGGATTCCAGGAACACAGATAACCAAAGTCAACACAAGATAAACTCACATTTGTTCCCAGCAGCTGCCGCACTCAGCATGCATTTCTTTTAACTCTCTCCCCCAGCTGTGGCTAATGAAGGGAATTGTTGAGATATTCCCCGTTAGGAAAATGAGCGCACTCAGGGAAACATAGTGAGAGTGGTGATGAATAACACACAACCAGCACACAGATACGCTGAATAGTAAAATGTAAGTTTTACTTCCAGTAAATGGGTAAACAAAGTCTAACAAACAGTCCAAATCATACATGATTAAAGCAGTTAGTATTCAAAACAATCAGTCCAGGGATAATCCAAAAATGAAGTCCTTTTCTTTACCAGTATCATAAACAACATTCAGTAAACAGAGTTTGCGAACAGTTGCAAGACTCACAGCAATTCAAGCAGAATGACCATCAGGCAAAAGGCAAAAAGGGAAATGCAAAAACAAGCAAACCAGGTTTCTGGCTCCATCTTATGGCCATTGGAGGAACCTCAGCCAATCACAATTCTCTTAAAGATATAACAGTATTAAATGACTATCCTGGTTTATATATTGCCAACCCAACTGTTAGGTGACTATCATTCCTAACAGGAATCAGGGCCCTTTCCTCCCCCGTAAGCCACACAACCCACATTGCTCTCTCCTCCGTTCCTCCCTGCATGCCCTAGAATGAAGAGGGGGTGGGCCTGGGTCTTCCTCTGAACTCCCTCTCCCTTGTTCTCCCTCTTCCCTGCTCTGCCCAGTCGGACTTTGCCCTTCACCCGTTTCCTCCACAGTCAACAGAGCCACACTCCCACTCCCTGTCAGCTGTTCATCTTCCTCCTCGGATTCAGACTCTGACAGGGGCATGACAGTCTTCGCAAAAGGAGCCAGCATTATCTGTAGAAGCTTCCATGGTCATGTGGTCAGCATGACTATACACCAAGGTGCACAGAATGCTGTTACTTTCCCAGTGAAGTGGTACCTATTTATCTACTAGCATTTGCATGCTTTCGAACTGCCTGGTGGGCAGGAGCTGAAGCAAATAATGAGAACTCATCCCATCATGTATAACTCGGGTCTCGAACCCAGCTGATAGGCTCAGCATCTTTAACCCCTGAACCATTGTGCCCCCTTTTGATGGAAGCATAAATATTCATAATTAGTACATAGGTGATAGATGATGCAAGGATAAATATTCCATAATTAGCAAATATCAGGCTATTTCCCTTCCCATCTACTGTTACTATCCTCAAGAGAGAGTTATTGTCTCAATAAAGAAGAAACATATCAATTAGATTGGGAAAGATAAACCATATTGAGAATGGAGGACTTCAAGATTGCCTCAATTAGCACATTAGCACATTCCTTTATGCTTGTTCCTACTCCACCAAAAACTGGTTTTACTCATACTGATGGTCATGTATCAAGACTTCACCAAGTATAACACTACCTAGTTGTTCAGATCAACTGAAATTTACCAGATAGATGGAAAAAGAAGAGAGAGGGAGAGACAGAGAGAGAGACAGAGAGATAGAGAGAGACAGAAAGACAGAGACAGAGAGATAGAGACAGAGACACAGGGGTGGGATTCAAATTTTTAATAACCAGTTCTGTGGGCGTGGCTTAGGTGTTGGGCATGGGTTGGTGGTCATGTGACTGGCTGGGTGTGGCCAACTCAATATAACTCACATCGAGGCATGCATCTCCTTGCCTGGCCTCTCATGATTGTGGGGATGCTGCAACAGTCGTAAGTGTGAAAAAGGGTCATAAGTCACTTTTTTCAGTGCCATTGTAACTTTGAAGGGTCACTCCACACAAGCAAAGTACCAGCAAAGGAGCAAAAAAAACAACAACTCCAGAGACGTTCCAGAGACAGGAAGTCTAGTCCTGCCAAGAATGTAATAAGGATTAATGGAGAGGCAGTTTCTATAAGCAACACCAGAATGTTTCCTTCCTGCCTTCCTTACAGGATTAGACCAGTAATTTCTTCCAACAACCGGTTCTCCGAACTGCTTAGAATGTTAACAACCGGTTCTAGTGAATAGGTGCGAACTGGTAGAATCCCACCCCTGCAGAGACACAGAGAGAGACAGAGAGACAGAGATAGAGAGAGATCATCTATTGGTTTATAAAGTTTAAGAGAGTTGGAAGGGACCTCAGATTCTCTGAGTGTGCCCCTTGAAATGTGCCAACTTTTCTCTCTCTGTCCCTGGGCCCTACATAGCCAGAGCCCCTTCCCCAGTTGGTTAACATGGTTTCCCTTTCATTACAGAAAGGCATCTGGGAGTGGAGTGATGGCTCCAACCTCACTCACACATCCTGGGAAGAAGGTGAACCCAACAACTTTTTCAACCAGGAATTCTGTGCTGTGCTGTCAGCCAGAACACGTAAGTCAACATGTTGGGGGCAATTGAGGGTGACCTTCCAATAATAAGGACACCATCTGACCCCGTCTTGCAACATTCACCCCTTGGCCACTGGTGGCCTTGGTTGCACCTCTGATCTTTCACAGTCCTACACTCTGTACAGAGCGGGGAACACAGAAACACCCGTAGGAGAAACAAAATCGAAAGCATCATTCCTTCAAAAATCGGGACTGTAAGTAGAAATTGTTGCAGGAATATCACCCCATAATTCAGGGGTGTCAAACTCAAAGCCCTCTGGCTGGCCTGGAAATAGCAAAGGGCCGGCCTGCGATGCCACTGCCTAGCTAAAATGTGGCACGAATGGGGGTGGGGTGGTGCACACCCCATTTTCTCTGCCAGGGTGTTACAGGAGGCAGCCCAGGCCCAAAATGCTCCCTTCCCCCCTGCCCCATTTTGGCTGCCAGAGTGCTGCAGGAAAATAGTTGGGGGGAAAAAATGTTGGGGACAGAGGCAGCAATCAGAAGAAAAAGAATCGGTCAGGAAAGCAATTTTTTCCAAAAAAAGGAGGTGGCCAAAGAGAGCAGAGTCTAAATATAAGGTGCAGGGAGACACACAGCCAACAGAAGAAATATGGATGGCATAGAAATGAGAAAAGCAGTTTAAAAAAAATGAACTGTGGCTTAATCCAGGGGTTGCTAACCTTTTGGACCTCAAACTCATAATTTCAAATCCCATGGACCACTAATATGAATTTTGACTGATGGCGGCTTGCTGACGTTGGTGGGAAAGTCGGTCCCGTATTCCAGAGCTGCAGGAGTCACAGGACTGGCCCTTTGGTCACTCCGGAGCAGCTGCTCCTCCATCAGGGTGCACCGGCCTGCCGTGGAGTGGAGAAGCTGCTCCGGGATGACCAAAGGGCCAGTCCTGTGACTACTGCAGCTCTGGAATATGGGACCGACTTTCCCATCAACATCAGCAAGCCACCCCGGGCGGATTTCCCTCCCTGCCATTGGTCTTACCTTCCAGTTCCAGCTCGCATGGCTCTACTCAAGGTTTGCGCTCGGCCGAAGGGTGGGGGTCAATGGGTGGGCCGGCCATGCGGGCATTGCAGCCTTGTGTTCCCGCGCAGCCTGGACTAATTGCTTTGGGGGAGGGACATTTCTCTGTGGACCACCAAAATTTTCCCGTGGATCACCAGTGGTCCCCAGCCCACCAATTGGTGACCACTGGGCTGGATAACAAACTCCCGTTGCAAGGAAATCCTTCGTCCAGGGTCAATGTCTTAAGGCAGTGAAATTGGGCACGTGGTATAATTCTTCGCACTGGCAGGTTCAAGAGATTTCTGAACTGGGAAATTTTGACCCCTAATCTTGTTTCACTGACCCTTGTTGAGAGGGCTGGAAGAGTTGGTGGCAGAGAGGACAACAGATGTCAACTCGTAAAGCATTCCTGGTTTGCTCTCCAAGTTGCCATAAGAAGGAGGGAGGGAGATCTGATGGAGCCGTTTGGTTATGTCCAGAAGCACATTCCACGCATACCTCTCCCCAGATTGTGTCCCAGGTTACCAGAGCCAGCCGGAGAGGCGTGTTTTCTACAGCCGGGGAGAGTAGTCATACAGGACAAAAAGGAAGCTTTGCTACTCTCCTGTGGCTGAAAGCTTGATAGGCAAGATCTGATAGCCATGACCTCACTTCTCCCTCTCCCTCTCCCTCCCTCCTTCCCTCTCTCTCTTTCCCTCTCTCTCTCTCTATTATCTGTCCCTATCTCTCTTTCTCTCTCTTTCTCTCTCTATCATCTATTTCAGAAGTCTCCAAACGTGGCAACTTTAAGACTTGTGGATTTCAACTGGCTGAGGAATTCTGGGAGTTGAAGTCCACAAGTCTTAAAGTTGCCACGTTTGGGTAACCCTGCTCTATTCTCTCTCTCTCTCTCTCTCTCTCTCTCTCCTCATCTCTATTTAGCTAGCTAGCTAGCTACTATCTGTATCCTATCTGTCTGTCTGTCTCTCTCTCTCTGTCAATCAATCTATCTACCTCTATCTATCTGTCTGTCTACCTACCTATCATTAAATTATATGCCACTCATTTCACTATCCAGCTGAGTTACAATAACCTACTGAGCCCAAAGCCCACCATAAGCAGGTGAGGTTCTCCTCCTGCAAACGAGGGTTCCAGTGTTCCAACTAACCCAACTCCAAACCAACAGACTCCGAGACAGGCATTTTCTCAAAGTTCCATTTTATTAGAGTAGTCGTATCGGCGCATCTGGGAGGACCTGAACCTCTCCGATTCGAGTTTTCCCTTCGTAGTTGTAAATTCAAAGACCTACCCCCTGCACCCATCCATCCATCCCATGGTCCAAGCACCAGCCATCCCAACTGGAGACACCGCTCCAACCACTCCTTTCCCAGGGGCAGGATGTAAGGGGTGGGATTTCACCGGTATAGCAACCAGTTCGATGATCGCGTGGTTCCTCGTCACAGCGAACTGGTTTGGAGTAAGCTGAACCCTGGAACAAGTGGTTCGCTCAAACCGGTCCAAACCAGTAGAATTCCACCCCTGGCAGGATGGCTCATCCTTGACTTAGACGAAGAACGTTGTTAGGTCTAAACTTCCACCTCTCCGTAATTCCCACTAAAATGGGGCAGCGTGGAAGTTTCTAAGTAAAACTTCCAAAACTGACAGAGGGAGGTGCCACTGAAATGCTCCTCTGGGACTCTGAGGAGTTCAGTGCGAAACTTTCTCTTTTGCTACCCAGGGCATCTCCAATGGAACGATAAGAAGTGCACACGCCGGCATCCATTTGTCTGCAAGTTCCAGCCCCGGAGTGAGGCAGGCGGCTAATGGAGGTTGGAGAAGCAGCGAGGCCTGCCTGCCTGATCGCTGGAATCTCTGCTCCGCACCCCTTTGCGGGACAGATGCCTTGTGTAGCTTGGACCTGATTTTCCTCATTCCGATGGGCCAGAAGTCTGAATAAATTCTCTCTAGCATAACTGGTGTCCTCTATATTCAAACTCGGAGGTCTGTAGCTCAAGATCCCTGAGACTTCTGCACAGCAAGGGTTGGTATGAACAAACAACAGATAATCAGAGTTGGAAGGGACCTTGTAGGTCATCTAGTCCAACCCCCTGCCCAAGCAGGAGACCCTACACCATTTCTAACAGAGGGTAGTCCAGTTCTCTTCTTGAAAGCCTCCAGGGATGAAGCTCCCACAACTTCCAAGGGCAACTTTTGTTCCATGGGTTGATTGCTCTTGCTGTCAGAATATTTCTCCTTATTTTCAGGTTAAAGGGTATTAAGGGGAGGGGATGCTTTCTTTACGAGGACCATCCATTGATGCTATTGTTGCGTGGTGGGCTTCAGTAGGCAAGAGTCAGACCAGCATAGTTGCAACAGCATTTATTGACTCAAAATTGGAACTGAGGAACTGCAGGCAAATGCCTGTAATTTATGCCCTGGGCCCACAGGGCCTTAATCATAATGCTCGAAAAACCTGCTCAAATATAAATGTTCAAAGTTTCCCTCCAAAACAGTTGGAGCTGACTGAGAGGGTCATCTACAGCAGGGGTCGCCAACTTTTTGGACCTCAGGGACCATCAAACTCATAATTTTAAATCCTGGGGACCACTAATATGAATTTTGACTGAGGGTGGCTTGCTGACGTTGGTATGTGTGTGTGTGTGAGTGAGAGAGAGGGGAGAGGAGAGAGAGAGAGAGAGAGAGAGAGAGAGAGAGAGAGAGAGAGAGAGAGAGAGAGAGATCTGATCTAATCTCTCTCTCCCTCCCCCTCTCTCTCTTTCACACACACATACACACACACACAGAGGCAGGGGTGGGATTCAAATTTCTTAACAACCTGTTCTGTGGGCGTGGCCTAATTTGTGGGTGTGGCTTGGTGATCATGTGATTGCCAGGGCATGGCTTGTATGTAAATATTATAAATATTTATGTAAATATTGAATTTTTTTTATTTAAAAAAGAGCAACTTTTACCCCAAATCAGGCAAAGCAGACAGGCAGATTGAGTTGCTCACAGAATCACAGATTCACTTAGAGATCTGTGTTTCTGCCATCGGCTACCTGAGTCTGCATTGCTTCAGTCCTAAGGAAGGTTCGGCTCTGCTTAAAAGCAGAGCCCAAGATCTAAAGATTAGCTAGAAAGCCAGAAATCCAACAATTTCTTATACACAATAAATCTCCTGGCACAGCAGAACAGCTGTGTACAATCACGTTCTGTTAACTCCTGTGATGCAGTTGGAACTCATCGTATCGGCTCTGCCGTTCCATTAGAGTGTTTCAGCGACATGGAGGAGGGGGGATCTGCTGCTTGGGTAACAGTTTATCCTCCGTATTAAATTACTCAGGCCTCATGTTCTGGAGTGGACACTCCAGCTTTGCACACAGCATGGAAACAACACAGGAAGTGGCTGTTACCAGTTTCATAGCACGAGACCATAGTTTCTTGAGACTGAAGGATGCCAATTCAATTCAACATTCATAGTCTTTGAGATAGACTGGGGGGCCCACAGATCCTGGTGGTCCACCGCAAGGTTACTGGAGAGTCCCGTTGAAGTGGAGTATTGTCCATCTCTAATTGGACAGTCTTGATGGCCGTTTTGGTCACCCATGAGTCGTGGTGGCTCTACTAAGACGGTGGTTCTCCATGGACAACAAGAGGATAGGAAGTAACCTGAGATCTATTTGATTATTACTTATAAATTTGTGTGTATCCATCATTTCCCTCGTGCCTCACGCAGGAGCCAGCATTCTCCAACCCCATCAACCACAACTGTGTGTTCTGGCTCATTGCACAACCCTTCTCCACTGCTCCAGCAGATAAATTTAAATATATCAACATACTTCCTGCCTGTCTGCAGCCCTCCTACTCAGTCCTGCTTAACGGTGGAACGGATAGCACTCACCTTTCCCCGAGGTGGTCACATTCAAACAGGCCAAGAGACAGAATCCCAAGAACATGTAGTGTTCCATCTTCTTGTTCTCTTAAACACACACACACACACACACACACAAACAAGCACAATAAGTGAAATGGACCCAGAAGATCTGCATGGTTTGTTTGTTTGTTTGTTTGTTTATTTATTTATTTACTTATTTATTTGATTTGTCAATTGTTTACAAGATAATAAGTATAAGTATATACATAGTTATGAATACATGAAATGGGTACATATAAGAAAAATAAAAGAAACAATAGGACAGGGACGGTAGGCACGTTGGTGCGCTTATGCACGGCCTCTTAGGAAAGGGGTGAGGTCAATAGTAGACAGTCTAAGGTTAAAGTTTTTGGGGTTTGGGGAAGAAACCACAGAGTCAGGTAGAGGATTCCAGACATTGACCATTCTGTTGCTGAAGTCGTATTTCCTGCAATCAAGTTTGGTGCGGTTAACCTTGAGTTTGTATCTATTGTGTGCTCTTGTATTGTTGTGGTTGAAACTGAAGTATTCATTGACAGGTAGGACATTGCAATGTATAATTTTATATACTATACTTAGATCGGACTGAAGGCGGCGTAATTCTAGGTTTTCTAGGTCTATAATTTTGAGTCTGGTGGCATAAGATATTCTGCAACGAGTAGAGGAGTGGAGAACTCTTCTTGTGAAATATTTCTGGATTTTCTCAACCATGCTAATATCAGATACGTAATGCAGGTTCCAGACTGATGAGCTGTATTCGAGTATTGGTCTAGCAAATGTTTTGTATCATCTAGTTCAGGGGTCCCCAACCGCCGGTCCGCGGACCGATACCGGTCCGTGGAACAACTCTTACCGGGCGCTGGTTGCTGGGCGCCGCCATCTTTTTGGTAAAAAGTGCTTCCAGTGAGCTTTTCCGGGTAGAAAGCTCACCTGAAGCACTTTTTCATCAAAAAGATGGCGGCTCGCGCTCGTGAGCTTTTCCGGGTAGAAAGCCATTTCTACCGAAAAGCTCACCGGAGCGTAGCCCGCCATCTTTTTCGTCAAAAGATGGCGGTGCCCAGTTGATGCTGATACCGGGCCGCGGTGCCCAGCTGATGCCGGTACCGGGCCGCGGCGTCAAAAAGGTTGGGGATCCCTGCTCTAGTTAGTAGTGTGATGTTACCAGAGAAAAAGCTACGTAGGATTAGGTTAACAACTCTTAATGCCTTTTTGGCTACGTAGTTGCAGTCGGCTCTAGCACTTAGATCATTAGAGGTGAGTATTCCAAGGTCCTTTACAGAGCTTGGGTCATCAACAAGATCTTGACTATTCAGCTTGAATTTTATTTTCTGATTTTTTTTGCCAATATGTAAGACAGAGCATTTATTTGTTGAGATTTGAAGTTGCCATTTGTTTGACCATTCTGATACATAGTCAAGATCTTTTTGTAGGGTAGCAGTATTGTCTGTGGTGTTGAACAGCTTTACATCATCGGCAAAGAGAACCCAGTTGCTCTTTTTCTGTGGTATAAGGGAACTAAATCGCAGGGTTATTTTAGAAGGCATTATATACGGGAGTCTTTATGGTTGAATTGGGAGAAAATTAAGAAACAATGTTATTTGAAAATCGCAGTTTGGTTATCAACTATTGAAGCTTTTTCTTATCCTATAATATATAAGAAGGAACAAACAGTTAGATATGGGGAAATATTGGATGAAAAGGGTGAACTTAAAACGATGCAAAATCTAGAAGAACAAGGTATAAAGATGAATTGGTTTTCATATGCACAAATACATTCAAGGTATCTTAAAGATTCTAAAACAGAGGGATTTTATGATAAATTGACTGACCTAGATGGGATTTTGACAGGTACTGATGAAAAAGTGATTAAAAAATTATATAGTTATTTGCTGGAAATTAAATTAGAGGAAGAACAAGTTAAAGAAACAATGATTGCTTGGGGGAAGAATTTTGGATATGGGATTGATTTAGAGAAATGGCAAAAATTGTGGTCTCAAAATTATAAAATGACAATGTCAACAGCATATAAAGAAAATTTGTATAAGATGTTTTACAGGTGGCACTTTCCCCCGACAAGAATAGCAAGAATGTTCAAGAATAAATCTGAAAAATGTTGGAAATGTCATCAGATACCTGGCTCATATTGCCATATGTGGTGGACTTGTGAGGACGCTAGAAAATATTGGACTAGAATTCGCATATGGTTGGAAAAAATGACAAAGAAATATATAGATTTGAAACCAGAGATCTTTTTATTGGGAATCTTACCTGATACATATAATAAAAATTTGAAGTATTTGATTGTAAATGTATTAACAGCGGCTAGGATTGTATTTGCTAAAAATTGGAAGAGTGAGAAAATACCATCAGAGGAAGAAATTATCAAGAAAATACTGGAATGTGCTGAAATGAGTAGATTGACATTTGAAATTAGAGAACAAGAAGATAAACAATTCTATGAAGTTTGGGACCTTTTCTATCAATGGTTAGATAATAAAATATAATAGAATATTTAGAAACTTAGGAAATAATGAATATAAACTTCTTTTTTTCTTTGATAGTATCTTTATAAAATTTTATTAAGATAGACTTGGTATGACTTTATGATTTGCTATAAAATAAATTAAGTAAACCATAGTTATCTCGTTAAAGTATGAATTAATAAAATTATAGTCGAATGATTGTTTAATAATGATATCAGGCTATATAATTGTTGATTGATAATATGAGCTATTTTGTAACACAACTACAATGGAGACTATGAAATGGATGCACACAAAAAAAAGTGGTAAACCAACCGATACACTGTTTGTAAATTTATGAAGGATGATGATGCTTTTATGTTTTATGTCTTATGTTTTATGTGTTTTTGTTTGTTGTTAAAACAATAAAAAAAATTTTTTTCAAAAAAAAAAAAAAAAGAACCCAGTTGCTCTTAATATGATCACAGAGGTCATTTATGTAGAGTATTGTTAAGTCTGGAGGAGTGGGCGCAAGGAATGGAGACGAGGCATCGAATAGTGACTCAACTCTTTATTAGTGACTTCAGAAAAGGAACGGGGCGCTTGGGCAGCAGCAGCTCCTTTTATAGAGCTGGCTGCTGTCACAATGTCCAATGATTCAAGTTTGTTACGCTGGAAGCGTCCAATCGGCGGCGACCCGCTGTCAGCCAATCAGATTAGCCAGAGACGGCCAATCACGATCTGCTAACTGTGGGCCAATCAGAAGTGCAGGATTACGAGCCTGCTGTGGAAGTAAAACTGTTAGGATTCAAACCCAATGCGTTTGCTTAGTTCGTAACAAGTATGAAGAGCGTTAGTCCTAGGACACTGCCTTGGGGGACACCACTATTGCACCAGCACAAGGCCAAACTGAAAGTGGAAGAGAGAGACAGAGCATAGGTGCCTCCTTCTGTTGGGACTAGATGCGGAAACCAGGCTAGGAAGACGAAGAGTTCTAGTCCCACCTTAGCCACAAAAGCCAGCTAGGTCACTTTGGGCCAACCACCAGGTGATGGGGAGTTCTAGTCTCGCCTTGTTCAGGAAAAGCCAGCTGGGTGACTTTGGCCTACTCATTCTGTCTCAGCCCATCCCACCTCTCAGGGTTGTTGTTGTTGTGGGGAAAATAAGAGAAGGAAGGTGTGTTGGCTATAACAGAATGACAAAATTGGAAGGGACCTTGGAGGTCTTCTAGTCCAACCCCCTGCTCAAGCAGGAGACCCTAGATCATTCCAGACCAATGGAAGGGACCTTGGAGGTCTTCTAGTCCAACCGCCTGTTCAAGCAGGAGACCCTCTACCATTTCAGACAAACGGCTTTTCCAATCACTTCTTCAAAACCTCCAGTGATAGAGCACCCACAACTTCTGGAGGGGAGCTACTCCACTGGTTAATTGTTCTCAGTATCCGGAAAGTTCTCCTGAGTTCCAGGTTCACCACCTTGAGTTATTTGCAAAAAATTGTAATAAAATGTGGATATGTATGTATGTATGCATGAATGAAAACTATGAAACTTCCTGAGCCATTAGATCGCGGACTCCCTTTGCCATCACAGGTGGGAGGGACCAACTTCAGTGGGGTGACATGGTCCTCCAAGTACCCTGTCAATCACTGCCTGGATCAGTGGTGGGATTCAAATTTTTTTTACTAACAGTTCTGTGGCTTGGTGGGCGTGGCAGGGGAAGGATACCCTAAAATCTCCGTTCCCACCCCATTCCAGGGGAAGGATACTGCAAAATCCCCCTTCCCTCCCCACCCCATTAACCTGCTTTCCAGCTCCATTCTCCTGTGCAGGGCAACCAAAGGAGACCCAGCCGATCAGCTGGGACTCAATGGGAGGCAGAGAAGAGATGGGGTTGGAGGGGCCAGTCGGAGGTGGGATTGGCCGGTTCTCTGAACAACTCAAAATTTCCATTGTCGGTTTTCTAGAACTGGTCAGAACCGGCTGAATACCCACCTCTGGCTTGGACCCATCTGATAGTCAAAGTCCTGGAGCCATTCTCCATCCAGGAGGGACCAGGATCTAACTCACCACTCCCCAACCCTCCCAACTCTGGCAAACCAGCGGTGGTAGCAGGAGGGCTGGGGATGGTTTCACACAAGCACGCATGCCACTTTCACAAACACAGCTTCACGGCCATGCCCACTTCTGAGGCCCGGTTCCGAGGGGGACCCCAGATCTAACTGACCAGTGGTGGCCCTGATATAAATCTTTGTAGCTTCACCCATAGTTTCTGGACTTAATTGGCAGGGGAGAACCTTTGCTAGGGCCACCTTCCTGATGTGCCCATCCTGAAGGCCAGTTAAAGTCCACGGAGTCGATAGAGACGACCGAGATGCCATTTCTTCACCATCTCGGCAGGGGTGGGCTTCAAAATTTTTAGGAAGGGGTTCTCTGCCTGGTTGCTGGGTGGGTGTGACCATGGTGGGTGTGGCCTAGTTGGCCTCCTGCACCACGGCAGGAGAGGGGACGTTTTCACCCTCCCCGGACTCCGGAGGCTTTCCTTGAGCCTCCGGGAGGGCAAAAATGGCCTCCTCGGGCTCCGGAGGCTCTCTGGAAGCTGGAAATGGGCCCCTTTCCGGCCTTTCCAAACTTCCGGGAGGCCCGCTTTTCACACTTCCTGAGCCTCCGCGCATCCAAAACGGGCCACGTGAGGACTCCTAGAGGGGCGGGGTAGGGTGGGTGGGGCCAGCCAGGAGTGGGATTTGGAGGTTCTCTGAACTGCGCAGAATCTTAGCCAGGGGCTTTCCCGAACCCCTGCAAGCCCCCAGCAGCCCCACCCCCGAATCTCGGGGCTCCTAAGATAAGGAATCTTATCTTAACAAAGCAAAAGATCGAGTTCAAACCAGAGATCTCTCTGCTAGGTATGCTAGAACCGACATGGGATAAGAAATACCGACACCTAATACTACGTATTATAACCGCTGCAAGAATTTCTCTCGCTCAAAACTGGAAACTGACCACAACTGACCCTCAGATCTAGCAGTAATTAATAAGGTGCATCAATGCGCAGAAATGATCAGACTGTGTTATTAAAAAAACAGGAAAGAAGAAGAAGAATATTTTATGATATGGAATACATGGTATAAATGGTTAAGGAAAAAGGAGTAAAGATGTTTGTGAAAGTGACTAAAGAAATTTTAAAGATGAATATGATATACGATTTATATGTATATATGTAACGTAATGTAGATAAATAAGTATTGTAATCTAACAGTGGTGTAGTAATCAAGGAATGAGTAAACTAGTTATAGATATACTGATGGTAAATGAATCTAATTGTTATTTTTTAAAAAAATTGTATACACTGCTATGCTATCACTGTGAGAATGATATCACAGTGTGAGAACTTGTTTCTCCTTTTTAAATTTTTGAAATTTTGAATAAATAAATTTATTTATTTTTTAAAAAAGAGGAACCCCCAAATCTCTTAGAGCAGGCATCCAAGTGGTAGTTGGAAAACTCAACAACCGGCGCTTCGTGGACCCAGCCCATCATCCTGTGTCATTTTTAGCAGGATGCTGCCTTCATGTCCAGAGTGGGGACCAGTGGTGCCGGTCAGTTTTTTTTGGGGGGTTGGACAGGAAAGGAGGTGCTAAGGCCCAGCAGATTCCAAAATCCTTTGGTTCAAATGAGGAGGACATCAATAAAGCATCTTGGCATCAAGGGATGGTCCTACTTAAGAGTCATCCTTCCCCCCTTAAAGCTCAGCCTCACCATGAAGAAGACTTGGGGGGTTCTGAGCTTTGGACCTCAACTGTCTCCTGGGTCTCCAAAATAAACAAGGCCAGTCATGCTTAATCAGAATTTATTTGACCTTCTGGCCATACTAGGAGGAGCAAAGTCAGATCCAAGCGAGAGAAAGCATCCATGAAGCGACAGGGTGCAGAGCAGAGGTTTCAACAGGAAGTAGGACTTCATTACTTCCTGCTTGTAACATTGACGGTGTTCGTCTCGGTCCTTGCCTGGAACTTGCAGACAAAATTATGCCTGGACCCACAGTCCTGATCGTTCCATCCGACATAACCTGGGCAGCAAAAGAGAAATTTGGATCACCTGAGAGTCCCAGATCTTTTCTGTGGCTCCTCCCACAGTGGAAGGAGGACGTGAAGATACCACAAGTGGAGAACCACATGTGTTAAAACAGGCTGGTGGGTGGGGTGGGGTTTCAGCAGGTGATTGTGACCTGGGTGCCATCATGTTTCTTTTGTCCATTTTTAAATTCAATTTATTTATTTTTTAATTTGTATCTTGGGTTTATTAATTTTACAAAGAATTCAACGCAATGAACGAATCCAACACACTGTCAGCCTCGGAATCCATTTTTTTACTTGGAAGCTTCCAGGCTGCCATATCTAGTGCCTGGGAATTTGGGAGGAGGGATTTCGTAGTGAGGTAGCAGTTTAGACTCAACCGCGTTCTCTCCCACAGAGTCAAGGACTCTTTCAAACCGCCAGGTGTTGCCCTGCGCCTGGAAGGGAGTGACTGGAGGGAGGTCTCCAGTTGGGGCGAAGATTGGATTGGGCCATGGGATGGATTGGTGTGTGCAGGGGGTGGATCCTTACATTCCCTTTTGGGGGAGGGAAAACCCGGAACTCTCAGATTTGGGTTTTCCCAGGTATGCCAATAGGTAAAGGTAAAGATTCTCATCGCACATACATGCTAGTCATTTTCTGGCTCTAGGGGGCGGTGCTCATCTCCGTTACAAAGCTGAAGAGCCAGCACTGTCCAAAAATGTCTTCGTGGTCATGTGGCCAGCAAGGGCTAAAGGCCTTCGAAGGCACATGGAACATTATTCCCTTCCCATCAAAGGGGTCCCTATTTTTCTACTTGCGTTTTTTACATGCTTTCGAACTGCTAGGCTGGCAGAATAGAATAGAATAGAATAGAATAGAATAGAATAGAATAGAGTAGAGTAGAGTAGAGTAGAGTAGAGTAGAATAGAATAGAATAGAATAGAATAGAATAGAATAGAATAGAATAGAATAGAATAGAATAGAATAGAATAGAATAGAATAGAATAGAATAACAGTTGGAAGATAGAATAGGAGAGAATAGAATGGAATAGAATAGAAATAGAATAGAATGGAGTGGAGTGGAGTGGAATGGAATGGAATGGAATGGAATAAGAATAGAATAGAATAGAATAGAATAGAATAGAATAGAATAGAATAGAATAGAATAGAATAACAGTTGGAAGATAGAATAGGAGAGAATAGAATGGAATAGAATAGAAATAGAATAGAATGGAGTGGAGTGGAGTGGAATGGAATGGAATGGAATGGAATAGAATAGAATAGAATAGAATAGAATAGAATAGAATAGAATAGAATAGAATAGAATAGAATAGAATAGAATTCTTTATTGGCCAAGTCTGATTGGACACACAAGGAATTTGTCTTGATGCAAATGTTCTCAGGAACATTAAAAAAAAAGATACATTCATCAAGAGCCAAGAATCATCAGGTATAACACTGAATGATAAGAATTATAAGAAGAAGAAGAAGAAGAAGCTGGAACAAGTAATGGGAGCTCACTCTGTTACGTGGTGCTAGGGATTCGAATCGCCGAACTGCCGACCTTTCTGATTGACAAGCTCAGCGTCTTAGCCACTGAGCCACCAGCTCCCTCTAATGTGCCAATATGACAATTCTAATAAAAATGGAACTTTGAGGAATTGATTGTCCTGGAGTTTATTGGTTTGGAGTTGGTTAGCGGGAACACTGGCACATCCCTTCCTCCTCCGTCTTTTCGCCACCACATCAACCCTGCGAGGTGGGTTGGGCACAGGGAGAGGGCTGGCCTGAAGTCACCCAGTCAGCTTGGGTGCCTAAGATGGGACTAGAACTCACCGTCTTCCGGCTTCTAGCCTGAAGTCTTAGGCAGTGGACCAAACTAGCCTTCAGGCTGTTCAGGCATGTGTTACTCTTTCTCTTCTACACACACACACACTCACACACAATGTGGCTGAGATTCATCTCACTGCAACGGGATGTTGCAAGATGGCTATATATTGGAGCAAGTGAAAGAAGAAGAAAGAGGCAGATCTCCTGTGACAACGATGGCCTTTCGGAACAAGGATAAGATGGAGCTGGTTGGCTCAATTAGGAGCCGATAGTCCTGTGATGATTTTCATATAACGCTCCAGTTCCATTTTTTTTTTAATGGTGTGTCCCATGGGCGCTTTGTGTTCCCTCGTCCGTACAGATTGTGTGATTGTGGTGGCTCAGAGCCCTGAGAGCTCAACAAAAGTCATCGGTGCCCAAGGGGCCAGGGAGGGCAAGAAGGGTCCCCTTGGGTCCTCATTGTGTTGTGGTTCTCCAGCAGCAGGTGTGGACGGCTGAGGTCTCGGAGAGCGAGAACTCAGATGAGGGGCCTGCGTGGGATGGAGGGATGGGGCCATCAGGGAGTGGGAGTGCTGCCTTCGGAGGTCGTGGAGGCTGGCAGCAGTGAGGAAGAGGCCCCCGAGGAGCCTGTGCTCAGTGTGCATAGGGCTGCTAGAAGGAAAGAGCAGCTGCAGCAGCACGGATGACTCGGGAGTAAGGCTGAAAGGTGATGGCCCCTCCCTTAAGGGATAAAAACCCGCCTTCGAGGTTGGCTTCTTTGCAGGAAGCAAAGAAGTTCTTTCTGCTCAGATTCTTCATTGAAGCTCTGCTTGCTCCAGTTTGTTTTTGAAACTTCTGGCTTGGGATATTATTTATCTGCAATTAGTTCTTGGCAGCCTTTCACAACCTTGAAAGGGCTCGCTCTTATCTGGGACAATTAGTTTGAAATGACTCTGGGCTGTGAATGCACAGAATTCACAGAGCCGCATTATAAAGGTTTACTTTTAAACACAGTTTGTGTTGGTTTGAGTTTAGCAAGGCTTGGGTCAGAACACATTGTGGGAAGGGCACCCTTCTCGACTTAACATAATGTGCAACACCACATTGACTTACGTGACCAGACTGACAGCACAACACAATTCTCGTTGTTTGCATGGTTGTTGGGCTCTCCTGGCATCCAGGATCTGTATCTTATGCTGGAGCCATCACTCCATTGCCAGGTGCGTCTCTGCAATGACAGGGAAGCTGCGTTAGCCAACTGAGGAGAGGGTTCTGTTGTGGCCAGAAGTTAATATTTCTATTCCCAAAGTCGCCAGGAGCTAAATGCAATTCCGGGCTACGTTGTCTCCTGCATAGAGCCAAGCATTTTTCAGGAATTGAAAATGCAACAGAGCAGAAGATGGAAACCTGCCAGTAACAGAAAGGAGCAATTTCTGCATAAATTTATTTTTTTAAAAAAGGGGAAGGGGGGTTAAAGTCAGTGAGTCCTTGAGTGGGAGACCACCAACAAAACCCCAGGGCTGTTGGGAATTGGGACACTTAGGAATGGGAAAGCATCCTAGAGTTAGTTAGTTAGTTAGTTAGTTAGTTAGTTAGTTAGTTAGTTAGTTAGATTTTCATAACTCCTCCCACGCATCCATGAAAATCCCCTAAATTTTCTCATCTTCATTATGATCAGATTTCTTGTTTTTCACTTAAAAGATTACACAAGAGATCATTAATAATCCTATAATGACATGAATCTCAAACCAAGCCAAGGACATAATATTTTGCAATTCTACAGAACTTTAGCAGAATAGCAAGTTAATAGCAAGTTATATAAATGTACTGATCTCTAGAAGGTCAGATTAAGAACAAATATGGAACTTGTCTGGTTCTTTATATTCTTAGGTGTATAAGGTAAATTTTCACATATAACAGTTAGTTAGTTAGTTAGTTAGTTAGTTAGTTAGTTAGTTAGTTAGTTAGCTAAGGTGGTAGAGCCAGACTCCTCCTCTGTTGGTGTCAGAAATTGATATTTCTATTCACAAAGTCACCAGGAGCCGAGCTCAACTCCAGGGAAACTCCCCTTCTTCATATACGATCAAGCATTTTTCAAGAACTGAAAATGCCACAGAGCAGAAGATGGAAACCTGCTGGCCACAGGAAGGAGGAATTTCTGCATAAGATTAAAAAAAAAGGGGGTGGGGGAGAGGAAAGAACAGCCCTCCCAGGCCAGTCTCTGCAGTCCCTGACTTGATGGCCCACCGGACTTTCAACCAGGTGTAGAGCCCACCCAAGGGGCCCTCAAGAGGAAAAGGAGGCCCTGCTGCTGAGATGGGGGCAGGGGTGGGGCTGGTGGGGGTTCGCAGGGGGTTCGGGAGAGCCCCTAGCAAATATTCTGTGCAGTTCAGAGAACCTCCAAATCGCACTCCTGGCTGGCCCCGCCCACCCCTCCCCTCCCCTCCCCTCCCCTCCCCGGAGTCCCCACGTGGTCCGTTTTGGAGGCAGGTAAGTGCAGGGCATGCACGGAGTCTCAGGGAGGGCAAACACCCCCCCCACCCGTGGTGCAGGAGGCCGACTAGGCCACGCCCACCCAGCAACCGGGCAGTGAACCAGTTGCTTAATTTTTTTAAAAAATTATTATTATTGTAAAAATTTTATTTGGGTTTTCACAAAACATAATACAAGTAAAATTTCTTTTTTTGAGAAGAGCATGGCCCCGAGCTGTCACTTCTCCATACAGACACAAATTCAATTTCATATTCATCTTCGTGTTCTATTCCATATCATTACTATTTTAACATTTTCCCAATACTTTTTCCCTTCCCTTAGTTTTCTCAATCTTACTTTTAATTATCTCATTCCTTCCTAAATTCAATTATATGTATCTTTTTCTAAGTTTCAATACCTTTCTAGTCATCCTATTTATACTTTGGTCTGTCCTATTTCAATTTCATATTTTCTTTTCTCATGAAACAGTTGCTTAAAATTTTTGAAGCCCAACCCTGGATGGGGGCCAGGGCAGGATCCATCCCTCTGGGGCTTTCAAGACACCAAACAGTTCTTCAACGGGGCAGGAAGGATTAGGTAGGGGAAAGAGAGAGAGAGAGAGAGAGAGAGAGACTGGACGGGAGTAAAAGTTTTCTGTCAACTCACAAAATATTTCTATGGTCTTTTTAGAGTTGCCAACAGAAAGGGAGGGGGGAGCAATGCGGCAGCTTGGAAATCGAAAGTGCATTCCATAAATGTTTTCAAAGATAGTAACTAGAGGACTGAAATTTCTGCCGTGCAAAATTCTAACTGGAGAGAATGATTGATAACTCTGGGCTATGGATGTGTCCCATTGGAGGATATGGATTACAATACACCCAGGGGATGGGAGGGGAACCAGGGTCAAGGGTGACAATGAATGTTGTGTCTCAGAGTCGGCTACACCCAGGCAGTGCCGGACGTGTTTACTCCTAATAAATCTTTAAGCTTTGAAAATCCGGGCTTCCGGTTTTGCGCGGCTTCGGTAGCGGCAGGAATTCGCGCCTCTGCGATCCCTGCCGCGTTCGCTGCCAAGGTGCCCCCGATCTAAATAGGTCTGGGGGCTATGGCTGCCTTGTAGAGGCAGCCGAAGAGAGAGGGGATCCGGACAGAGGTTTGGGGTAACGCAGACCCCTTTCCAGCCGGAACAACCCCTTTTTCCTGAGGTGGATGAGCGGCGGTCAGCAATGGCCGCCTCAAAGAAGCCAGCAGCCGGGTAAGATTTGTGCTGGAGGAAGAGGGAAGAGCTGTGGAAGTTGCTTCTGACTGGGATAAAGTTAAGAGAGAGAGTTCCTGTAATCTCGAAGGCTGCTAAGGATACTTTGTTTCTAGAAAGAGATACAAGCGGCGAACATTTCAAAAGAGTAAGGTTTTTTCTTCTTCTTGCCTTTCACTCTCCTCCCTAATGTGACAGCAGTGGAACCATAAGAGAAATCCGGGAATCTGTTCTGGAGGTAAATGAATATTGAAGGAGCAAGGATTTCTGAATATTCAAAGGGGGGGAAAAAAAAGAATTTTTTTTGGCTGTGAGTGGGAACGGAGAGGAAAATAAAAATAAAAATTGGAGCAACCTGAAAATAAGGAGAAGACTGCCTAAAACTTTAAAGAGCTAATTTTAAAGAGCTATTAAACAGCAATAAGATTTCCTAAAGATATATTTTAAAGAGAACTTTGTGATCAAACTTTATCCCAAAAAGAGAAAGTGGAAAAAGAGAAAGTATTAAAAAGAATCAGCTGATTGGACTGTTTGATGACTTTGGATTTTATGAGAATTATCTCAGACTAAAAGCACTTGGGTGGTTGTTTTGGAAAAAATTTTCTCTGTACAATGGCATCAGTTGTGGATGAACTAGAACTTATACATCAAAAATATGAAAGAGAAAAGCAAGAAGGGAAAGATGTCTTTGGCACTCTTTTTCAGTTTATAGAAATGGCGGTTTGTGCTTATGTAAAATCGTATGAGCAGGATAAAGAAGAAGCCATTTTTGAAGAACAAGTGACTTTGGTTGGGGAAGAAAAGAAGGAGGAGAAAAAGGAGAAGAAGACTTTAAGACCTGGGAAAACAATCCAAAAGAGAAGAATAAGGTGAAAAGAGGATATCGTGTTAGGAAACAACAGAAAGAGGGAAAACAGGATAAAAGGGAGGTGGAGAGACAAAGGGGTAAAGAGGATAAGGAGAAGAAGAAGCAAGGGAGAAAGGAAGGAATGAGAAGCTTTAATGGTGGGGAGCAAGATGCAAAAAAACAAAAGTTTTTTAGAGATAATGGATAGATTTTATTGGAAAAGGGATTCTAGAAGGGTACATAAGATTGCATTTTTATATTTGTATTTAGAAATAATTATAGAAGATTGGAAATAATATGTAATTTAAAATGTGATAAATAGTTAGTATAATTTAGTGAAATTTTTGTTAAGAGAGGGGAGTACTTTAATGAAATAATGATTTAAGATCGGTGATGTGGGGGGAATAATTTTGGAAAGTATAAGAAAGGTATGATAATTAATTGAAATGTGTAAAATGTCTAAAGATATAAATGATTGTTAATACCAGTGATTAGGCTATGTTATAATAGTGAAACTATTCGTGAAATGAGAGGTTTGAAGAAGGAGAGGGGAACATGTAATGTAATAATGATTTATAATATGTGATGTGGGGGATGGAATTAATATGGCAAATAGGTGCTCCCATAGAAATATGTGATCTAATTGATAAGAAATGTGCTAGATGTTTAAGATATGAATAAATATTAATATTAATGAATAGATTTGTATTGGTTTTGATGATATTGTATAGTGTTAGAATGTACCAGACAGAATCCCAACGTAAGTTATGTACTTTAAATCAAGTATTATAAATATAGGGGAAAGAGATATAGGCGTCATACTCCAACCAGTCTACAGGAGAAGGTTTTTCTTTTTTTTTCTTTTAAGAAGAAAGATAAACGGATAGTTGGAAATAGAACAGACAAAGAATAAATATTATGATTTGAATTGAGAGGAGATCAATAAAATAAAATTGAGAAAATTTAAAAGAAAGGAGAAGCTATATAGAAAAATGAAAATGTAATAAGATATGGAATGGTATGTAAAATGAATATGAATTTGAATGTGTGTCTGTACCAAGAGTTTTGACCCGGGATTAAGCAACTTTCAGAAAAGAGATTTTTTATGTTTTTATGTCTTGAATTTTTGTATGTTTTGTATGTCTTTAAAAGTTAATAAAATTTGTTAAAAAAAAAAAAATCCGGCTAGAGAGTCATGATTTCAATGGGGGCAACTACCGGACCCCTGACATTTTCTATTTTCCACGGTGTTGTCCAAGGCGAGAACATTCAACAGAGGGCTCCCTATCTCCCCTGGGAGGATTTGTCAATAAAACCCATCAAGATAAATCGATAAAGATGAACGTGGGAATGGAGGACTTACTTTCTCTGGATCGTTCAATCCGATCCAAACACTGGACCCGGCGCTGGCCCTGTGGTAGACCAGCCTGACGATGAAGGCTGCCTCTGGCTTGCTATGGATGGAGGCGAGGTGGCAGTTTGTCTCTTGCTGCAGGCAGAATCTCTGTCAGGGAGCAACAGGAGAGAAAGAGGCTTGTTTAGCCGAGAAGCAGATATGCATGGTTGTTTATATGAGAGAAGAAGAGCCAGGATTTGATTGCGTGGTCCTGATTTTGTTGCAGAGGTGGGTATTCAACCAGTCCTGACCGGTTCTGCAAAACCGGTAGTGGAAACGTTGAGTCGTTCGGAGAACCGGCCAATCCCACCTCTGACTGGCCCCGCCAACCCCATCTCTTCTCCGCCTCCCATTGAGTCCCAGCTGATTGGCTGGGTCTCCTTTGGTTGCCCTGCCCAGGAGAACGGAGCTGGAAAGCAGGTTAGTGGGGTGGGGACGGAAGGGGGATTTTGCAGTATATCCTCCCCCTGCCACGCCCACCAAACCGTGCCACACCCACCGAGCCACGCCCACAGAACCAGTAAGTAAAAAAAAATTGAATCCCACCACCGCCTCGCAGGGTTGTTGTTATGGGGAAAAATGAAGGGCAGAGGACTGTTCTGTGTGTGCGGCCACCTTGAGTTATTTGTAAAAAAAAAAAAAGAATAAAAACAAATCTAACAAAACCACATTAAGAAATGTGGGGATTTATGGCAGGAGTGGAAGAAAGCAAACCAGGAAAGTTGCAAACCGTTCTTTTTAATCGGCCCCGTATGCTACCCATAAGCAATAAGCACTTAGATTTGTATACCGCTTTACAGTGCTTTTACAGCCCTCTCTAAGCAGTTTACAGAGTTCGCATGTTGCCCCCCCAACAATTTTGGGTCCTGCTGCCATCCTCCTATCTTATGCCCAGAGGCAGGGGAGGAATTGTCAGCTACGGGCAGCAAAGGTGACCCCGGCCCTGTTTCCTGCCGGCTCAAAGGCTGGAGAAGGGAAGTTCAAATGGACTCCGAGGAAAAGTCCTCAAAATATCTGGATTTCAGGCTATCGGAAGAATGTTCGTCTTTGCCATGTATGCAGACATCCCAGCCTGGTGGCCTCTACCAGCTTAGCCAGAGGGGTCTTCGAGGGTCTTCAGGGCTCTGCCTAGACTTCTCCTCTACCAGGCCTAAGAGATTTGCAAACATTTCTGACCTCGGCATTGTTCCAGGTGACGGATCTGTTGTAGACCATGTAGCAAAACTCATTATAGGAGGCCCAACCGCTAGGACAATGATGATCAGCTCCAGTTCCTGTGTAGGAGGAGAAGAGAGAGAGAGAGAGAGAGAGAGAGAGAGGGAGGGAGGGAGGGAGAGAGAGAGAGAGAGAGAGAGAGAGAGAGAGAGAGAGAGCAATGAGAAGATGGCCAGGAGAAGAGGAGGAAGAGGAGACGGCTGGAGCTGCAGAACATGCTTGGCCTGCTAAGTTGCAAACATCTTTGATGACGATAAATTGCAGCTGACCTTTCGTGATATTTGCAGATTGTCCAAACCTTGGTTAGAGTCAAAGGGGGGGAGGTGAGCTGCTACTGGTTCGCCCTGGTTCGAGTGAACCGGTAGCTAATTTTAATCAGTTTTAATGACCAGTTCGGTAAACCGGTACATCTCACCTCTGGCTGGCCCCACCCCTCCCAGGGGTCCCCACACAGCCAGTTTTGGATGCCAGGTGAATACAGGGCCTGGGAGGATGCAAAAAACGGGCCCCCCAGAAGTTTGGAAAAGCCAGAAATGAGCCCATTTCCAGCTTCCAGAGAGCCTCCGGAGCCCGTGGAGGGCAGAAAAGCCCCCACCCCACCCCGCCATGGTGCAGGAGGCCACCTAGGCCACACCCACCTAGTCCACGCCCACCCAGCAACTGGGCAGAGAACCCATTGCTGAAAGTTTTGAAGTCCCCCCCTGGTTAGTCCTGGTTAATTCCCTGGAAGCTTCATATCTGGTGTGACTCTTTCCACTTGGGTTGATTTATCATTCAGTGAATGGTGCAAAGGAACCTCCATGACCAAGGCATGCATATTTGCAAAGGGTTTAACTTCTAATTAATTCTCCATTTCAATCCTGCTGAGTTTGCTTTGGTTTTGTATCATTGCAAACAGCCCTGAATCTTAGAGCAGAGAAATAAGGTGGGATATACATTGCAGAATAGGCCAAGCAGGAATAAAAGCAACTTTGGGGGCAAGGATGCCAGGAGGGTCAAATCAGGAAGAGGTTTGAGATGCACGAGCATCGGTTTCTCCGGACCCCAGAGGCTAAACCCATTTGGTAGAGCACCCCCCAGGCCATGTGCTTATTTATTTATTACATTTATGGGTCGCCCATCTCGCACTTAAGGAGCATCGTCGCATCCCCACGTCACGTCCTCAAAATTCGGGCACTTGGCACCTGGCATGTATTGACGATGAGGGCAGCGTCCCTGGAGTCTACTAGAGGCTTTTAAGAAGAGATTGGACAGCCATTTATCCCGAATGTTACGGGGTTTCCTGCCTGAGCAGGGGCTGGACTAGAAGATCTTTACGGTCCCTTCCAACTCTGTGATTCTGTCACGGTCACCCTGCTGGAACTCACCCCTTAAGGAGAGGGCCACGACCAGCAAGCTGAAGCTCACGACGATGAATTGCGCCATGGTCTTCCTTCCTTCCTTCCCTGCAGAGAAGAACAAAGAGGGAAGAAGTGGGAGAGGAACTAGGCTGGTGGTAAGGGGAGTGAAAAGAAAGTATACCCACAGATGAGAAGGTAATAAAAATAATATTAGAATGTGCTGAACTGGACAGGCTAAAACAACGGAACTGAAAGGTAAAGAGGAAACAGAATGCTACTTCACATGGGATACATTGCATAAATGGCTAAATAACAGGTGCAGAGATTAGTATTCAATGAATGAAAGAAGGTCAAGAAAATATAAATACAGATATATTGAAATATGTAAGAATGCACAATATAAGCAATGCCACTATTGGGTTGTACATAAATATAGTTTAAAATGCATAGAATGATAAATGTAATAGCGTACTATGGCACACATACGAAAATAATAGTTATAAGTACAACGTGCAACACCATGTAATCAAAAGAGACTATATGACTACGACAATAATAGTTATAACTAGGATGTATACTATAATGTAAAAAAAAAGGACTTGATATAACCAGTACACTGACGTGGTAAAATTGGAAATGTGATGAATAATAACGAAAAATGCATAATAAATTTTTTTTTAAAAGGAAGGGGGACCCAACATCCAACCCAGGACCAAGTTTGTTTCACATTTTTACACTTGCCCAGCTGGACATAATTTCTCCCTCCTTGGTCATCCAGCAGCCTTAGTGGGTCACAGTGGATCCTGCATTGCTCTGTAAAGGGCAGAAGGGGCTTCCCTGGGAATCTCTCTCTCCTGTACGTCTCTTTCTCTTCCCCAGAGATCTCTCTAGACCCTTTGCTTCCTGCCTCCCCCAGATCTCCTGCTGCAACTGGACATCATGCACAACCCCTGCAAGAATTCCCTTCTGTTGGAGAAAGAGACACAGAGTGATCTGATGTAGGGGGTCTCATCTGTCAGGTGCCCCCAGGTGGGAGAGTCGCACTCACCTGTCCCTTTGCCTCCCCAGGTATCAAGTCTGCTCAGGGAATGGAGGCATTTATAGGCAAGGAAAGGCAGGGGTGGGAGGCGAGTGGATTTCTTGGGGAGGGAGAGCGGAGGGAGGAGGAAATTGCTTCAGAAGGGAAAATTTTGGTTTAACCACAAGGAAGTAGCAGAAAAGAACTTTAATCCAACAGGATTTACATTCTTCCAGGACAAATCTCACACAGAGATCCGGCGATTTGTAATCGTCCCTGAGGCCATCCAGCCAGCCCCTGCTCAACACCAGGGACACATGGCTAACAGAGAGAGATAGAGAGAGAGAGAGGGAGAGAGAGAGAGAGAGGGAGGGAGGGAGGGAGGGAGGGAGAGAGAGAGAGAGAGAGAGAGCACCTGGGTCTTGGGGTCTCTGTAGGCAGGCTGACTTTCTCTGTTTGTGAGCGAGATTTCTCAAACTTTCCTTCAGGACCTGCAGGAATGAACAGCTCCCAGCATCCTCCCCAGGGAGGCCTTCGCTCCCTTCCCACAACAGGCCAAGACCTCAACCCGGGTTAAGAATCTGCCGAATGAGCCGCTGGATTTTCCAGAAAAGCCAAACCACAAACCACACAGGTGTTTTCACTGGAAACTCCCTACACAACACAGAAGGATAGGAAGCTGAACAGCCGAAAAAGACCTTGTGGTCCATCACAATTTATGTTGGTTTTATTTTATTTCTCTATTTTCTTTGGATGAGCAACTTTATCCCAGCCATGTTCAAACTCAGTTACTGAGGACTGGCCCGTCCCCTGTGCTGGATGCTGGTTCCAAGCTTCGACGGCTCTTTCTGTGAAGTCCAACTTTCTAACGTGGCTTCCCAACATCCCTCCTGTCCGTTTGACTTCATGCCTCCATGTTCTTCTTGTGTTTTGATGAACCCAAGGAAAGAGAGGGAGGGAGGGAGGGAGGGAGAGAGAGAAAGAGACAAAGAGAGGGAGAAGGAGAGAGAGAGACAGACAGACAGACAGACAGAGAAAGAGAGAAAGAGAAAGAGACACAGAGAGAGTATCAGGCTACAGAACTTTTTCCCATTCAATTAACAAGAATGAACTTCTGAACACCAGATGTATCAAAAGGAATCCTTTATTGAGATGAGACAATTCATGTAGGAGTTCAAAGCAGCGTCTGAGGTCCCTCAGGCATACAGGGATAGATAAGGGAGTTTAGAAACCCCTCCCCTTATCTCGATGTGTATTTGGTGAAACAAAAGCCAGTATGTTATTTCTCACCTCCAACCCTTCTGTAGAAACGATCTTTTTCACAGTGTCCCAGGGCATACCTAATTTTCCCCCACCCCTTTTTAGAACGATCTTTTCCAGAAATTCCCAGGACACATCTCACTGTGGAATTTTTATGATCTTCTCATCTCCTGGCTGTGCCTCTCAGAAGTGATAGGTTCGATACACGGATCTGACAGAGAGAGAGAGAGAGAGAGAGAGAGAGAGAGAGAGAGAGAGAGAGAATCTGGGTCTTGGGGTTGCTGTAGACAGGCTGACTTTCTCAAACTCAGTTACTGAGGACTGGCCCGTCCCCTGTGCTGGATGCTGGTTCCAAGCTTCGACGGCTCTTTCTGTGAAGTCCAACTTTCTAACGTGGCTTCCCAACATCCCTCCTGTCCGTTTGACTTCATGCCTCCATGTTCTTCTTGTGTTTTGATGAGCCCAAGGAAAGAGAGGGAGGGAGGGAGGGAGAGAGGGAGAGGGAGAGAGAGGAGAGGCTTTTCCACTTCACTCTTTTAATTTGGGACCAAATGAAACTCTCCTTTCTGCATGTGCCACAAAATGAAACCCACCATCTTGGCTTCCTCTGCATGACACACTAAGCCACAGAATAATTAAGCATTGTGGGTTGTGTTAAAAACAGGTAGAAATTATTTCTCAGAGCGGATCAACATGTTGTCTGAATCTAGTCGAGGTTTTGCTGGTGTGAGAGGCTCAGCACCGTCACTTCTCGGGTTTTGAATACTTTTCACAGGGAGCAACTCGTCTTATTAATTTTATGCCTTTCATTTTTAAAGTGTCTGATGTTTGAAGCCGTTCCCTGGAACCTCCAAAAGAGAAAACACCACAAAGCATCAACGCAAAGTGCCACAAGCCCAAAGTTGTCTTCTCCCCTTTGGAAAGGAAACCAGGAAGAAGAAGGTGAGAGGGAAGAAGGAAGTAATTTTTTAAACGATCCGAGGCTAGATTGATTTGGTCATCAAATGCCATTTCCTCAAATCTTTGCTCAATCCATATTGCAAAATGTTTTACATAACCCCCATTATACTTATACACACATAGACACATGCATACGCACACAGAGGAGAGACGTTTACAATCCTGTAACTGTCAATACAAGAACATTGACGTCATTTCTGCTTTGTTGTCTCGCAGCCTCTAAGGGATAGAACAGACCAAGATATGAAGTTCAACTCAAGCCGTAGGATACCGAAGCTGAGGCAAATACACTTTGCTGGATCATTGTCTAAAGAGGTCTTGAGTCAGGAGCTCTTAGCCAACTTCCATTCAGGCTCCAAGGAGGCAACAATCATATCTCACCCACCCACCCTAAAAAAATATTATCTGGTACAAAGAAAGCCCCACTTGGAAGCCCTATAGGGGAAGAACTGGGGGCTCAAAAAGTTCAGAGCTCAGTTTGGACACATAGGTTTGCTCCCTTCTCCAAAAATGCCCTGATAGTTTGCTGATGGTCGCCAACTTCCCAGGGCTGCAGACAAAGATCAAACCATCTTTCTAACTCGCCGTTGCTTCTGATAGAAGAGAATCTGTAGCTCAGGATTGAACTGGAGCAAGGGGGGTCCCTGGTGACCTCTGAACTTGGTGGTTTTCTGGTAGAGGTTTTGGGACCCAATGAAGGAATATCATCAGTGTTGGAAGCAGCAGTCGGATCCTGCCTGTTCCACTGCCAGTTCGGTGATTGTGGGCATGCATGCGTGCGGCTGATTTTTCCCCCCTTTTCTCAGCTGATCCTGGGAGGCGTTTTTTACTACTGATTTGGACAAACCGGTCTGAACCACTGGCTGGAAGCGGGATGGGGTTTGTGGAATGGAGAAGGAGGATAAGGGGACAAGAAAGGAGGAGGAGACAGAGAAAAAGAAGAGAGAGAGAGAAAGAGAGAGAGAGAGAGAAAGAAAGAGAGAGAGAGAGGAGGAGAAGGAAGGAAGGGGAGAAAGAAGCTGCTTCATCCTAGCCAATGCAATCTCCCCTGATAGAGAAGGTGTTTATGAACTGAAAGCTAGAAATAGTTAACATATTAGTGAAATATAGAAAAAAAGGTTTATAGAATTAAACATGTTAAGAAGGGGAGTGTTATAGTAATAGAGATGTTGTGTATATTAATAAGATAAGAATAGGATAGAGAATTAATACCAAAGTAATGAACATGGATGTAAATTTTAATTGTTATTGCACAAGATATTTGTACCCACACCATTAAATGGAAGATGAATTGTATGTACCTTAAATATTTTTTTTAAAAAATTACCAAAAAGAGATTGCTTTGGCTCAAGCCAAGATCACACGACCATCCTTGTGCCTTTTGGACTGATGGCTTTCAAAGTCTTTGCAAACCAAGTTCTGGGGGTCACACTGACCCACCGAGAAGGGTGTGTGTAGTAGCTGTGTTCTTCACATCTATTCTCTTGGCAGCGGAATAAGGGCCAGAGTAACCTACGGTGACCAAAAGAGAAAGGACCTTTTCCATTTTAGTTCAGTAACCCCAAGAAGCAGTTTGCTATTGATTTATTTGATCAATTTACAGGCAGCCAAGCATCCCAGGTGATCCTGGGCAGCTTACAGTAGAATAGAAATGCAGGTGCAAACATCTTAGAAGCATTCAGGTTAGCAGCCACCCACGATCAGCAAGAACCACAGGAGGGGGTGCAACTTTGCACCAGGGCACACCAGGAAGTGAGGTGGGTTGTCCTATTGGGAGGAAGACGGTCAAGAAGGCTCAGGAGGTTGATCTCCCATGGAATCGGGGCGTTGCAGAAGCCGCCTTCGATGTTCTCCAATGAGGAAGAGGCCGTCTGCTCGCCTCCTCCACAGGTGGTTAGACCTAGAAGGGAGATCTGTACTTGCAGATGAAGGGCAGGGCAGTGGCACAGGTGCACTGGATCCACCTGGCTGCATCTAGAGGGGAGAAGGACCAGAAAGGCTGTTAGACTTGGGATGAAGAAACCATCATTTTAGTTGCTTGAAGGATGCCATTGAGGGAGGAAAGGAGGGAGGGGGAGGAAGGAAAGGAAGGGGGAGGGAGGAGGGAAAGGAAGAAAAGAAGGGAGGGAGGGAGGGAGGGGGAAGAAAAGGAGGGGAGGGAGACAGGAAGGAAGGAAGGAAAGAGGGAAGGAAGGAGGAAGGGAGGGGAACGAAGAAAAGGCAAGGGGGAGGGAGAGAGAGGGTGGGAGGAAGGAAGGAGGAAGGAAGGGAGGGGAGGGGGAGGAAGGAAAGGAAGGGGGAGGGAGGAGGGAAAGGAAGAAAAGAAGGGAGGGAGGGAGGGAAGGGGAAGAAAAGGAGGGGGAGGGAGACAGGAAGGAAGAAAGGAAAGAGGGAAGGAAGGAGGAGGGGAGGGGAACGAAGAAAAGGCAAGGGGGAGGGAGAGAGAGGGAGGGAGGAAGAAAAGGAGGGGGAGGGAGACCAACCTCCTGGGGAGGGGGCTCCTGAAATGCCCCTATAAGGAAAGGTCAGCTACCCCCTCCTCATTTGCCCCCTCCCCCTCTTTTTCTGAAGAGAGACTGAGTCGTACTTCCTGGAATATGGACGTTGGTGACGGAGATGCATTCAGCGGTGGACAGAGAGGTGCTGGGGGCTCTGTTGTCCCAGAGGAGGGATCCTGGGGTGTAGGTGGTCCCATCGATCCATTCCCAGGTGAGTTTCTATTGGGGCGGGAAAAGGGACATTCAGGGAGAAAAGTATTTGTTTTATCCTGTTTGCCCTCCAGACATCTGGAACCCTCAAGTGTCGATCAGATCAGCTTCTCCGGAGGGTGGCAGGGGGGGAAATAAGGTGTCAATCATAAATCCAAGCAATAAACCACAGGCAGTTTGTTCAGGAAACCTAGTGTAGGCGTTGTTCTCTCTTCCTCGTAGTCTCACACAGATTGGGATTGTCAGGACTCCATGCAATCAAGTGACAGAAGACACCCAATCCAGGGGAGGAAAGCCTCCAGGAGTTGTAGGGCCCCCATCACTGGAGGTTTTCAAGAAGAGATCGGACAGATATCTTTTCAGAATGGTATAGGGTCTCCTGCCTGAGCAGGGGGGTTGGACTAGAAGACCTCCAAGGGTCTCTTAACCCCATTGTGGACTCATTCTCATTCCCTTCAAGGAACGTCCTTCTCCGCAATCGGTGCCACCCCCATATATTGGCCTTGGGGGCCGCCCACAGGTCCCACTGGCACAAAATCCTCAGGGACTTCCCACAGAGGATTGGAAGGAAAGAGGAATGTCAAGGGGTGGCTGGAGTATCAGGCGGTCTGTGAGAGAAGAGGGACTGGAGACCAAAGACAGGCCTACCTTGGGCATCCGCACAGCATGCATCCCAATCCAGGCATCGGTGGTGGTGCTGGAGCGCCTGATGTGGGAGGAGACGATTCTTTCCTCGGCAGCGGTCCGAAAAGTGGCCAGGTGGGCTCCAGGCCTCAGGTGCTGGCACTCGATCTGCAGACGTGAAGAGAAAGAAATGCAGAATAAGAGAGAAACCGAATAAGAGAGAAACCAAATTCCAGAGTAACAGAATAACAGAGTAAGAGATTAACACAGTAAGAGAGTAACAGAACTGCAAAGTAGCAGTATAAGAGAGTAATAGAGTTACAGAATAACAGAACAATGTAAGAGTAACACAATAAGAGTGTAACAGAAGAAGAGAGTAACAAAGTTACAGAATAACAGAACAAAGTAAGAGTAACACAATAAGAGACTAAAAGAACTACAGAGCAACAGAATAGGAGAGTAACAGAACTACAGAAGAAGAAAATAACACAATAAGAGAGTAACAGTATAAGAGAGTAACAGAGTTACAGAATAACAGAACAAGGTAAGAGTAACACAATAAGAGAGTAACAGAAGAAGAGAGTAACAAAGTTACAGAATAACAGAACAAAGTAAGAGTAACACAATAAGAGAGTAACAGAAGAAGAGAGTAACAAAGTTACAGAATAACAGAACAAAGTAAGAGTAACACAATAAGAGAGTAACAGAACTACAGAGTAACAGAAGAGAGTAACACAATAAGAAGAGAGTAACAGAAGAAGAGAGTAACAAAATCCTGAGAAATACGATGATAAGTGGAAACAGTTCAGACGGATACCTTCCTCATTCACTGAAGTATAAGGTTAGGGAGCCTAAAGATCTTTGCACTATTCGGCTATGAGAGCCAATCTCAGTTAAGGGCAATCCTGGTCTCCTTGATGGGGCTGTCCAAACTTTGTGTAGCACACTGACCTCGGCCGCATCCCAGGTGAGGGACATATCAACTGGTTGGTAGCAATAGCGTCGATAATAAATGGCCTCTTCGGGACACTTGGCTCGTCCCTGGATGCCTGGGGAACCTGAAGGAGACAAAGAAGTATCTTTAGAGTAGCAACTGTTTTGGAAGGAGAGGGTGGCATCCTCCAGTCCCTCCAACTTTACACCTAATGGAGCCCAGTTCCACTCCATCAACACCTCTGCCACTCTCCAGGACGGCCAGAAAGGTATTTCTCCAGTTGAAGGGCACCTGAAGCTTTGCCCCAAAATGGCACCGGCTGGGCCTCCTTCAGAGGACACGGAGGGGGCCACCAAGCTTTGCAGGAAGCCGGCAGGTAGAGAGGGCTCCGTCTCCCAGCTTCCTTCCAGCTGTCCCCTGACTCCTGATATTGGCCCCCTCAGGTGTCCACTGGGATGGCACTCACCTTCCACCCAGGAGGTCACGGCCAAGCAGGCCAAGAGGCAGAATCCCCAGAAGGTGTGGTGTCCCATCCTCTTGTTCTCTTAAAACACAGAAACACGAGCACAATAAGTGAGATGGACCCACCAGGACAAGGCCAAACAGAAGGTGGAAGAGAGACGGAGCATAAGTGCCCCCTCAGTTGGGGCTGGATGTGGAGAACCAAATACGGGCAGGAGAACATCTGAGTTCAGACTTCAGCCCCCTCTGCCCCCCACCATCTTAGAGGGAAAACTCCATGTTGGGTGGTTGTGGATGATCCTAAAATGGCTGTGAGGGACGCCCTAACATTGGGATTTAATTACTTTCCCCTCTGTTCGTTGTCTTCCCTCCCTCCCTCTGTTCTTTCTTTCTTTCTTTCTTTCTTTCTTTCTTTCTTTCTTTCTTTCTTTCTTTCTTTCTTTCTTTCTTTCTTTCTTTCTTTCTTTTCTTTCTCTTTCCTTCCTTCCTTCCTTCCTTCCTTCCTTCCTTCCTTCCTTCCTTCCTTCCTTCCTTCCTTCCTTCTTTCCTTCCTTCCTTCCTTCCTCTCCTTTGCTTTTGCCTTCTCCTTCTTCTTCCCTTTCTATCTTTCTCCTTCCTTCCGTACTTCCCTCTCTTCTTTACTTTTGTCTTCTCCCTCCACCCTCTCTGTTTCTCCTCTCTCCCTACTTCTCTCCCTCCCTCCTTCCCTTCTCCTCTTTCCTCATTCTCCTTCTCTTCCTCCTTTTCCTTCCATCTTTCCTTCAACTTCAAGAAAGACGGAAGATCCAACGGAAGATGATAGAGAGCCATGGAAGGATGCCCACCTTCTCACCTCTGCTTTCCCCTGCTAGATGCCTTTTCTCAAGACTGTCCGGTCAGCCTGGCCCCTAAGCTATTTATAGGCAGAGGTGCACCAACCATGCAGATCCCAGCACCTGATGACACCCAAGGCAAATAGAGGGCAGTGACACACAGGTCAATAAGAAATTAGAGACTTTGTCCCAGCCACTGAGGAAAGCATCCAGGAAATAATTTTCAGTGAGAAACCAGGGAAGTCTCATTCTGTGTGGAATTTGAAAAAAAACCACAGCTGCCAGACGTCTGATAAGGCGAACCCGAACGATCCTTCCATTTTCTTTACGCCTTTCCTTCATCGGCCCTTTCGAGACAACCTCTCTTTTTTTATGGCTGGGTGAAACATATTCTTCTTCTAGGCCTCTGTATCCGTTCCGTTGTCCAGGGGTGCCATTCAACCCATTCAGTGAGCTAACAATCATTCGGTGACAACTGGTTTGGTGAGCATGATTACCAAAAGTGTGCTTTGCACAAGTGCTCTACATTTTTAAAAGCCCATTTTCAACTCAGTTACTTACCTCCTACTGAAGCCCCAGTGAGTAAAACAACGGAGGCATGGCAAATAATTTGTCTGCCGCACGAATCAGCGGTGCTAAAAAAAAAAAAAAAAAGGAAATAAAGAACAGGAAACAATGGGGGTGGGGAAATGCTCATCGTAACTACCAGTTCGCCCGAACCAGTACGAACCGGTAAAATCCCACTGCTGGGAAAGAACCTTTGATAAGAAGAAAAGTCCAGTATGGTCACGTCCTTAAGAATACTTGAAGATGATATAAAACTATCATATACTGGAAGAATGCGAAACTCTAATAATAATAATAATAATAATAATAATAATAATAATAATAATAATAATAATAATAATAATAATAAAAACTATTCATATGAGTGGGAGTCTTACATCAAGAAGCTGGATTCTGAACAATACTGTGGATTAATATTTACAGTCCGAAGAAACCCAAAGAAAACATGGATTTTCTTTGGGGAAAAAATAGATGAAATCAGAGGACATCGCCTGGCGAGATACGGTTGCAGGATCCACATCTGAGTCGGTCATCCAGACCAGAGGTTTTTGTCTTTTGAGCTTTTGGACTTGTGCTGAGACCCCGTCTCCAGGGGACTTTTGTCCAGGCTAGACTCTGACCCAAACCCTAAAACTAGAACCTCTGATCCTGGTCACCGACCCAGATTGGATCCTGCAAAATTATCCTGGGACACATCGATTCGCCTTCCTTCATGAGATAAGGCTCCATTCATTGAGCCCAGGCCTGGATGGGAATATCTGATCCATGGTCGACTCTTCTTTTAACCCCATGATGTTTATGACTTTTTTTAAAAAATCCATGTTTTCTTTGGGTTTCTTCAGACTGTAAATATTAATCCACGGTATTGTTCAGAATCCAGCTTCTTGATGTAAGACTCCCACTCATATGAATCCATAGAATATTTTTTCTTTCTATTATTATTATTTCTTTCTATTATTTGAGTTTCACATTCTTCCAGTATATGTTAGTTTTATATCATCTTCAAGTATTCTTAAGGACGTGACCATACTGGACTTTTTTTTCTTATCAAAGCCTCTTTGACGGACATTTGCTCTTTTTGAGTCAAATACGATGTTTAAATACCGTGTTTTCCCCAAAATAAGACCCTGTCTTATATTCTTTTGGCCACCAAAAAAGGCAACAGCATTGTCTCCCAGCCTCCTTTTTGCTGTCCGAGGCCTTCAGGAATTTCTTCTTTTGTGGCCAGCAAGGCTTTCCTGGAGGCCCCTGCAGCCTTCAGGATCGATCCAGAACTTTCTTATCTGCTCCAGAGGCCTTCAGGAACTTTTTCTGCGACCGGCAAGGCTTCTCCTGAAGGCCTCTGCAGACAATAAGAGAGTTCTGGATCGATCCAGAGCTTTGTTCTCAGCTCCAGAGGCCTTCAGGAGAGCCTGGCCAGCCTTGCTGGTTGCAGAAAAAATGGCCCGGCGAGACAGGTGTTGAGGTGTGTGAGGCCTGGCTACACCTGTCCAAAGGTAAGTAGTAGGGCAGCTCTACCACCATCCGATCCCCACCCTAACTTAATTTTTAACCCGTCCACTCCATTTTTTCTTTCTATTATTTCCTCCTTTGAGTTTCACATTCTTCCAGTTTCTTCTTATCAAAGCCTCTTTGATGGACATTGGCTCTTTTCAAGTCAAATATGATGTTTAAATATATACCCACTATTTGGTGTGTGTGTGTGTGTGTGTGAATGTAGATTCAGGTAGTCCCCGACTTACCATAAACGTGTCCCAAATTTCTGTTATTAGGGAAGACATTTGTACAGTGAGTTTTGCCCCATTTTATGACTGTTCTTGCCACCGTTGCTAACTAAATCACTGCAGTTGTTCCATTAGCAACATGGTTGTTAAGTGAATCTGGCTTCCCCCTTGTCTTTGCTGGTCACAAATGGCAGATCATGTGACCCTGGGACATTGCAACCGTCATAAATATGAGTCAGTTGCCAAGCGCCTGAATTTGGATCACCCCACCATGGTCAATAAGTGTGAAAAATGGTCAAAAGTCATTTTTTTTGTTGCAACTTCGAATGGTCAGGAAAGGAATTGTAAATTGAGGATTACATTTGTGTGTGTGTGTGTGTGCATTTGTGTGTATGCATTTGTCAATTTGTCAGAAATGGTGTGGGGTCTCCTGCCTGGGCAGGGCGGTTGGACTAGATGACCTACAAGGTCCCTTCCAACTCTGTTAATCTAATCTAATCCATTTTTCTGGATTACGAAGGTAAATTTATTGCAGTCCTTCTCTCCCATTCATGAAGGTTGTAGTGGAGCACTGCAGTTGTTACATTCGTTGCTAACCCATTGTGGAGCGAACTCAGCTTCTCTCACTGGCTTTGCTGGGTCACAAAAGGAGATCACGTGACCCTTCCCAAAGGACAGTGCAACCGTCATAAATATGAGTCAGTGGCCAAATGCCTGAATTTTGATCATGTGACCCTGGGGACGCTGCATCAGTTGCAGGCCTGAAAAACAGACCTAAGTTACATTTTTTGGGCCATAACCTTGAACCCAGGGGTGGGATGCAAATTGTTTAACTACCGGTTCTGTGGGCGTGGCTAGGTGGGCATGGCCAGGTGGTCATGTGACTGGGTGGTTGGGGTTTTTTTTGCGGGGGGGCTACTGGACCTCAGGGAAGCATCCTGTGATGACCCAAAAGGGGCGTGGCACAAAAGCCACAAAAGTAGGTAAAGTCCCTTTAATTCTTCCAACTTGCCCTCCAATGTCCAGTTATTATCGGCTGGAGAAAAATCTCTCCCAAGAACAGTTTTTAAAGGGAAGAAACTCAGTCCGAACCGAAAGTATATATAGATTATAAATAAAAACCAACATAAACCACAACTGCAGCAATTAACGAGACAGGGCATAAAAAGGAATTGCAGACTTCAAAAGATAATGAAATACACACAGTTGGGAGGACGCCAGAACCCAGAAAAGACATGACAAAGAAAAAGAATTCACTTTTTGCTTCCAGCAAGGTGCTGTGCACAAACACCCTTTTTAAATCCTGTTTTCCCAGCTGCAGCTAATGAAAGGGATCAGGGCCCTTTCCTCCCCCATAACCCACGTTGCTCCCTTATCCGTTCCTCCCTTTGTGCCCTAGGATGAAGAGGGGGTGGCCCTGGGTCTTCCTCTGAATGCCCAGCTGGACTGTGCCCTTCCCCAGTTTCCTCCGCAGCCACTGGAGTTACACTCCCGCTCCCTGTCAGCTGCTCGACCTCCCCCTCAGAATCAGACTCCAAGATACTTCCTGGGAGCAAAAACAGGGTGTGGGGGGAACGTGCAGCATCCCCCTCCCGGCACCCTGTTTTTTTGCCTCCTGGGCCTCAGGGGAGCCTCCTGGGCAAAATAGTACAACAGCAAGAGGGGGAACCAGCTGTGCCAGGCTATTTAGATTAGCTAGAAAGCAAGGAATCCGACGGTTTCCTGCTTTCTAGCTAATCTAAGTCATGCGGCACAGCTGATCGTTGGAAAAAAGCTGATTGGTGGGGGGAGGAAAGGAAACACCTTGATCTTCAGAGCGAACCAGTTCTCTCCCAGCTGATCTTCGAAGCTACCAGTTCTCCCAAACCAGGCCTACCCGGTACAATCCCACCCCAGCTTTAGTGAATAGTCACTAAATGAACTGTTGTAAGTTGAGGACTATCTGGATAAAAGCCTTAGTAAGACCACACCTAGAGTACTGCATCCAGTTTTGGCCACCACACTATAAAAAAAAAGATGTTGAGACTCTAGAAAAAGTGCAGAGAAGAGCAACCAGGATAATAAGGGGACTTGAGGCTGAAACATACAACGAACGGTTGCAGGAACTGGGCCTGGCTAGTCTAGGGAAGAAAAACCAAAGGACACATATAGGCTGGGTGAAACCAGGCTCAATAACAGTCACTGGGAGAGGGATCTGGAGTCTTAGTGGACGACCAGCTAAATAGAGCCAGCCGTGTGCAGCAGCAGCCAAAAAGCTAATGCAATCTAAGTTTATTAACAGAGGGATACAATCAAGATCAAGGAGGTACTAATATCACTCTATAAAGCCTTAGTAGGGCTACACCTAGAGTACTGCATCTAGGTTTGGTCACCACATTATAAAAAAAGAGGTTGAGACTCCGGAAAGAGTGCAGAGAAGAGCAACGAGGAAGATGAGGGGACTGGAGACTAAAACATATGAAGAACCGTTGCAGGAACTGGGCCTGGCTAGTCTAGGGAAGAGAAGGACCAGGGGAGACAGGATAGCAGCCTTCCAATATTTGAGGGGCTGCCCCAGAGAGGAGGAAGGGGGTCAAGCTATTTTCTAAAGTGCCTGTAGGCCAGACAAGGAACGATGGATGGAAACTGATCCAGGAGAGATTCAACCTGGAAATAAGGAGAAACTTTCTGACAATGAGAACAATCAACCAATGGAACAGAAGTTGCCCTCGGAAGTTGTGGGAGCGCCATCACTTGAGACTTTCAAGAAGAGATGGGATTGTCAGAAATGGTGTAGGGTCTCCCACTTGGGCCTACAAGATGACCTACAAGGTCCCTTCCAATTCTGATTATCTGTTAAATCTGTTATATTTTTAAACATTTTAGCTAACCTAGCAGGTTTGAAATGCCATCTATAAAACATGAAACACCACAAGATGAAGAGTTAATTAAGAAGATGCTAAATGGTGTGGAAATGGATAGACTTACGCTGAAAATCAAATGGAAAGAAGATACAGAATATTATCAAACATGGCACTTCTTTTATTAGCGGTTGGAAAAAAGGGGTAAAGATTAGGAATGTAATTTGTATTGTTCAGCAAACAAAATAACCCACAGGAATGGCTTTCCTGAAGGCCTCTGGAGCTGCGGACAAAACTCTGCATCGATCCTGAAGGCCGCAGAGGCCTTATTCTGTATCTTAAACTACCCCTTTAGACTTCGTTCTTTCTTATCTGTATCAAATGGGGATTTCTGTGTTTCTTGGTATGAGTGTGTGTCTGTATGTGTGTAAATATATGTGTATACATGTGTGTAAATGTTTTGTTGCGGCCTTCAGGTAAGCCTTGCCAGCTGCAGAAGAAGGAAGTTCCTGAAGGCCTCGGACAGTGAAAAGGAGGCCGAGGGCGATGTGTGCAAGTGAGGTTAGTCAATGGATGATATCCCCCGAAAATAAGACCTGGTGCCTTTTTTTTTTGGTGGCCAAAAACATATAAGACCGGGTCTTATTTTCGTGGAAACACGGTATTTAAACATTGTATTTGACTCAAAAAGAGCAAATGTCCGTCAAAGAGGCATTGATAAGAAGAAAAGTCCAGCGTGGTCACATCCTTAATAATACTTGAAGATTATATAAAACCATGATAAACCGGAAGAATGTGAAACTCAAAGGAAGAAATAATAGAAAGAAAATGACTTATGACCATTTTTCACACTTAATGACCATGGCGGGGTGATCCAAATTCAGACGCTTGGCAACTGACTCGTATTTATGATAGATGCAATGTCCCGAGGTCATGTGATCCCCCTTTTGTGACCAGCAAAGACAAGGGGGAAGCCAGATTCCACTTAGCAACGGTGGCAAGAACAGTCATAAAATGGGGCAAAACTCACTGTACAAATGTCTTCCTTAATAACAGAAATTTGGGGCACATTTATGGTAAGTCGAGGAATACCTGAATTCACACACACACACACACACAACAACACCACACACACACACACACACTATATATATATATATATATATATATATTCTTAGGTATTTATAGGTACTTACATGTATGGCATTCAGCTTTCAGCTGTTTGGGTATTTTCCCACGTCATTGTAGTTGTGCTTTTAAAGTTGTAGCAACGTTTTGGCAGAATCTCATCTGCCATATGGCAGGGTTTTATTTTCAGGGAAACATAGTATTTAAACATCATATTTCACTCGAAAAGAGCAAATGTCTGTCAACAAGGCTTTGATAAGAAGAAAAATCCAGCGTGGTCACATCCTTAAGAATAAACAAATTAATGTTTTTAATTAATCATTAATGAAATTAATGATTAAAAAAAACAAAGAAAGAGAATACTTGAAGATTATATAAAGCCATCATAAACCAGAAGAATGGGAACCTCAAAGGAGGAAATAATAGAAAGAAAAAAATATTCTACGGATTCATATGAGCCTACGTCAAGAAACGGGACTCAGAACAATACTGGAGATTAATATTTATAGTCCGAAGAAAGCCAAAGAAAACATGGATTTTTTTAAAAGTCATGAGAAGTTTGCAGGATGATCCAAGAGGTCGCAAGAGCTTTTCGAACAGTGGATTTCAACTCCCACCTGAAGTATGATATTTTTATTTTAGGCTTGGCTATTATTATTTTTAACATCATCGACATTATATCATGAAATTTTAAAATGCAAAATAGCTAGTCCTCGACTTACAGCAGTTCATTTAGAGACCATTCCAAGCAACTGCGTTACTGAAGAGAGCGACATGACCGTTATTCACACACTTAAGACCCCATTGGAGGACCCCGTGGTCAACTGATCAAAATTCGGACGCTTGGCGACTCGTAGTTATGATGGTTGCGCAGCGTCCCCGGAGTCACGTGATCTGCTTTTGTGACCTTCCGACAAGCATAGTCAACAGGGAAGCCAGATTCACTTAACGACTGCGTGACTAAATGTAACAAATGCAGGGATTCACTTAAGCGACGGTGGCAAGGAAAGTCATAAAGTGGGGGCAAAAAAAAAACATCATCGCGTCACAAATATTCCACTTACCAACAGAAAATTTGGGCTCAACTGTGGACGTAAGTTGAGGGTGACCTGAATTGCCATGGTTCTCGCAAAGGGTCGACCCAAATAAGTCTGCAAGGAAATTCCCCACCCCATTTTCCTACGGATCAATCATTCTTTATTTGGGATCCCAGGATACTGTCTCCAGCTCCGTTCTCAGGGGGAGAGAGAGAGAGAGGGAGAGACTTTTGGCTTCATGCAAGGAAAGCAGCAGGAGCAGCAGAAGTCTTTCTTTCTCTCCCCCAGGCTCCCAAAGACTCATTTCTTGCGGAGTTTGGGGGAGAGGAAGAAAGACTTCTGCTGCTTTCCTTGTGTGCAGCCAAAAGCAGAAGAAGAAAGAAGCAGAAAAAAAGCAGCCTGGTGGACAGGACAGGCTTGTGGGGCAAGTGGGGCGAGTTCCCCTCCTTCCACCCTTTCCCCCCTCCCCTCACTGCCTCGTCTTGTTTGCAATGCGACGCAAGCCTTGTGTTCCCATGGTCCATGTGGGAGGCACACCGTTCTGTTCCCGTGCAGCCTGGATTAATTGCTTGGGGGGGGGGGGGTATTTCTCTGCGGACCACCAAAATTTTCTCACGGACCACCAGTGGTCCCCAGCCCACTGGTTGGCGACCACTGGACTAGATGACCTCCAATGGTTTCTTCCTTTCTGTCCTATGTTTCTATGATCATGGTGCAGATACCTTCAGAAATGATGGACCCTTGGAGACTTTCAGAAACTGGACAACCATTTGCCTAGAAAAGTATAGGATCTATACCATTTCAGACAAACAAAATCTCTTCTTAAAAATCTCTGTCGTTGGAGCAATTTCTGGTGGCAAGTAGTTCCAATGGTTAATTGTTCTCACTGTCAAGAAACTTCTCCTTAGTTCTAATTTGAATCTCTCCTTGATTCCATCCATTGCTTCTTCTCCTGCCTTGGAAAATATGTTGACCCCCACCTCCCCCGTCTTCATAGGAGCCCCTCAAATGCTGGAATGCTACTATCATGTCACCCCAAGTCCTTCTTGTCATTAAACGAGACATACCCAATTCCTGCAACCATTCTTCATATGTTTTAGCCTCCTAATCCTCTTTGTTGCTCTTCTCTGCACTCTTTCCAGAGTCTCACATTTTTTTTACATCGTGGCAACCAAAACTGGATGCTAATATGCCAAGTGTGGCCTTCCTTAAAGCCTTATAAAGTGGTACTAACACGCCAGGTGATCTTCATTCTATCCCTCTGTTAATGCAGCCTAGGACTGTGTTGGACTAGAAGACCTCAAAGGTCCCTTCCCACTCTATTATTCTCTTATTCCAGAGGTCTCCAAACTTGGCACCTTTAAGACTTGTGGACTTCTTCAAGGTGCCAAGTTTGGGGACCTCAGTCTTATTCTGTATCTTAAACTACCCTTTTAGGCTTTGTTCTTTCTTTCTTTCTTTTCTTTTTTTTCTTTGTTGTAAATTTTATTGGTTTTTAAAAACAAACATAAACAAACAAAACATAAAAACATCAAACTTTCGTCCATAGGTATACAAGCAATGTGCCGGTTAGTTTACAGATTTTTTTGTGCATCCATTTCGTAGTCTTCAGTTACAGTTACATTGCATAATAGCTCATATTATCAATCAAAAATTGAATACCCTAGTATCATTATTAATAATCATTTGACTATAGTTTTATTCATTCGTATCTTACGAGATAACCATAATTTACTTAGTTTATTTTATAACAATTCATATTATCCTCCCAAATCTATCCTACAAACATTTTGTAGATATAATTTAAAAAAAGTACATCTTTATATATTTATTATTTTCTAAAAATCTACATATTTCATGATTGTATTTTATTATCTAACCATTGATAGAAAAGGTCCCAAATTTTATAAAATTGTTTATCCTCTTGTTCTCTAATTTCAAGTGTCAATCTACTCATTTCAAACACATTCCAATATTTTCGGGCTTCCTTCTTTCTTATCTGTATCAAATGGGAATTTCTGTGTTTCTTGGCATGAGTGTGTGTCTGCATGTGTGTAAATATATGTGTATACATGTGTGTAAATGTTTTGTTGAGGATGGTTCTTTGCTTTTACTGACAAGTTTGCTCCTGAGTGCTTATTCACCTCTAACGAGTTGTATGTTTAGGGATTAAACCCTGGTAATTGAACAAACATCTTGGCTAGGTGTTTCTTGCGGGAAATCTTTGTTCTTGAGATGCACTTCGGAGTAATATGAATGGTGATTTTGATAATAACTCAAACATTTGCGTCCAGGAAGAGGAGTTGTTAATTGGAGCGAATGCCAAGTGAGGTGACCAAATATTTTAACAAAAGCCTCTCCTTTCCTTCTGGGCTTTCACAACCAGCCTGAGTTTGTTTGTCTTTTCTGTTTTCCCATCCTGGCCTTTTGTGATTGTGCGGCTTTCGCGAAAGGTCCTTACAAAGGAAGCGGTTCTGGATCCCTCCCGTCAGCTAAGAGGCAAAAGATTGAATCTCAAGGGTACACAAACCGGAACCCAAACAGAACCACAGTCGCATGGGGCAGTTTGCTTAGGTTGGGCTGGCACGGAGCACAGAAGCGGACTTTCCAAGGCTGGCTTTCCAAAAGGGGCATCCTCAGACACGAAACGTGGCCTCCTTGTTAAGCCCGAAGTGGGAGAACGGTGGCCCTTGGAGGACTTGTGGACTTCAACTCTCAGGGTTCCTGAGCCCGCCCTGGGTTCAGGTCCAGCCTCGGGTGGGGCTCAGCGGGTAATCTGGGGGAGTCCCTGGGAAAGGATCAACTTCCTCGAAAAAAGGGAGCTGGCTGTCAGGTGCCCAGCTCAAAGGCCATGAGAGCAGGGAGAAGGGGAACCAGGTGGAAACGCTTCAGAATTGGACTGCAAGGTGGCAGGGAAGGGAGGGAGGGAGGGAGGGAGGAGGAAAAAGGGAGGGAGGGACCAAGGAAGAAGGGAGGGAGAGAGGGAGGAAAAAGGGAGGGAGGAAGGAAGGAAAAGGGAGGGAGGAAGGAAGGAAAGGAGGGAGGGAGGAGGAAGAAGGGAGGGAGGAAAGAAGGGAGGGAGGGAGGAAAGAAGGGAGGGAAGAAGGAAAGAAGGAAGGAGGGAGAGAGGGATAGATAGAAAAAGAAAGAAAGAAAGAAAGAAAGAAAGAAAGAAAGAAAGAAAGAAAGAAAGAAAGAAAGAAAGAAAGAAAGAAAGAAAGAAAAGGAGGGAAGATGAAAAGGAAGGAAGGAGAGATAGAAGAAGGAAGGAAGGAAAAGGAAGGAAGAAGGAAGGAAGGAAGGAAGGAAGGAAGGAAGGAAGGAAGGAAGGAAGGAAGGAAGGAAAAAGAAAGAAGAAGAGGAAGGAAGGAAAGAAGGAAGGAAGGAAGGAGGTAGAGAGGGAGATAGAGAAAAAGAGAAAGATAGAAAGAAAGAAAGAAAGAAAGAAAGAAAGAAAGAAAGAAAGAAAGAGAAGGGAGGGAGAGATAGATAGAAAAGGAAGGAAGGAAAAAAAGAAAGAAGAGAGGAAGGAAGGAAGGAAGGAAGGAAGGAAGGAAGGAAGGAAGGGATGGGTTGACTCCGATTCCCAGAATTCCCCAGCCAGCCTGTTTCTTTTGGGCCCTTCCTCCTTCCCAGCCCCCTTTTCCCTGCAGGCGGCCTTTCCAGGGAGGCCGATGGGGGGCACGAAAGAGGCGATGCAACTTGATGGCACCCACCCAGCCCCCTTTGCATTCAGCTCCACTTCCGCAATGGGCGCTGCAATTATTCGGGGTCTCCCATTGGAGTCCTGGCCAGGTGCAACCCGGCTCAGCCTACTTGAGCTCCTCCAGCCAGGATCGCAACTAGCCGGATTGGGAAAGACGCCCTGAAGGCCAGCTCAGCTTTTCGGGGGGCGTCCCTGCTCATAGATGCCATCTTGACTCTTCTGACCACTCTTGGGGCACCCCTGGTCCAGGCAAGCTTCCTTCCTTCCTATCTTCTTTCTTTTTCTTCCTTCTTTTCCTTCTTCCTTCCTTCCTTCCTTCCTTCCTTTTCTATCTATTCCTTCCTCCCTCCTTTCATACCTGCTTTCTCCCTCCCTCGTCTTTCTTTTTCTTTCTTTCTTTCTTTCTTTCTCTTTTTCTTTCTTTCTTTCTTTCTTTCTTTCTTTCTTTCTTTCTCCCTTTCTCTCTCTCTCTCCTTCCCTTCCTTTTCTATCTATCCCTTCCTCCCCCCTTCCTACCTGCTTCCTTCCAGGGGGAGGGGAGGAGCCTTGGGTTGCCAGTTGCCGGGCAACGCTGTACACAATGGGGAGGGGAGGGGGGCGGGAGGAGGCGGCTGTCCCGCTTGCCCGATTCAGTGCTGTGCTGCTCCCGCGGGCGTCCCTACGGTCCGCCTTGCGCCGGGTCTCTCTGCGGTCCGCCTCCAGGTGGGTGCCCCCCCTTCTGCGCAGGGATGCGGGGGGGCGAGCTCCGGTTGGGGGAGGGAAATCCCCACTCCTTTTTTTTCTTTGCTGCCCCCTCGGATCCGATCTGGTTCTGCCCCCGCCTCGCTCTCACGACCCCCGACCCATTTCGAGGGAAGCTTGGTTCTCTTTCGGGGTTCGGGGCCGGATCCAAGGACGTGGTGGGGGGGGTCAGCAGCAGCCGGGCGGGGGGGGGCAGAAGAGGCTCCCCTGCACCCCAGAACTGATGACCTCTGCGAACCCCCTGCCAGAGTTGGACCCTCGAGCCGGGGAAGGGGCGGCTGGATCTCCCACCCACCCCCAGCCCGTCCCCCGAGAACGGCGACCTCCTCCGGCTCCCCAGAGCCCAATTTACAGATGAACAGAGTCGGAAGGGACCTTGGAGGTCATCTAGTCCAACCCTCCCCCGTCCGTCCAAGCAGGAGACCATTTCTGATAGAGGGCAGTCCAGTTCTCCTCTTGAAAGCCTCCAGGGATGAAGCTCCCGCAACGTCTGAGTGACAGAATAATAACAGGTGAACAGAGCCGGAAGGGACCTTCGAGGTCATCTAGTCCAACCCCCGTCCGCCCAAGCAGAAAACCTTGCACCATTTCTGGTAGTCCTCCTCTGGAAAGCCTCCAGGGATGAAGTTCCCCGCAACTTCCCGAAGCCGAGCTTAAGATCCCTCCGGCCCCTCTGGGCTGGGCTGCGGACGCCCTCCCCGCCCCCTCCCCGCTCTGCACACAGGATCCCCCCTCCCCTTCCCCGCGGGGGATCCCCTCGATGGGGGTTCCCCCACGCCACAACACGAGTGGGGGGGTGAGGGGGGGGGCCTGGCCGGCAGCGTCTGCCCGGGGAGGGGGAGGGTCTCCAAGCCGGACCTCCCCTCTCTCCCTTCCACTCCCCCCTCCCCCCCAGTCCGTTCTAACTTTCCGCCCTTCGCCTTGGGGAGTGGAGCCAAATTTCGGGGTGTTTCTGTACTAACCGCCCCCAAAAGGACCAGCCCTGTGCACGGATTTATGGCTTTTCCTGGTCCCTTTGAGTTGGGGATCATAGGATCCCTTCATTCAGGGGTCTTCAAACGCGACAGCTTTAAGACTGGTGGACTTCAACTCCCAGAATTCCTCCTCCTCCAGTCATGTTAGCTCAGGAATTCTGGGAGTTGAAGTCCACCAGTCTTAAACTGGCCAAGTTTGAAGACCCAGGATCTATTCTGTCTGTCTGTCTATCCTATCTATTCTCTCTCTCTCTCTCTCTCTCTCCTACCTCTTTATCTATTCTATCTTTCTCTCCTTCTCCCTCTATCTATCTATTCCAGGGGGTCTTCAAACCTGACAGCTTTAAGACTTGTGGACTTCAACTCCCAGAATTCCTCCTTCCATAATTCTGCTCAGGAATTCTGGGAGTTGAAGTCCACAAGTCTTAAAGCTGTCAAATTTGAAGACCCCTGCTTTAAGATATAGAGACTTCAACACCCAGAATCCACCCATCTTAAAGCAGGCAACCTGGAGGATTCTGGGAGTTGAAGTCCACAAGTCTTAAAAGTGGCCAAGGTTGGAGACTCCTGCCTTAAGTTGATCCCTCGCTGCTCATCAACAACAGCCCTGCGAGGTAGGCTGGTCTGGCAGAGAGCAACTGACTGCGGTAACTCCATCAGCAGAGGGGACACCACCACATTTCTCTACTTCAGCATCAATGTTTCTCAACCTTTAGGACAAGGGTCTTCAAACGTGACAGTTTTAAGACTTGTGGACTTCAGCTCCCAGAATTCCTGAGCTAACATGACTGGCGGAGGAATTCTGGGAGTTGAAGTCCACAAGTCTTAAAGCTGTCACGTTTGAAGATCCTTGCTTTAAGATATGGAGACTTCAACTCCCAGAATCCACCCATCTTAAAATGTCAGGCTGGCTGGGGAATTCTGGGAGTTGAAGTCCACAAGTCTTAAAGTTGCCACGTTTGGGGAACCCTGCCCTAGGCCAAGGATCTCCAAACTTGGCCAGTTTAAGACTTGTGGACTTCAACTCCCAGAATTCCTGAGCTAACATGACTGGAGGAGGAATTCTGGGAGTTGAAGTCCACAAGTCTTAAAGCTGTCACGTTTGAAGACCCTTGCTTTAAGATATGGAGACTTCAACTCCCAGAATCCACCCATCTTAAAATGTCAGGCTGGCTGGGGAATTCTGGGAGTTGAAGTCCAGACATTTGAAAGGGGCCAAAGTTGAGACAGGTTGGTCTGGACCAACCCTTTCTAGACTTCACCGTCTGGTTGCCCAACCCGCCTGTCAAAGGATTAATTAATTAAATAATAGGCTCTCTTAATTATTTGATTCCTCCCTCCTGCCCCCCCGCCAAAGGAAAGGGGAATCCTCAATGGCGGCCCTTTCCCTGGTCAGGCCTGGTTGGGGATGATGGATCGGACTCAGGTGTGCAGGAGAGGCTGCAAATACTCAGTGGGTCAACTCAACACTCAGCGTCCTCCTTTCTTCCTCCCACTACAGATCTACTGAAGAGTTAGCGCCACCCAGCGGAGATGTCCACAGACGTCTGGGTAGGAACGTGGAGGCCCCACCGGCCGAGAGGTCCAATCGCTGCACTCTATAGCAGCCCCGGCCCCAAGTATGGACTGCCGAGTAATGTGGGTGAGCATCTCCCTCCTGGGCAGCCTTCTTTCTAAACATCCTAAAGGTCGGGTGCGAAAGAAAGGGGGAGAGAGAGGGGGGATAGAAGGAAGGGAGGGAGGGAGAAAGAGAGAAAAGAGAGAAAGAAAGAGAGAAAAGAAAGAAGAAGAAAAGAAAGAAAGAAAGAAAGAAAGAAAGAAAGAAAGAAAGAAAGAAAGAAAGAAAGAAAGAAAGAAAGAAAGAAAGAAAGAAGGAAGGAAGGAAGGAAGGAAGGAAGGAAGGAAAGAAAGAAAGAAAGAAAGAAAGAAAGAAAGAAAGAAAGAAAGAAAGAAAGAAAGAAAGAAAGAAAGAAAATGGGTGGAAGGAAGGAAGAAATAGATGGAAGTAAGGAAAGGAAGGAAGGTACAGAAAGAAAGGAAGGAGGAAGGAAGGAAGGAAGGAAGGAAGGAAGGAAGGAAGGAAGGAAGGAAAAGAGAGGGAGGGAGGGAGGGAGAAAGAGAGAAAAGAGAGAGAGAGAAAGAAAAAGAAAGAAAGAAAGAAAGAAAGAAAGAAAGAAAGAAAGAAAGAAAGAAAGAAAGAAAGAAAGAAAGAAGGAAGGAAAAGAGAGGGAGGGAGGGAGGGAGAGTGTGTGAAAGAAAGAAAGAGAAGGAAGAAAGAAAGAAAGGCTGAATGGCTGAATGAATGAACAAACAAACGAACGAATGAAAAGGGGATTGGATAGGGGATTTCCAGGACTCCTTCCCTTGCTGTTATTCTGTATTCTGAATGGATGAATCTGACCCTCTCTAAGCTTTTGATAGGAGTATATATATATATTTTTTAATCCATCCACCTTCCTCTCAGGGAACATTCTGATACTCAGTGGCACAAAAGAAATGCCTGATTAAAAGAAACTAACCCAGATTGTACCTGGACGCAATTTTTTTCCAAGCATTTGCAACCCAAAGAAAATCCCTGATTCCTAAAACAGCTTGTCTCTTCTTCTCAGGAGGGTGCACTGATGACGTTCCCTAGTTGGGTCATGAAAGGTCTGCAAGGAAACCACCCAGCTCAGAGAGCACCCAGGACCCCGAGCCACCATCCTCACCCCCTCCTCCTCCTCCTCCTCCTCCTCCTCCTCCTCCTCCTCCTCCTCCTCCTCCTCCTCCTCCTCTACACATACCCTCCTCCCTTGTACCACTGATGATGTTACCTAGTTTGGGTCATGAAACATCTGCAATAAAACAAGCAACCTTAGAGAGCACCAAGGACCCCACAGCCACCTTTCTCCTCCTCCTCCTCCTCCTCCTCCTCCCCTCCTCCTCCTCCTCCTCCTCCTCCTCCTCCTCCTCCTCCTCTACACATACCCTCCTCCCTTGTACCACTGATGATGTTACCTAGTTTGGGTCATGAAACATCTGCAATAAAACAAGCAACCTTAGAGAGCACCAAGGACCCCACAGCCACCTTTCTCCTCCTCCTCCTCTCCTCCTCCTCCTCCTCCTCCTCCTCCTCCTCCTCCTCCTCCTCCTCCTCCTCCTCCTCCTCTACACATACCCTCCTCCCTTGTACCACTGATGATGTTACCTAGTTTGGGTCATGAAACATCTGCAATAAAACAAGCAACCTTAGAGAGCATCAAGGACCCCACAGCCACCTTTCTCCTTCTCCTCCTCCTCCTTCCTCTCCTCCTCCTCCTTCCTCTCCTCCTTCCTCCTCCTCCTTCCTCTCCTCCTCCTTCTTCCTCTTCTTCCTTCTCTTCCTCCTCCTCTTCTTTCCTCCTCCTCCTCCTCCTCCTCCTCCTCCTCCTCCTCCTCCTCCTCCTCCTCCTCCTCCTCCTCCTCCTCCTCCTCCTCTCCGCCCCAGGCCCCACTCACTCTTCCTCTCCTCCTCCTCCTCTTTCTCCGTCCAGGATACCAGCAGCACGACCCCTCGCGCTCCCGGGCCCCGGCCTACAGCATGGGCAGCCGGCGTTTCCAGATGCTGGAGAGCTGTTCTCCCGGACCAGGCTACATGGTGCCCACCAACATGACCATGAGGGGCAAGGGGGGCATCCCGGCCTTCTCCATCTACGGGCGCCCCAAGGACGGGGCCACCTTTCGGACACCGGGGCCAGGTCAGTGTCGGCCTCGGGGGGTGTACCAAAACCCCCCAGGCCGCCTTACCCCACTTTGCTTGCCGACTGTCCGAAGCTAGGATGCTGCTGGGAAAGAAAAGTTACGGCCGTGTTTCACACTTAGGACTGTTGTAGCATTTCCCCCAGGGGCACCTGATTTACATTCGGATGTTGGTCTGCTTCACATTTAACGACAGTGGCCGTGTCCCTGGAGGGTGGGGTGTTGGTCACGTGATCTTCCGATGAGCCCAGTCCACGGGGAACCCGGATTCACTTAGCGACGGGGTTCCCACGGCGATTCACTTAACAAACCTGGCAAGAAAAGCCATTGAATGGGACACACTAACTAAAGGTTTCCCTCAGCGGCGTCAACGTGGGGCCCGGTCGGGGTCGTAACTCGAGGACCACCTGCATTCTGTTAAATTTGAGGGGAGGGGCTGTGGGTTTTCCCCTTTCCCCGAGGTTCCCCTCGGCCAGTGGTGGCTAACCTGTGCCAAAAATTGTATGCACGCTTACGCACTCGCACTTGCTGGCCAGCACCCAGAAGGGAATGCGTGCCCCCCCACACCCCCTACACATACATGCGTAATCCCCACCCACCCACCCACCCCCGCTGCCCCCTAACCTGCACTGCACCTCACAGCTGATTTTTGGCCGGTGTGAGGCCTTTTTCGGCCACCCAAAGGCTTAAGGAAGGCTTCTGCAGGCTTCTGCAGGCTTTGCAGGCCGAAAACTAGGCCCGTTTCGTCCCTTCCGGTATTTTCAGAAAAACAGGAAGTGACGAGCGGGCCTAATTTTTGGCCTGCAAAGCTTGTAGAAGCCTGCAGAAGCCTTCCTCAAGCCTTTGGGAGGCCGAGAAAGGCCCTCCAACCAGCCAAAAATCATCTGTGAGGTGTGCACATGGGCAGTGAGGTACGTTTGCCTGTGGCTCGCATGCCATAGGTTTGCCATCATGGCCCTAGCCTGATCCCACGCCTGGGACCAGAGGGAATATCCCACTTTCCCTTCTGTCCGCAGGGCGCTACTCTCCGGAGAAAGCCGGGAAGTTGGCTTATCCGAGTGCTCCGAATTACTCCATGGCTTCACGGACGAAGGACTTCCAGAACGAGCAGACGCCCGGTGAGCTGCGTGTGGCTTGGCTACGTTGTGTTGCCTTGCTTTGGGGTTGGGCTGGTTTGGGTTGTTTTCTCCCTCTAGGCAAATCCTCTCTGACCCCCTGACTCTCCCCCTTCCTTGCCCCCCCCTTCCTGCAGGGCCCGCCGCCTACGGCCTCCCTCCAATGATGGGCCCCAAGGTGATCGGCAAGAGCTCAGCCCCCAATTACTCCATGTTTGGACGCAATGCCATCGGCAGCTTCTACGAGGACCTCAGCCGGGTAGGAGGACCCCAACCTCCCTCTTCCTCTTCCCCTCCCCTCTCCTCCTCTTTTCTTCTCTCTCCTTCCATTCATCTTCCTTCCATCTCTCCCTCCTTCTCTTCTCTTCTTCCTTCCATCTCTCCCTCCTTCTCTTTCATCTTCTCTTCTCTCTCCTTCCATTCTTCTTCCTTCCATCTCTCCCTCCGTCTCTTTTCTTCTCTTCCTCTTCTCTTCTCTCTCCTTCCATTCTTCTTCCTTCCATCTCCCCTCCTTCTCTCCCTCTTCTTGTCTCTTCTTTTCACTTGCTTATTCCACGTCTTCTTCTCTCTTCTCTTCTTTCCTCTTCTCTCTCCTTCCATTCTTCTTCCTTCCATCTCTCCCTCCTTCTCTTCTCTTCCTCTCCTCTCCTCTCTTCTTCCATTCTTCTTCCTTCCATTTCTCCCTCCTTCTCATCTCTTCTCTTCTCTCCCTCCATTCTTCTTCCTTCCATCTCTCCCTCCTTCTCTTCTTCCTTCCATCTCTCCCTCTCTCCTTCTCTTCTCTTCTTTTCTCTCCTTCCATTCTTCTTCCTTCCATCTCCCCTCCTTCTCTTCTCTTCTTCCTTCCATCTCTCCCTCCTTCTCTTCTCTCCTTCTCTTCTCTTCTTTTCTCTCCTTCCATTCTTCTTCCTTCCATCTCTCCCTCCTTCTCTCTTCTTCTTCCTTCCATCTCTCCGTCCCTCCTTCTCTTCTCTTCTCTCCTTCGATCTCTCCCTCCTTCTCTTCCCATCTTCCTTCCATTTCTCCCTCCCTCCTCTTCTCTTCTCTCCTTCCATTCTTCTTCCTTTCATCTCACCCTCCTTCTTTTCTCTTCTCTTCTTCCTTCCATCTCTCCCTCATTCTCTTCCTCTTCTCTCTCCTTCCATTCTTCTTTCTTCCACCTCTCCCTCCTTCTCATCTCTTCTCTTCTATCTCCTTCCATTAATCTTCCTTCCATCTCTCCCTCCTTCTCTTCTCTTCTTCCTTCCATCCCTCCCTCATTTTCATCTCTTCTGTTCTCTCCTTCCCTTCTTCCTCCTTCCATCTCTCCCTTCTTTTCTCTTCTCTTCTTCCTTCCATCTCTCCCTCCTTCTCTTCTCTTCCTCTTCTCTTCTCGTCTCTTCTCTTCACTTGCTTATTCCACATTTTCTCTCTTCTCTTCTTTCCTCTTTGTCGTCTTTCTCTTCTTTCTCCTCTCCTCTCTTCCTGTTCCTCTATTCTATTCTATTCTATTCTATTCTATTCTATTCTATTCTATTCTATTCTATTCTATTCTATTCTATTCTACTCTACTCTACTCTACTCTACTCTACTCTACTCTACTCTACTCTATTTCTATTCTATTCTATTCTATTCTATTCTATTCTATTCTATTCTATTCTATTCTATTCTATTCTATTCTATTCTATTCTATTCTATTCTATTCCTATTCCTATTCCTATTCCTATTTCTATTCTAATCTAAGGTCTCTTGCTTGAGCAGGGGGCTGGACTAGAAGACCTCCAGGGTCCCTCCCAGCTCTACCCCGATCGGTTGAGTGGCCTCCAGAAAGAAACTGGAAGCCCCAGCAGTTCATGGGCAACGCTAGGGACCCCCCCCCCGCCCCCCCCCCCATTACTGTACAGGCTGCCACATTCGGGTGGGCCGGGTGGGTTGGGGCCCTTGTGGGGAGGGGGCCATGATGGTTTGTGATGCTCAACCTCTACCCCCCCACACAGACTCCGGGGCCTTGCAATTACCGCGTGGTGGACCCCAGCGTCTACAAGAACCGGCCCCCGCATTACAGCATCATCGCACGGAACATGCTCCCGGGGGACACCACCATCATCCCAGGGCCCGGGGCCTACAGTCCGGAGAAGGTGAGGGCCGGCATGGGGGGGGAGGGGCTCCTGCGGGGCTCCAAGGGGGTCGTGGGACGCAGAGGGAGGGGAGGGGCTGCTGCCTGACCCCTGACTCCCTTTCGACCGTTGGCTTCCTCGGCCTCTGCCAAAAGTCCTCGAGTTACGGCCATCCTGGGGCCTGCCTCTCCCTTAACGATGGTCGCAAAGCGGGTCAGCCGCCTGGTTAATTTTCCTCGCCTTTTTCCTCCCCCTGGGCCAATACAGGGGAGTCCTCGAGTTACGGCCACAATGGAGTTCTCTCCCCTCTTGGGCGCAACTCATGATGGTCGAAAAGCAGGTCAGCCCACCTGCTTTTCATTTCCATTCTCTCCTTCCTTCCCCTCTGCCAATGCAGGGAGTCCTCGGGTTACGGCCACCATGGCATCTTCCCCTCATGGTGGCAAATCACGACGGTCGCAAAGCGGGTCAGCCACCTGCTTGATTGGACATCTCCTTCCTTACAATGCAGGGAGTCCTCGAGTTATGACCACCCTGGAGCCCTGGTGGTCGTAACTCCTGGTGGTTCACCCCCTCCCCCGACCCACCCAATTTGGCCAACTTCAAGCCAACCTCTTCTGCAAGGATTGTGGGTGGGGGGAGGGGCAGCTTCCTAGCCCCCTCCCCTTCTCTTCGCCCCCCTCCCCACGCCCCCCCAGGAATAACGCCGCCTTCACTTGAGACTTTCCAGAAGAGACTGGACTCCCATCTGTCAGAAATGGTGTAGGGTCTCCTGCTTGGGTGGTGGGTTGGACTAGATGACCTACAAGGTCCCTTCCAGCTCTACTAATCTGACTTTAATCTGACTTTAAAGAACAAAAGGACCAGGGGAGACAGCTGACTTCCAATATTTGAGGGCAGGGGGTGGTTGGACTAGATGACCTACAAGGACCCTTCCAACTCTGGTTACCTGTTTAATCTCTTCTCCCTTTCCTTCTCTTCCTTTCTCTTTACTCTCCCCAAATCCCACAGCACAATCCGCTCCGTGGCTTGACTTTTGGGATCCGCCACTCGGAATACGCGGCTCCTCTCATCGTGGACGTGGCGGATTAGGCCACGGCTGGGAGGGCTGGACAAGAAGCCGTTCTTTGCCAAGTTTGGGTCTTCGGTCAATGCTTTGGGGGGCTGTTCCCTGGGGGGAGGCAGGGAAGGGGGGTATTGCTGGGCAGGCACAGGAGAGGCTTGGGAGGGTCCTGGGCTGGAAGGAGGGGGCCACTCAGGTACCCCCCAGATCCCCCAGGAAGGTGGGGTGGGGGGCAGAGGAGGCTGCAGCATCCAGGGATGTCCCAGGGCTCCGGCCATTTGGCCAGATTGCTGGGCCAGGTGGACATTTTGGCCCTTTGCAAAGCCACCATTTTGCGGGGGAATCCGTGGCACGAACCAGCGTCCGAAAGATCCACCCACCCAGTATCCCCCTGCCCAAATAAGGTCTAAAAAGTCAAGAGGGCGGCCGCCTTACCGACATCAACACTGGCCGGGGTTTCAATGGCAGCACCTGGATGGGTTTTGCACCCGTTTGATGGATTGTGGCCCCCATGCAGCGATCGAAGGAGCGGATTTAGTGGCCGGCGTCCACTGGCCCAAATTGCACCACTGCGTGGCAACGGCACCATCGCATCTGGGTTGCAGCAGCTGCAGGCTGCGTTCTCTGCGGTTCTTCTAGAACAGCAAGAAGCGGTTGTGCGTTTACCCTTTGGTTGTAGTAACACAAACGCACCCCCAGTGGGGGCCATTTTAGCCCCAGCGGCCGGAAGCACCCCGCAAGCCACGAGCCAAGGGTCGGTCCACAAAAGGGGCCTCCAGAGCTGGCCACTTTAAGACTGGTGGACTTCAATTCCCAGAATTCCCCAGTCAGCTGGCTGAGGAATTCTGGGAATTGAAGTCCACCAGTCTTAAAAGTGGCCATGTTTGGAGGCCCTGGATGGGGAATTCTGGGAGTTGAAGTCCACTAATCTTAAAAGTTGGCCATGTTTGGAGGCCCTGGCTGAGGAATGATGGGATTTGAAGTCCACTAATCTTAAAATGGTCATGTTTGGGACCTGGATGGGGAATTCTGGGAGTTGAAGTCCACAAGTCTTTAAAGTGGCCATGTTTAGAGGCCCTGGCTGAGGAATTCTGGGATTTGAAGTCCCCAGGTCAAAGTGTTTGGAGAATGTCCAGATGGAGCCTTGCACTGCAATGGACAGATTTCCTAAACTTCCCTTTCATTTACTTCCAGCCAAGTGAGAGGTTTGGGTGCAAATTGAAGGGTGATGGGACCATGTCTGGCATGCCAAGGGAAGAGAATATTTGTGGCTCAGGGCTGAACTGTGGGGTCCTTGTTGCTCTCGGAGCTTGTTTGCTTGTTTGCAGACGTTTCATGACCCAACTAGGTAACACCCCCAGTGCTAGAAGGGAGTGGAGAAGGAGGAGGAGGAGGACTGTGGGGCCCTTGGTGCTTTCTCATCCGTTGCTTTCTTGCAGGCGTTTCATGACCCAACCAGGCAACTTCATCAGGGCTAGAAGAATCGGACTAGAAGTCTTCTAAGCACTGATGGTGCAACCTAGTTGGGTCATGAAACGTCTACAAGAAAGCCACCAAGCTCAGAGAGGAATTATGGGGAATTATGGAAGTCCGCAAGTCTTAAAGTGGCCAAATGTGGAGACCCCCCACTGACTGAGGAATTCTGGGAGTTGAAGTTCACAAATCATAGTTGCCAAGTTTGGAGATTTGCCTGGCTGGGGGATTCTGGGAGTTGAAGTCCACAAGTCTTAAAGTGGTGAAGTTTGGAGACGCCCTGATCTCGGATAATATCTGCCCCCTCCCTCCCTCCTTCCATTGGAGCCTGAAGACCTGACTCTGCCAGTTGGCCCGAGGTGCCAATGGGGCAGTTCCATACGTGAGAGGGGGGGGCTTCTGAATTGATGGCAGAGTCCCCCTCTCTCCCCCCAATTCTCCCCCTGCCGCCATTCTCTGCTCTCCACCTGTCCATCTTTTCCTGATTGTCATATCAATGTATTATTATTGATCGTCATGTTCTTTTCCATGGCTTATTTTGTGGCTCTATTTTTTGACTTCTGTCCTGCATTATACGCTTCTCCTGTCTTTCTTTCCATCGTGGTAAGCTGCCTGGAACGGCCCCATGGCAAGATAGGTGACCAGTCAATCAATCAATCAATTAAATAAATAAATAGAACAAACATCCAGTTGGGCATCTTCACTTTTGGAGATATGTTTTGTTGTTGGTTCGCAAAATGGCCCCACGTTGCACCGTTTCTCCTGCTAAAATTGTGCTCAACTTCTGCCACAGCGCAGACTGTCAGCCCTTCAGAGTAGGCCAGGTTAGGAAAGGAAAGTCATACAGGCTCACCCAGAGGTGGGTATTCAGCCAGTTCTGACCGGTTCTGGAGAACCGGTAGCGGAAATTTTGAGTCGTTCAGAGAACCGGCCATTTCCGCCTCTGACTGGCCCCGCCAATCCCATCTATTCTCTTCCTCCCATTGAGTCCCAATTGATCTGCTAGGTCTTCTTTGGTTGCCCTGCACAGGAGAATGGAGCTAGGAATAGAAAGGGAACTTACCAAATTTGCAGGTGATGCTAAGCTGGCAGGAATAGCCAACACCCAAGAAAATAAGCTGAAGATCCAGAGGGATCTTGACAGACTAGAGCACTGGGCTGTATCTAACAAAATGAAATTCAACGTAGAGAAAAGTAAAGTCCTACACTTAGGCAAGGAAAACCAAAAGTCCACATACAGACTGGGTGAAACCAGGCTCAAAAGCAGGAACTGGGAGAGGGATCTTGGAGTCTTAGTGGACAACCAGCTAAATAGGAGCCAGCAGTGTGCAGCCGTAGCCAAAAAAGCTAATGCAATCCTAATTTGCATTAACAGAGGGACACAAGATCAAGGAAGGTACTAATACCACTCTATAAAGCCTTAGTAAGGGCACACCTAGAGTACTGCATTCAGTTTTGGTCACCACACTACAAAAAATATGTTGGGACTCTAGAAAACGTGCAGAGAAGAGCAACCAGGATGATGAGGGGACTGGAGACTGAAACATACGATGACCGGTTGCAGGAACTGGGCCTGGCTAATCTAGTAAAGAGAAGGACCAGGGGAGACAGGAGAGCATCTTCCAATAGTTGAGGGGCTGCCCCAGAGAGGAGGAAGGGGTCAGGCTATTTTCCAAGGCACCTGAAGGCCAGACAAGGAACAAAGGATGGAAACTGAACAAGGAGAGATTCAACCTGGAAATAAGGAGAAACATTCTGACAGGGAGAACAATCAACCCATGGAACAGAAGTTGCCCTTGGAAGTTGTGGGAGCGCCATCACTTGAGACTTTCAAGAAGAAATTGGACTGCATTTGTCAGAAATGGTGTAGGGTCTCCTGCTTGGGTGGGTGGGGGTTGGACTAGATGACCTACAAGGTCCCTTTCAACTCTGATTATCTGTTATCTGCTGAAAAGCAGGTTAGTGGGGTGGGGAGGGAATGGGGTTTTGCAGTATATCCTTCCCCTGCCACACCCACCAAGCCACACCCACCACATCACGACCACAGAACCGGTAGTAAAAGAAAATTGAATCCCGCCACTGGGTTCACCCTACTTTTAGTTTAAGGTTATAATCCAGATAATCCTCAATTGGTGACTGCCATCGAGCCCAACATTTATGTTGCTCGGCGAGGCAGTTACGAAGCGAGCTTTGCCTCATTTTACGACCTCCCTTTGCCACGGCTGTTAAGGGAATTGCCCGCCGTTGTTAGGTTGGTCACAGGTCAGTAAGCAAATCTGACTTCCCCATTGGCTTTGGCTTGTCGGAAGGTCGCAAAAGGGGATCACGTGAAAAAACCCCGTCCTAAATATGAGTCCGTTGCCAAACGTCTGGATTTTGATCACGTGACCACGGAGATGCTGCCACGTTTGGTTGAAAAAAACGGTCGTTAAGTCTCTTTTGACAATGCCGTCGTAACTTCAAAGGGTCCCTAAATGAACAGTTGTAGGTCAAGAATTCCCTGCACTACTTTCGTATCGCCGTATAAAGTTATAATACTTGAAACTGGCAATGCCAGGGGATGCGCTTCCGTCCTCGGCCCTTTTATCTTCCTGGGAAGTCGGCAGGTCTGGTCTGAGGTGCTTTTTCGGATTATGGTTCTAGCCCAGGCTCGGGATTCTTTTATCCGACTGTCGTCTCAGTTGCAGCTCTTCCCGCTTGTTGCTCAAGGCCCGTCCTTCTGCCCATCAGGCAGACTGAGCCCCTCTGAGCCCCAAACCCCAGTTGGGTTTGCCAGAATGTTCTGACCTAGGCTTCCCCGACAGCATGAAGCCGACTCCTCCTCCCGATAAAACCCCTTTTATTTAGGTTCAAGGGAAGTCCTCTCCAGGAAAGTCCCGGCCAACAGTCTTTCAAGAGATTGCACAACGACAGACTTTTTATCAGACTGGGCGATAGTTGGCAGGCCGATAGCTTCCAAATGCCACGCTGTACCCGAAACTACTTGGCAAGGAGTCACGACCAAATCTTCACCCTCATTAAACGAACTAATTGTCTCCTGCAACCTCCACTCCCCTTTCCCCTTTTATTCCCTATGGGAGGGGCCATTCACTGTCCACCTGTGTCTTTACTCCTGAGTTGACCCTTGTTCCTTAGCTGTTCCCTTCTCCTGGCAGCTCTGCACATGCGCACACTGGGAACAGGCTCCAGCTATTCTTCTGCCCCACTGATCTCCGTCTCTGAAGGCAGCTGATAACTGTCAGACGGCCCTGGCCCCATCTCTGCCTCCGACACAGAGCCCTCATCCGAGCCTCCCCCAGACTCCAGGACTGGCCCATGCTTCTCCCCAACTTCCTCACTGTCCAAATCTTCTGCCAGCTCTGCTGGCCACTGGCAGGCCACAACACAGAAATGCTGTCAGGGCTCTGACATGCACCCCCATTCAAATCATAAGTCTCTAGCCACATTTCTCAGAGTAAAAAAAAATCGATTTATTAGGAGTTGACATGTTGGTGTTTCCTGGTTGCAGCCGACTCTAAGGCACATCCTTCATTTCCCTCTTGACCCTGGTCTTCCCCCCACGCCCTGGATGTATATTCTCCAATGGGACACATCCATAGCCAAGACCCATCAATCAGGCTCTCCAGTAATAATTTTCTGCACCAGAAGCTTCGGTTGCCAAAGCAATTATCTGAAGCATTTAAGGAATGCACTGCTTTCCCCCACTCCCTTTCTGCTGGCCAATAAAAAGACCAAATCGAGTATTTTTCCGTTGACAAATGCTTCTTTTGAGACCCCAATACCTGCTTCCCTGCCAGCACGATATTTGTCACTTCTCGGTGAGACGGGCAGCATGCAAGTCTAATAAACGCCCATTTGCCCACCTCAGTTAGGTGAGTCCAGGGGAGAGGAGGCAGCAGTTCCTGGCACACCTTCCCTGGGCCCTGAAGCTCAGCAGGACCCAGACTCAGATCCTCCACGGACAGGAATCTGGGAGGGCCAAGACCCGAGTTGGACCTAAAGGAAACGTTCCTTGACCTTGGGTTCCCTCCTGCAGAGAGAAATGTGTTGGATGGAGGGTGTGGTGGTAGGAAAGGATAAGAAGAAAGAAAAGCACCAATTTTGAAATAGTGAAGGAAAGAAATCAGTGATGAGAAAGAAAAAGGAAAAGAGAGAGAGAGAGAGAGAAGAAAAAGAAAGGGGGAGGGAGAAAGGAAGAGGAAAGGGGAAAGGAAAGAAAGGAAAAGGGGAAGGGAGCGGAAGGGAAGGGAACAAAAGGAGAGGAGAGGAGGTTGAAGGAAGGAAGGATGGAAGGAGAAAGGGAGGGAGGGAGGAAAGAAGGGGGTGAAGGGAAAGTGAGAGGCAGAGGGAAGGAAGGAAGGAAGGAAGGAAGGAAGGAAGGAAGGAAGGAAGGAAGGAAGGAAGGAAGGAAGGAAGGAAGGAAGGAAGGAAGGAAGGAATGGGTTATGAAGAAGTGATTCTGGTCTCCTTAATAACAGCTACAAGTACATGTATAGTTTACCCTCTCTGTCAGCTGGTGCTCCATTCGAAATCCAAGAAAGAAATACTTAGACTCCATTAATCAGAGAAAAGTTATCTTTTACTGGAAATCAAGTGGTAGCAACAAAAGAATTCTGAATCTGAGGAAATGGGCACGTAAATCACATATACAAAGTAATGGCAACGTTCCCACCCCCAATAGTTCAAATGGTTCTTCCAATTAAAAGTTGTGAATATCATCATGTGGGCATCTCCAGGTGGTGATGAGGCTTCTGTCCGTTGACCTTGGCATAGTTGTAATGATGAGGCAGTCGAGGTGTTTGATCATGATCAATTGAATCATGATGAACTTTATTGGAGTCTAGTCTTGCATTTATACACATTTTTAGTAATCCTCCAACATTGGTTAACTCTGGTTTCTGCTTAACTTTCGTTACTGTTCAGCATAGTAACTAACGCAATTAATTATCTCTAGTCAAAGTCCAACATATGTTTACTTCCTCTCTCTAATCCTCCTTTACATTAGTGACTTTGTTTGCCTGAGTTGTATTTGCTTGGAAACGTTCTTTATCTGAGGTTTGCCATTCAAGATAAGAAATTCCTGCAATTACAACGCTACATGGCATAGTTTGATAAAGGTTTGCAGCTGCGCATAGCATAGAAGAGAAAGCTAAGCAAGGAATAGAAACCTAAGCAAGAATGTACTCCCCCCGCCCCCAGTTTATACAGTTATGATTTGTAACACCTCCAGCTCACTTCCCATAATTTTCCCCCTTCCTCCCCCCGTTACTTATGACAGCCGAAAGATGCAAAGCAAAGGGAGAAAATCTTGAAGGCTGACACTCTCTAAGGTTACAACACTTCCTCCTTCTTCTTCTTCTTCTTCTTCTTCTTCTTCTTCTTCTTCTTCTTCTTCTTCTTCTTCTTCTTCTTCTTCTTCTTCTTCTTCTTCTTCTTCTTCTTCTTCTTCTTCTTCTTCTTCTTCTTCTTCTTCTTCTTCTTCTTCTTCTTCTTCTTCTTCTTCTTCTTCTTCTTGTAATCTACCCTTTTTAATCCTCACATCTATAAAACCACAAGTTCATTTTTTTGTTGTTGTTTCGAGAAAGGAAGAAAAAAAATTCCACCAGGGCTTCCAGTCACCAATGCATGAATTCTTCTCCTTTTTCTAGTAAGCTGCTGATCCAGTTCTACAGAGGAATGATTTGAGTCTGTCATCTGCACCCCTATAACTGTCTGGTTTGGTTCTGCAACCCAACAGGACAGACACAGACTGCAGAGAGTAATTAGGAGTGCAGAAAAAACCATGGCTACCAACCTGCCTTCCATGGAGGATCTGTATCCTGTGAAAATATCTACAGATCCCTCACATCCTGGACACGAACTGTTTCAACTCCTTCCCTCAAAACGACACTATAGAGCACCACACACCAGAACAACTAGACACAAGGGGAGTTTTTTCCCCAATGCCATCACTCTGCTAAACAAATAATCCCCTCAACACTGTCCAGCTATTACAAAGTCTGCACTACTATTACTATTAATCTTCTCATCACTCCTTATCGCCCATCCCCTCCCAGTTGTGACTTTATCAGTGGTGGGATTCAAAAATTTTTACTAGCAGTTCTGTGGGCGTGGCTTGGTGGGCGTGACAGGGGAAGGATACTATAAAATCTCCAGTCAGAAGTGGCATTTTCCGGTTCTCTGAACTACTCAAAATTTCCACACCAGTTCTCCAGAACTGGCCAGGACCTGCTGAATACCACCTCTGGACTGCATGCCGGTAACTTTGTCACTTGTATCCTTACGATTTATATTGACTGTTTCCTCGTATGATTTGATTGCTTATTTGTACCCTATGTCTATTATTAAGTGTTGTACCTGATTATTCTTGACTCTTGACAAATGTATCTTTTCTTTTTATGTGCACTGGGAGCATTTGCACCAAGACAAATTCCTCGAGTGTCCAATCACACTTGGCCATTAAAGAATTCTATTCTATTCTATTCTATTCTATTCTATTCTATTCTATTCTATTCTATTCTATTCTATTCTATTCTATTCTATTCTATTCTAATTTCTATTCTATTCTATTCTCTATCCCGTTCCATCCCATCCCATCCCATCCCATTCTATTTAAATTCTATTCCTATATCCTTTTATTCTAACTGTATCCTATGACTATTATTAAGTGTTGTACCTGATGATTCTTGACTCTTGACGAATGTATCTTTTCTTCTTATGTGCACTGGGAGCATTTGCACCAAGACAAATTCCTCGAGTGTCCAATCACACTTGGCCATTAAAGAATTCATTCGTTCAGTCATCCATACAGCGAGTCCATTTCTCCATCTCTGCCAATGTCCTCATCCTCACCAGCCACCAGTCCATGGTTGGGCGGGGGGCATCTAATAATCTTGGGAAAGACTCATTTAGAGGCTGCAAAAAAAGCCTTTTTGTTGGTTGGTGATTTTGTCTGAGGCCACAGGACAATCTTTGTCCCAATTTGCTATGCCAAACCACAAACAATCCAGGTTTCTTGGTCTGGGCCAGTTAGGGGAACCTGTTGCCTGTTAACACTGAATGCTTTTGGTGGGGGGGGGTGATTTATTTGTTTGTTCAATTTCTCTAATCGCTCATTGCTCAATGAACAATCCCAGGGAGGGAGTTTCCAATTCAGAACATACTGTCAACTCACCAAATATTTCTAGGGGCTTTTTAGAGTGGCCAACGGAAAGGGAAGGGAGGAAAGGGGTTTGAAAGAGCAGTGCGGCAGCTTGGAAACCAAAAGTGCATTCCATAAATGTTTTCAAAGATAGTAACTAGGTGACTGAAGTTTCTGCCGCGCAAAATTCTAACTGGAGAGCTTGATTGATGACTCTGGGCTATGGAGGTGTCCCATTGGAGAATATGAATTGAGATACACCCAGGGGGTGGGGGAAAACCAGGGTCAAGGATGACAAAGAATGATGTGCTTCAGAGTCACCCAGGCAGTGCCGGACATGTTAACTCCCAATAAATCCTTTTGAAGTTCTGGAAGTTTGGCTCGAGGCTCATGATTTAAATGGGGGGGTCACTGCCGGAATCCTGACACATACATTGCAATTAAAAATTAAAAATGAAATATGTGGTTTTTTTTCCAAGACACTTTTTAATGTCTTATTTATTATGAGGATTTTTTTTCTTTAAAAAAAAAATGTTTTAGTGTTTCGCCTTTTAACTTTCCTGGAATAAACTAAATATTATTACAGGCAATCCTCGACAAACATCCATAATGGAGCCCAGCATTTCTGTGGTTAAGTGAGGCATTTGTTAAGGGAGTTTTATGCCCTGTTTTATGACCTTTCCTGCCACCGTTGTTAAACGAATCACTGCAGTTGTGACACAATTAAATTGTGGCTTCCCCATTGGCTAGGATTGTCTGAAGGCTGCTGCCCTGCCCTTGTCGGAGTCTGACTCCAAGGAGGAAGATGAACAGCCGACAGGGAATGGAAGTGTGGCTCCGTTGTCTGTGGAGCAAACTGGGGAAGGGCAAAGTCCGTCTGGGCAGAACAGGAGAGAGGTAGAACAAGGGAGAGGGGGTTCAGAGGAAGACCCAGGCCCACCCCCTCTTCATCCTAGGGCACGCAGGGAGGAACGGAGAAGGGAGCAACGTGGGTTGCATGGCTTACGGGGGAAGAAAGGGCCCTGATTCCCTTCATTAGCTGCAGCTGGGAAGAGAGTTTAAAAGAAATGCAAGTTGAGAGTGGCGTCTGCTGGAAACAAACGTGAGTTTATCTTTGCTTATCTGCGTTCCTGGCGTCTTCCCAACCGTGTTGAGTTATTGCCATGCCTTCACATCTGGAATTCCTTCCCTTGCCCTGTTGGACTAATTACCTCCTTTTGCCTTGATTGGACTTATAGTTACAGTTGTTTGTTGACCACGTTGTGGACTTGATTCTCTGCAGCCAAAGGCTGTTCCTGGGAGAGTTTTTCTCCAGCCCAGAAGGTAACCAGGACATTGGGGGCAAAGTTGGAGCTAATAAAAGGACTCCCACTGATTATCTGACTGGGTTGCCTTCGTGCCACGCCCCTTTGGGTCATCACAGGTGCAAAAGAGGAAATCACGTGACCCTGGGACACGGCGGACCGTCATAAATACGAGTCAGTGATCAAGGATCTGGATTTTGATCACATGACCAAGGAGTTTCTACAAAAAGTGTGAAAAAAAACAGTCATAAGTCACTTTTTTCAGTGCTGTTGAAACTTTGAACAGTCACTAAATGAATTGTTGTAAGTTGAGGACTATCTGTATCATAAAAATTTTTTTTAAAACATCTTAAAACAAGAACATATTTAAAAAACAAACTAAAATGTAAACTAAGGTGTGAGTATCTCAGAACCTGGCTGATCATTGAAGGCTTGGAAGCTACACAAACAGGGGTCACTTCAGGACATGGGAAAATTAAGGTCAGTGGCCTCACTGGTTCACTGCCCTTTATTGCTTTTTAAAGGCCTGGAGGCAAAGGGCAAGGCAGGGTGGGCTCCCTGGCATTTGAGGGGCTGCCACAGGGAGGAGGAAGGGGGTCAAGCTACTTTCCAAGGCACCTGAAGGCCAGACAAGGAACAGTGGATGGAAACTTAACAAGGAGAGATTCAACCTGGAAATAAGGAGAAACTTTCTGACAGGGAGAACAATCAACTCATGGAACAGAAGTTGCCTTTGGAAGTTGTGGGAGTTTCATTACTTTCAAGTAGAGACTGGACAGCCATCGGTCGGAAATGGTGTAGGGTCTCTTGCTTGGGTATGGGGGGGTTGGACTAGATGACCTACAAGGTCCCTATTCTGTTATTATTCTGTTATTCAGAAGATGTGGGAGCATCATCACTAGAAGCTTTCAAGAAGAGATTGGACTCTCATTTGTCAGAAATGGTGTAGGGTCTCCCGCTTTGGCGGAGGGTTGGACTAGATGACCTATAAGGTCCCTTCCAACTCCGTCAATCTGTATTTAAAGTCACAGCATCTCCTCTCCTCTAACCCAGGGCTGGGGGCTGCCCCACTCACCCCGCGAGGTAGAACAGAATGACAGAGACCTCCTGGTAGGAAGCCAATTGGCAATCCTAAGGCAACCCTCAGGGGGTTAAAATTAACTTTCCCCTTTTAAATAACATCATCATCATCATCAGCCTTAGCCACAAATTGCATGAGGGCAAAGATTCAGCATGTCACCACCAACAGCAAATGCCGCCTCTGTAAGGAGAAAGATGAAACAGTTGACCATTTAATCAGTGGATGCAGCCAAATTTCACAAACTGACTACCTAGAATGCCATAACCATTCACTGGAAACTGTGCCAAAAGTTTGAATTTGAGTCTAGTAACAACTACTGGGAACATCAGGTTGAGCAGGTTCTGGAGAATGAAAAAGTCAAGATCTTGTGGGACTTCAGAATTTAGACGGACAGGCACTTGGCCCACAACACGCCTGACATAACAATAGTTGAGAAGAAAAAGGGTTTGGTTCATTGACATTGCAATATCTGGGGATGCATGAATTGTAGACATGCAGCAAGAAAAAAAAATGACAAAATATCGGGAGTTACAAATTGAAGTTGAGCGACTTTGGAAAAAGAAATCGTGTGTTATTGTACCAATTGTAATTGGTGCCCTTGGAGCCATATCTAAAGGGATACCTCGCTATTTGGAAATTCTGAATTTATCAGACTTGAATACCCTGATTCTACAAAAAAACCCACCCTACTTAGAACAGCTGATATCCTCCGATGCTACCTGAACCCGTTCCTAGATCCTTGGTTAGGACTTGAGCTGTTGAGCTACTAACCAGCCCCAAAGGCTGTGAATCTCACCAAAGATTTAATAATAATAATAATAATAATAATAATAATAATAATAATAATAATAATAATAATAATAATAATAATAATAATACAGACTGACAAAGTTTTGGAGCACAACACCCCGGATATCACGATTGTGGAGAAGAAAAAAGTGTGGATCGTCGACATGGCCATACCTGGTGACAGCAGAATCGACAAGAAACAACTTGAAAAAGTCACCAGATATCAGGACTTGAGAATCGAACTGCAGAGACTCTGGCATAGACCAGTGCAGGTGGTTCCAGTGGTACTGGGCACACTGGGTGCTGTGCCTAAGACCTAGGCAAGCACTTAAAAACAATTGGCGCTGACAAGATCACCCTTGGTCAGCTGCAGAAGGCCACCTTACTGGGATCCGCTCGCATGATCCGCCGATACAAGCAAGCTAAGGCCGAATATAAGAGGAGAATTGAAGATTGCTTTCTCAGTAATAACATGAGGCAGGTTTGGCAGGGGTTCAACAACTAACGAACTATAAAGCAAAAAAGGTCTCTTCGGATGGTAGTGCGGCGGTGGTTGAGGAGCTGAACAACTTTTTGCTCGATTTGAGATCCATCAAACTGAAACTGTCCCTTTGCCATCATCTACTCAGCAGAGCCTCCCCTTCATTGTGAATGAGCAGGATGTGAGGCAGAAAATGAAGGCGGTTAATTCCAGAAAGTCAGCTGGGCCCGACTCAATTCCTGGTCGGGTGGTAAAAGACTGTGCTGATCAGTTAGCTGGGGTATGGACCGAAATTTTTAATCGATCCTTGACACAATGTGTGGTTCCTGTTTGTCTCAAGGTTTCCACCATCGTTCCACTGCCTAAAAAGTTGCCCACAAATGGTCCGAGCGACTATAGGCGGTGGCACTAACTTCCATCTTAATGAAGTGCTTTGAGCAGCTAGTTCGAAATTATATTATCTCCTGCCTTCCCGATTCCTTTGATGGGCTTCAGTTTGCTTACAAAGAAAATAGATCAACCGAGGATGCAATTATTACTGTGCTTCACATGGCCTTATCCCATTTGGAAACACCGGGAATTATGTAAGAATGTTGTTCGCAGATTTTAGTTCTGCTTTCAATACCACCATACCGCACAGATTAATAGCCAAGCTCAAAGATCTAGATCTTCCAGATTCTATTTGTTTATGGATATTGGACTTTTTAACAAATCGTCCACAAAGAGTTAAACTGAATGATTATATTTCTACTGTCAAGACACTTAGCATTGGCACTCCACAAGGTTGTGTCCTTAGTCCACTACTGTTCTCCATCTATTCATCTGATTGCACAAATAAACATCCCAACAATAGGATAATGAAATTTGCAGACGATACTACGCTTGTAGGACTTATTTCTGGGGATGATGAGTCTGCATATCGGGATGAGGTACTACAGCTATCCGTTGGTGCAAGAATAATAATCTTCTATTTAATATTAAGAAGACCAAGGAGGTTATAGTGGACTATAGGAAAAAAAGAGCAGACATTCAGCCACTGTATATAGAGGGAGTTCGTGTGGAACAGGTGGTTGAATGTAAGTTTCTCGGGACCATCATTACAAATGACTTGACTTGGAGCGCAAACACCGCTGCTTTAATTAAAAAGGCACAACAACGGTTGTATTTACTAAGGATTCTTAGGAAACAACAACTGGCTGAGAGTCTACTGACTACCTTCTATCGGAGTTCAATTGAGAGTATATTATCCTACTGTCTCTGTGTATGGTTCTTGAGCTGCACAGTGGCAGAGAAAAAGGCAATTCAGAGGGTGATCAAGACGGCCCAAAACATCATTGGCTGCTCACTCCCCTCTTTGGAAGAAGAACTGTATAGGAATAGACGTAAGAGGAAGATACTTAACATATTGAATGACTCCTCTCATCCGGGACATCAGCTCTTTGAACTATTACCATCGAGAAGGAGATTTAGGTATTAAGAACAAGGACGACCAGATTTAAGAACAGTTTTTATCCAAGTGCAGTTTTGAGTTTGAATGCAGGGTCATAAGATTTTTGTGGAATTTAAATGGCTGAGAGTAATGGGGTATTTACATTTTTAAATTGCATAGAGATTATTGTATGGTTGGTTGTGTTTAGTTCATTTTTTTTTTCTTTTAGTGGTGTTTGTCCAGTTTTACTTTGTGGAAGAGCACCTCATTTCGTTGCACCCGCTTGCGAGTGTAATGACAAATAAATTCTTATGTCTTATGTCTTATGTCTTATGATACATGACGCAGTCCTAAACGCTTGGGAAGGGTTCAACTAGTGATTTGTGATACGAAACCCAGCATAGTTATCTCATTTGCTGTGTACAACAACAACAATAATAGCAATAGCAATAATAATAATAATAACAATGATGTTTATTAGCCCAATCCAGATCCCTCAACACCAAGTTGCTTGGGGTGCTTCCATGCTGTCTGAACCCCTGAGATGCTAGCAGGACTGCAATGGGTAGAAGAAGAAAAAAACCCATGGTGTTTTTTTTTAGTGGTTTTTTTTTTTTAACTTCCCACATGTTTGTGACTCCAATACGTCAAAGATTAACCAAGGTCTCACAGGAACCCCGTTGCAACATGTCCAGATGTTCTTGCGAAAGGACCCGGGCAATCGCTTGCTTCAGCTGGCAGGGAGGGGAGGCTGGCAAGGAAGCGGTTGGCCCCCCCCAAAAAAATACAAAAAAAACCCCACCCTGATTTTTTTTTTTTCCCTGCTAGAGAAGCACAGTCACAATCTTGGCCTCTGGGAAAAAAAACCCTCCGGCAAACTTTCGTTTCTACTTTGCTCCAAGCAGTGCTGGTTTCAGCCACTCCCCTTCTCCCCTTCTCTTCTCCTTCTCCCGTGCCTGCACCCTGCTGGATTTCTTCCTCAGCCTCTGCCAAGGGCACCCTCACCTCCTCCTCTTCCTCTGCCCCTTGAAGAGTCTTGCTGGCCCCTCCAGCCCAGGGAGACCCTCGGAGCTGACCGGTGAGTTCTCCAGGTGTGGCCAACCTAATCTGGGCGGGAGCTTCAGGGAAGCTTTGGAATATCTTAAAGCTACACTTAATAACAGAATTGTTTATGTGCCAAACTGGAAAAAATGGGCACTGTATTATACCATCTGAGAAAAAAATGTGATCAAGAAAATATTAAGACCGCTCCGAGATGGATAGACTGAGAATGGAAAGAAAAGATAGATAGAGGAGAAACTGAATACTCTATGATTTGGAATGCATGGAACCAATGGTTAAATACTAGATATAAAGATAACTAAAGAATAGGAAATATTATAGTATTGTATAAATGTAAAAGATGCGCTATAAAACATAAAAGGGAAAAATATTCAGAGTAAGAAATACATATTGTACATATTAGTGGAATAACATAGATAGACAGAGAGAGAGAGAGAGAGGGAGGGGGAGGGAGGGAGGGATGGAGATAGAGATGATAGATAGATAGATAGATAGACAGACAGATAGATATTAGATAGACAGATAGACAGACAGACAGACAGACAGACAGATAGATAGATAGATACATATAGATTAGATAGATAGATAGACAGATAGATAGATAGATAGATAGATATAGATTAGATAGATAGATAGATGATAGATAGATAGATAGATAGATAGATAGAGAGAGAGAGAGAGAGAGAGAGAGAGAGAGAGAGAGAGAGAGATGGATGGATGAATGGATAGTTGGATGGATAGATGGATATAGATAAATGGAGATAGATAGATAGATAGATAGATAGATAGATAGATAGATAGATAGATAGATAGATAGATAGATAGATAGATAGAGGTAGAGATAGAGATAGAGATAGAGATAGAGATAGAGATAGAGATAGAGATAGAGATATACACACACATATAACAAAAATGTATGGAAACTGTATGTATACCGATACTGAAGCGTTGCAAAAACAATGAAAATTGTGTTATAAAATGAGGAAAATTGTTCAATAAAAATAAATAAACAAACAAATACATAAATAAAAAGGAAAGCTTCAGAAAATAGTAGTATATACATGAATAGATAATATAATTTACTATAACCCAAATAAGTGAAGATTAGTAGATGGGAATTTAGGATTAGGTAATTAAGCTGTATTATTAATATTAATAGCGTGTTAAAGTATATTGTGAATTTAAAATTGGGTGAGATTTTGAGATACCGTCCTGGGATTTATTTAAATATTGTTAATATTTGGTGTTATTAGTAACCCTAGACATTTGGAATATTGAAGTTATGGTAGAATAATGAGTAATTCTTTAAAAAATATTAAATAATAGTATTTAGGGATAACAAATACAGGGCGCAAAGAAATGTTATTTATGTTTAAATGAATTCAGGGGGAAATGATAAATGGATTATGAAAAAAGACTAGCATTGTTGAAGTTGGAAGATTAGAATTATACATCCGTATTTGTATTATTATTGTTACTGTTGTTTAAAAAAGACTTGGCCCAGTCAATGCACTGTCCATAAAATATGTATGTTTTATATGTATGTATATATGTATATATATATATATGTTTTCTTAAGTTTTTGCGGGTACTTACATGTATGGTATTCGGCTTTGTTCGGGTATTTTCCCAGGTCATTATAGTTGTGCTTTTAAAGTTGTAGCAACGTTTCGGCAGAATCTCATCTGCCATCATCAGGCTTCTGTATTGTGTTCGTCTGTGAGTCTTTTACAGTTGTTTCAGTTTTAAATTTGGGGCTAGACTACTGCTGTGCCAGAATGGTTTTTTCTTCATCCTGATTGGCTGGGATATATAAAATCAATTTATATATATATATATATGTTACAATGTCCTACCAGTCAGTGATTACTTCAGCTTCAACTGCAACCATACAAGAGCACACAGCAGATACAAACTCAATGTAAACCGCTTCAAACTCGATTGCAGAAAGGACGACTTCAGCAACCGAGTGGTCCATGCCTGGAATGCACCACCTGACTCTGTGGTTACATCCTCTAACCCTCACTCCTTTAACCTCAAACTAACCAGTATTGACCTCACCCCCATTCCTAAGAGGTCTGTAAGGGACAAGCTGAGAAATTCAGCAAAACCAGCTTCTTCTCAGACAGGGACAGTGACTAACCATTTCCTTCCCTGCCCTTGCCAGAAAATGCAATAGCAAACCAGACCAGACCTCTTGCTGGAGTGGCTTCAGGACAAGGAAAAAGAAACTGGGCTGGAAACTTTGAAGCCTGTGAAAAAAGATCTTTCTCTCTCTCTCTCTCTCTCTTTCTCTCTCTTCTGTTCTTTCTTTGTTCTTTCTTTCCTTCTTTCTTTTTTCCTCCCTCCCTCTCTCCCTCTTCTTCGTAGGTTTTTGTCTCCAGCCTGTGAATCTCATTGGGACTGAGCTGGTCCCAGCACCAAGGAAAACTAATTCACGCTTAGAAGCCTTATTGAAGGCTACTAACACCCGCGGTGTTTGTGTTAGCAGAATCGAACCGATTGCATTGTTGTTCCTTCCACAGGTGATGTCTTCCCCAAGAGATCCGAACCATCCAGGTAATTTCCTCCCCCCCCCTCAATTTTCAAGGAGAGGATGCATAATTAGTAAATTGGGATGTTGGGGGGACATGGCCATTTGCATATTCAGAGGAAGGAAGAGTCTTGGCCAATTCAAGCCAAGGCACACAGGGGGAGATGGAATAAGGTCTGTCCTGCCCCCATCAGTGCCTGAATCTGCAGGGGAAGGATGAGCTGGGGCTGGAACGGAGGGAGATCGAGGGGGCGATTGGAACAGCAGGGAAGAATGGGGGGGCAGGATGACAGAGAGAGAGAGAGAGAGAGAGAGAGAGCAAGCAGTGGATAGGAGGAGTGACAGAGCTCAGGCGATGAGCAAGGACCGCCCCCTCCTGATCCCTGAGCATGGAGAGTGGAGAGAAGGTGGGAACAACGCTGACCCAACTACTCAGGAGGAGAGCACCCCGCCCCTCTTCACAAGGCACACTTGGGGGCTGAGATTTAAGCAGACGCTGTGGGGAGGGGCGTTTGTCGGGAACAAACGCTGGATGGGTAGAGTTTGGTGTGCCGGTACAGACATTTGGAGTTTGCGGGATTGCTTGCTTCTCCCTGACATTGTGGACTCAGTACCTTGTTCCTTGTTTCGTGGACTCCTTCTTTGTTCTTTGCTTTGTGGACTCATTTCCCCGTTCCTTTGTTTTGCTGGACTGGGCGCAGCACACACACACACACACACACACACACACAGAGTACTCTGGGATTTGCCAAGAGCGTGGGAGCATTTGAGGCAAAATTTGGAGCATCAAAAGGGAGTTTGAACTCTCAGCTGGCTGTGTGGCTTTCGTGCCTTGTCCTGAGTCATCACAAAGATCCTTTAGGGTGGCTTGGCCGCAACTGCTCTGTCCATGTGCAGAGTGCAGTTTCCCCTCTGCTAAGTGTGTGGGGGATCATAACACTTTCTAGAGGGGGGGCAAGGTGGAGAAGAGCCCTTTTCAAGGGATGGGATTCTACAGGTTCGCACCTATTCGCTAGAACCGGTTGTTAACATTCTAAGCAGTTCGGAGAACCGGTTGTTAGAAGAAATTACTGGGCTAATCCTGTAAGGAAGGCAGGAAGGAAACATTCTGGTGTTGCTTACAAAAACTGCCTCTCCGTTAACCCTTATTACGTTCTTGGCAGGACTAGACTTCCTGTCTCAGGAACGTCTCTGGAGTTTTTTCCCCCTCCTTTGCTGGTACTTTGCTTGTGTGGAGTGACCGTTCAAAGTTACAATGGCACTGAAAAAAGTGACTTATGACCATTTTTCACACTTACGACTGTTGCACCATCCCCACAATCACAAGAGGCCAGGGGAGGAGATGCATGCCTCAATGTGAGTGATGTTGAGTTGGCCACACCCAGCCAGTCACATTACTGCCAAGCCACGCCCACCAACTAAGCCACACCCACAGAACCAGTTGTTAAAAAATTTGAATCCCACCCCTGGCCCTTTTCCTGCCAAATCGTTGCCCGCTCCCCATCTTTACCGTGGCCCCTGCTTTACCTTGGCAGGGTCCAGCCCCATGGCCCCCGAGGAAGGAGGTCAAATCAGCATCCCGGAAATTATTCGGAAGAAACGGGACGGTGAGACACTTCAACAGGAGGAAATCCGCTACTTCGTGCAAACTCTCGGTAGCGGCAGGTCCCAGGAGGGGCAAATCGGTGAGCCTGGCAGAGGCGGTGGGACGGAATTGGGGAGGGGCTGGCATGGGGACCGGGAGGGGCTGCCCTGCAGCTCAAATTCTTTGGCCATTGACCCCTTGGACCCAACACAAGCGTGGCTTGCAAATGAGGCCTTCTCTCTCTCTCTCTTTTTTGCAAATGAAATATTTTTAAAATTAAATTAAAAAATTCAATTGAAAGAGTTAAATATTTTGAAATGAAATAATTGAATATTTTAGAAGGAAGGATTTAAAAGAATTAAATCAAACAATTTAAAAAAAATTATAACACAACTGTGGTTTGCAAATGAGGGCTTCTCCCCCCAAAGTTCAATATTTTTAAAATTAAATAATTTAATTTAATAAAATAAAATATTAATAATTTAATAAAATGAATTAAACAATTCAATTGAAAGAGTTAAATATTTTGAAATGAAGTCATTGAATATTTTAAAAGAAAGGATTAAAAGGCCTGAAATCAAATGATTAAAACTTTATATGATAGAATGTCAAATATTTTTAAATGAAACACTAAAATGCTTTCAATGAAAGAATGAATTTTCAAACAAAACCACTGAATGTTTTCAAAGGATGCCCTTAAACATTTTCAAATTACATGAACAAAGGAAATACTTAAATGTTTTTTGATCGAATAATTAAATATTTAAAGGAAAGAATGAAATATTTTTAAATTAGACCATTTTAACGAAAGAATGAAATGTTTTTGATTAAAGAATGAAATGTGTATGAAATAATTAATTAAAATTAAATTAATATTAATTAATATTAATTAAATTTAGTGCACACAAGGAAAAAGCATGCACAAAACTATTCAGAGGGGGAAGGAAACTGAGAAAACATAAAGCAAAAACTAAGAATCGATTTACAGACATACCTGTTATGTCTCCTCTTTCTTCTTTCCAAGAAAGATAAAAGAGTCCAAACTCAAACAAACACAGGCAGGCAAGAAGACTCGGTCTTTACAGAGTTAATCTTTTATGCTGATCATGTCCTTGGCGTTCCAACACACGCTGCCTGCCAAGTCCGAAATGATAACAAGAAAAAATTACTCACTAAAGATTCCAAAGCAGACAGTCTAAACAGTCGAACTGAAACCTGGAAGAGAAGTAAAACTTGGTCCCGTACAAAGTTCCAGCCGACAACACACCCACTTTTATCCCCTGTGGGGTGTGTCTCAATGACTCAGCTCACTCTCTGGACCCGTCCACGCCTCCTACGTTGCAGCTCACATTTCTTCCTACGACGCTGCCTAGGATCAAGCCAACTTGATTCCCTGTCAGGGGCTGCTCCGATATGCCCTCCTCCTCCTGATTAATCTCAGGCTGTTCCTCTCGGTTGTCTGCTGAAGCCTGAGGTATTATCAGGGAGGAAGGCATCGCCAGAGAGGAAGGTCCCAATTCCTCCGCCTCATCTTCCGAGTCCTTTTCCTCTAACAGCACAGGCTCAGGAATCGGAGCCACAACACAAACCCTTATCAATAAACTGGCGCCATGATTGGTTACAGTCATCCAGAGTTGACCGAAACATCTTTTAATGAACTCTAGTCCCATTTCCTTCGTTCAGAAGTCCAAAGCCATTGGAGTTTAATTTTTGCAGGCAATGCTCTCTCATTTTGTGGGCTGGGTAAACTTCAGTCACAGTTAAACCACGACTTAGCCATCATGGTTTGCAGCCCAAAGGCCTCTCCGAGCTTCCCTTGGCCCCCTTTTTTTCCCCCCCACCCAGGATCCCTCTCTTCTCTCCTTCCAGGCGCCATGCTGATGGCTATCCGTTTGAGAGGCATGGAGCCCTCCGAGACGATGGTGCTGACCCGGGAAATGGCTGCTTCGGGGACCACCCTGGACTGGCCGGCACAGTGGCGAGGGCTGCTGGTGGACAAGCACTCTACGGGGGGCGTAGGGGACAAAGTCAGCCTGCCCCTGGCTCCCGCGTTGGCCGCCTGTGGCTGCAAGGTGCGTCAAGACGGCCAGATGCCATTTTGTTGACTCACATCTGGCTTTGCTGCCAGCTGGTTGTGAATCCTGGTTCTCTTAATGTATGAATGTGGGCAAATCCAGGTTCCCTTGATTTCTTCTCATTTTTCCTATTATCGATCTCCTTTTCTACTTACAATATAAATCGTAAAGATACAAGCAACCAAGTCATAAGATACAACATTTGGTGATAGTCGTAGGATACTAAATTAGAAAGATACTAAATTCTGCACCTTCTCTGGTGCAGAAGCTCTCAGTGTACACAAAAGCTATAAGTGATTAAATCATGATCATAGTCCTCATTTAAAATACATTTATCCTAAATCATAAGATTAGACTATCACTTAGTGATAGTCGTAGGATACTAAATAAGCAATCAAACTAGGAAACTAAATACAACAATATAAATCGAAAATATGCAAGCAACAAAATCATAAGATACAATACTTAGTGATAGTTGTAGGATACTAAATAAGCAAGCATACTAGGAAACTAAATAAAACAATATAAATCATAAAGATACGAGCAAAAAGGTTGCTTTACATCTTTACAATTTATATTGTTTTATTTACTTTCCTAGTAGGATTGGTTATTTAGTATCCTAAGACTATCACTAAGTGTTGTTTCTTATGATTTAGGATGAATGCATTTTAAATGAGGACTATGATCATGACAATTACTTCCAACCTGCCTTCCATCAAGGACCTGCACCCTGCAGGAGTCAAAAAGAGGGATGTGAAAATATCTACAGACCCCTCACATCCTGGACACAAACTGTTTCAACTCCTACCCTCAAAATGATGCTATAGAGCATTGCACACCAGAACAACTAGACACAAGGGTTTTTCCCCAAATGCCATCAAGTAATTCCCTCAACACTGTCCAACTATTTACAAAGTCTGCACTACTATTACTATTAATCTTCTCATCACTCCTTGTCATCCATCCCCTCCCACTTGTGACTGTAGGACTGTAACTTTGTCTCTTGTATCCTCACGATTTATATTGACTGTTTCCTAGTATGATTTGATTTGTTATTGTACCCCGTGACTATATTCTATATACTGTATTCCCTATGATTATATAACCCTATGACTATCATTAAGTGTTGTACCTTATGATTCTTGATGAATGCATCTTTTCTTTTTCTGTCCACTGAGAGTATTTGCACCAAGACAAATTCTTGTGTGTCCAATCACACTTGGCCAATCAAGAATTCTATTCTATTCTATTCTATTCTATTCTATTCTATTCTATTCTATTCTATTCTATTCTATTCTATTCTATTCTATTCTATTCTATTCTTTCCTTATTCTAGTCTATTCTTCTATTCTATTCTAGTATTATTTGTATTCTATTCTCTATTCTATTCTTTCCTTATTCTAGTCTATTATCCTATTCTAGTTTTATTTCTATTCTATTCTATTCTATTCTATTCTATTCTATTCTATTCTATTCTATTCTATTCTATATTCTATTTGTCACTTGTAGCTTTTATGTACACTGAGAGCTTCTGCATCAAAGACAAATTCCTCGTGTGTCCAATCACACTTGGCCAATCAAGAATTCTAATTCTGAAACTGGCCAGGGTCAGGACTGACAGCTACAACATAAAGTATGATAGAGATGTTGAGCTCAGCAGGTGCCCAGTTCAGGAGCAGCTGCTGGGATGGACTCTGGAGACCGAGAAGCCAAGTATCTGGCATTGTGTGTCAGCGTCCAGATCTGTGTTTGTCAGTCTTGGCCACTTTAAGATGAATGGACTTTAACTCCCAGAATTCCTCTGTGGACATCTTAAAGTGGCTGAGGTTGAGATTGAAAGGTTGGCTGGCTGGGAGTTGAAGTCCACCCATCTTCACACCTGCTGGTTGGGGAATTATGGAAATTGAAGTCCACCCTTCTTATAAGATGCTGCCTGGGAATTCTGGGAGTTGAAGTCCACCCATCTTCAAGCTACCAAGGTTATCGAGCACTGCTGTAAAGTTTGGGTGTCCTCTCTTTGCTTTACCTGGGCAGAATCTGAAATGAGAAAACCCCAAGAAGGAACATCAATGCTGCAGAATTGGGGATGGGTAGAATTTTCATATTTAGGATTTGGGTCAAGCACTAGACTGCAAACCTCCCTCTCTGTGTTTCTCCAATGCACAAAATGAAAGTAAGCAACTGGATCACACAGAGACTTGGGTGGGAGGGCTTCCTCTGCCCAGGAACGAGGCACGATGCTCCTTCTTCTGCTTCTGAGCTGGTCTTAGAGGCCTTTTTGCCTCCTCCACCACACAATTTGTTGTAATGTATTTTTATGCAACAACTGCAGTAGTATTCAGCAAATAGATGGCAGTGTTTGCAAGTTTGGAACTATGGTATAACAGTACTCTATGCTCTTCTGTTCTAAGTAGAGTTTCCTGTTTCTTGCTACGATTAAAAGTAGTTAAGCAGTAAAGCACATGGTGACTGTATGTACTTTTTCTTTGTTCTGTGGTGCTAAATATAAACATAATTTCTAACACAGTTTATCCTTGGTGATTCTTTCTCCTGAGCAGGTGCCCATGATCAGTGGCCGGGGACTGGGCCATACCGGGGGCACACTGGATAAGCTGGAATCCGTGCCAGGCTTCTGTGTTTCCCAGAGCCCAGAGCAGGTGAGATGACCAATGTGCTTCATGACCCAAGCAGATAAAAGCATCAGTGTTAGAAGGGAGTGGGGATTGTCTTGTCAGTGTGGTTGGGGGTGTTAGTTTTTTCTTGGCAGTTCCTTAACAGGGCAAAACAACTTGTTACAGAGAGCAAATCTCTAGCTTTCCTTAATTGGATCATGAAACGTCTGCAAGAAAATAACCAAGGACCTCGGTGTCCCAATGTCCCAGTCCTCTTCCTCCTCTTCCTGCAATTCCTCCTCCTTATCCTCCTCTTCAACCCTCCCTCCCCTCTAGCACTGATGATATTCCCTAGTTGGGTCAAGAAATATCTTGCAAGCAAACAGCCAAGCTCAAAAGGCACCAAGGATCTCTCACAGCTGCAATCTCGTTCTCTTCGCCCTCTTCTTCTTCTCTCTCCTCCTCTTCTCCCTCCTCTTCTTCCTCTTCTCACAAACCTCCCTCCCTTTTCTAGCATTGCTGATGTTCCCTACTTGGGTCACAAAACGACTACAAGAAAACCACCCAGCTCAGAGAGCGGCAAGGACCCCGTGGTTGTTGTCTCTTTCTCCTCCTCCCCTTTCCCTTGAGCACTGATGATGTTATCTAGTTAGGTCACGAAACGTCTGCAAGAAAACCACCCAGCTCAGAGAGCACCAAGGACCCCACATCCTCCAGCTCCTGCTCCTCCTCCTCTTTCTCCACCTCCGCACCATTAACCCTGCTGCCCCCACTTTCCTAGCACTGATGAAGTTGTCTAGCTGGGTCATGAAACGTCTGCAAGAAAACCACCCAGCTCAGAGAGCACCCGGGACCCCACAGTTCAACCCTGAGCTGTAAATATTTTCTTCTATGAGTTCCCTTCGATTAGATCCAGTGTGTTTGTGGTTTAAGATGTTGTGAGAACTTAGGCTGAGGTTGTCCCCTAGACTTGCCTGGGCAATGAAGGAAGAACCAGGACAGAATCCTGCTTCTTTTGACCCCAAACGATGGGCTTTGTCCTCCTGCAGATGAAAGAGATCCTGGAACGAGTCGGTTGCTGCATTGTGGAGCAGAGCCAACACCTGGTCCCAGCCGACAAGGTCCTCTATGCCCTGAGAGACATCACAGCCACGGTGGACAGCCTGCCCCTCATCATCGGTAGGTCCTCCGACGCTGGAGGGTTTGAATTCCTGCAGGGCTTCACAGCTGTCGAATGTTGGGCTTTCTAGTCTGTGGGACTGCGTGGTCGGAGTATTTTAAAGGTAGGACCACATCTGAGCCCAATACGTCCGTTGCTAAGTGAGGCGTTGCTCAGAGTATCACAGCATAAATTCAGAACCAGAAAAGTAGACACAGATGGCTGAGGATTTCTTTAACTTCTTTATAAACAGATAAAGTAAATTTTACAGTACCAGTTGTAGATTTCTCCAGCGTGGAGCAAACTCAAAGAGAAGCAGACATGTTACAGGTTCAGAGCAGAAGAGAGAGAGAACTTCTAGTTTCACTTTCCAGGTTAGCTCCCATTGGCTGGTCTGTTGCCATGCCTACTCACTGACTCCCTTAACTATGTCTCTGCCAGTTAATGAATACTCGGACAGGCGTTTCTTAAGTGAGCTTTGCCCCATCTGGCGACCTGTCTTGCTGCCGTCGTTAAGTGAATCAGAGCAGTTGTTCAGCTGGAAACAGGTTTGTTAAGTGAATCTGGCTTCTGCCCATTGACTTGGGGGAGAAGGGGATCACGTGACCCCCAGGGACACTGCAACCGTCATAAATAGGAGCCAGTTTGGGCCCAGTTGTGGTCATAAGTTGAGGACGGCCTGTACAGATAGTCCTCAACCTACCACAGTTTGCTTAGTGGCCGTTCAAAGTTGCAATGGCCCTGGGAAAAGTGACTTAGGACCCCTTTTCACACTTAACGACTGTAGCAGCATCCCCCGGGGTCACGTGATTTACATTCAGACGCTTGACAACAGACTCACATTTATGACAGTTGCAGTGTCCTGGGGGGTGTGTGTCATCCTTATGCGACCTTCCGAGAAGCCGAGTTCATGGGGGAAGCCAGATCCACTTAACAACCGGGTTACTAATTGAACAATGGCAGTGATTCTCTTGACAAACATGGCAAGAAAAGTCTCAAAATGGAGCAAAACTCACTTGTCTCACTTAGCAACATAAATTTTGGGCTCAATTGTGGTCGTAAGTCGAGGACTGCCTGTATTTCACAGAAAGAGCAATGGGAGCTTGGAACCAACTTCCAGTGGCGATTTTGGGTCAGTCACCAGGAAATGAGCTTAAGCGTGCTTGGGATACACAAATGTCTATCTTCTTTTTTTTTTTAACAACTCCATAATCCCTTGCACTGGGGTGGAGTTTGGGCAACTGAATGGAGCTGAGTGTTTTACTGGCCGGATGCCTTCCTGTCACCAGTGCGGAGTTATATTCAGCAGATAAATTCTCATCCTGCGGAAAGAGAAATATCTTCCCCTACCTAGGATCGAACTCACAGCCTCCTGATTGTGAGGCAAGAGCTCCACTTCTAAGCCAACTGTACCACTCAAGGACTATGACTAGCAAATCATCTTTTAATGACTCCATAACCCTTATGGGGTGGAGTCTGGGCAACTGAATGGAGCCGAGTGTTTTACTGGCCAGATGCCCTACCTGTCACCAGTACGGAGTTTTGTTCAGCAGATATATTCTCAATGTGCCCAGAGAGAAAAATATCTGCCTCTATCTAGGATTGAACTCACAGCCTCCTGATTGTGATATGAGAGCTCCACCTCTAGGCTGCCGCACCACTCTCATATCGATCCTCTGCCAAAAATAAAAATAAAATGTTAATTAAAAAAATAAGAAATAAATTAAAAACAAAACTAAAAAAATAAATAAAGGGCAGACTTGATGGGCCACGAGGTCTTTTTCTGTCTCCAGCTTTCTATGTTTCTATGAGCTCCGGGGGGGGGAAGAGCTGTGCACCATAGTCTCAGCGGCTCCTTTCTTGGCTCTTAGGTTCCATCCTGAGTAAGAAGATGGTGGAGAAGCTCTCGGCTCTGGTGCTGGATGTCAAATTTGGCAGTGCTGCCCTGTACCACACGCTGGAGAGCGCTGAGCAGCTTGCCCGAAACCTGGTGAGACTAAATCTGTACCCCGTCTGGCTTCTTTGGAGGGTTGAGGGCCGGATGACGGTGATGGGTTAGCATCACAGAGGGATGGTTTTCCTTCTCCCCAATGTTGTCCTTGGAGGTGAAGACTGTTTCTTCCATCTGAGGATTCACCATTGCAAAGTTGAAGCTCAACCCTTGGGACAGAATTTATTTGTTTGCTTGTTTGTTTGTTTGTTTGTTTTATTTGGTTTGTCAATTGCTTACAAGATAATAGGTATAAGTATGTACATCGTTATGAATACATAGATACATATAAGAAAAATAAAAGAAAAACGATAGGACAGGGACGGTAAGCACGATTGGTGCGCTTATGCACGCCCCCTAGAGACCTCTTAGGAAAGGGTGAGGTCAACAGTAGACAGTTTAAGGTTAAAGTTTTTGGGGTTTGGGGAAGAAACCACAGAGTCAGGTAGAGTATTCCAGACATTGACCACTCTGTTGCTGAAGTCGTATTTCCTGCCATCAAGTTTGGTGCGGTTAACCTTGAGTTTGTATCTATTGTGTGCTCTTGTGTTGTTATGGTTGAGGCTGAAGTATTCATTGACAGGTAGGATATTGCAATATATAATTTTATGTACTATACTTAGATCGGACCGAAGGCGGCATAGTTCTAGGTTTTCTAGGTCTAGAATTTCAAGTCTGGTGGCATAAGGTATTCTACAACGAGTAGAGGAGTGGAGAACTCTTCTTGTGAAATATTTCTGGACTTTCTCAACTGTGTTAATATCAGATACATAATGTGGGTTCCAGACTGATGAGCTGTAGTCGAGTTTTGTTGTTGTTGTTGTTGTGGCCTGGCGGTCACTGGCCCCTCCAGCAGCCGAATCAGAGGAGGGGGAGGCGTGGGAGTCAGAGCCAGCAACCCGAAAAGTCGGAGGGGGAATGGAGCTGCCAGAGAGAGGGGGGTGGGGGAGGGAGGGAGAGTCTGGGCTGTCCGTCAACCCTCAGATGCAGAGTCAACAGCCCCCAGGTGTGTGGAGGTGGCTGATGAGGAAGAGGAGGAACAGCTGGCTCCAGTGCCTGACGCGTGGATGTGCAGAAGGCAGAGGAGAGGAGAGCAGTGGAAATCTATGGGCTGATTCCTGGGACGGAAGAGCTACCACTGCCAATAAAGCCACACCCTAGCTCTGGAGAGAAAAGTTGAATAGGTCTGGCAGACCAGGGGTCTCCAACCTTGCCACTTTAAGCCTGGCGGACTTCAACTCCCAGAATCCCAGCCAGCTTTGCTGGCTGGGGGATTCTGGGAGTTGAAGTCCGCCAGGCTTAAAGTGGCCAAGGTTGAGACCCCTGTGCAACAACTGATCATCTTCTGGCCAAACTTAGTCTGCAGTAAGAGAGAAAGTTGTTGCTGGGATTACTGGCGCTCCTAATTAAAGGAATCTTTAAGTTCATTTCAGAGGGTTGGCCGTGATGGGTCATAACAAGAAGTCTGGAGAAGTAGCTGTGGACATCCTCCCCTCTGACGTTCTGGTGGGTGCTCCATCCCTGGAGACTTTCAAAAAGAGACCTGACAACCTAGGGAGATTCTCAGTCCATCCTGGTCAGAGCGGAAGAAGCTTCTGGGATGAGAAGTGAAACGTCTTCGGAGAAAAAACCAGAAAGTCCAGACTGGACAACTATCTATCTGAAATAGTATAGCGCCTCCTGCTTGGGCAGAGGATGTAGAACATATAGAACCTAGAAGAAGAATAGGAGATCTCTGGGGTCCCTTCCAATTCTATTCTTCTTCCGGGTTCTATATGTTCTACATCCTCTGCCCAAGCAGGACCCGCTGCTTCAAGCAGGAGACCCGATATCATTTCAGACAAACGATTGTCCATGCTTTTTGTTTTGTTTTGAAAAGCTTCCAGTGATGGAGCACAACTTCTGAGTAAAAGACTAGAAGAACTCTGCGGATTCTGTTATTCTATGTTCTGTGACCACCTGGGCAGGGAAGTCTCCCTAGATGATGATGTCAAACCAGATGCAGGGATCTTCTCCGACGTTATATTTTTAGCTGCCTCCAACTTGTAACCCTCCAGATAAGCTAGATTTCAGCACCCATAATCCTCAACCAACAAAGGAGCTGGGGAAATCTACATGAGGACACAGAATGATAGGGTTGGAAGGGACCTTGGAGGTCTTGTGGTCTAACATCTTGCCCATGGTAGGGGATCCTATATCCTCCTGGACTTTCTTTGGGTTCCATGGGACAGATGCAGGTGTGGACGGCTGAGGTCTCGGAGAGCGAGGACTCAGACGAGGGGCCTGCGTGTGATGCAGGGATGGGGCTAGGACCATCAGGGAGTGGAGTGCTGCCTGCGGAGCTTGTGGAGGCTGGCAGCAGTGAGGAAGAGGATCCCGAGGAGCCTGTGCCCAGTGCACATGCGCGCAGGGCTGCTAGCAGGAAAGAGCAGCTGCAGCAGCACAGGCGACTCAGGAGTAAGGCTACAAGGTAATGGCCCCTCCCTTAAGAGATAAAAGCCAGCTGAGAAACCGGAGTTCTGTGCAGGAAGCAAAGAAGTTTTTTCACTCAAGCCTTGTGGATGTTCGGACTCCCTTAGTTTGTGTTTGGAGACTCTTTGTGTTTGAAATATTTCTTAGTAACTTTATCTAGTGTTCTTGGCAGCCTTGCACAGCCTTGGCAAGGCTCGTTCTTATCAGAGACAAATAGTTTGAAACAGCCTTTTAACCGTGAAGGAACGGAATTCTCAGAGAGGCATTAAAAGGTTTTGCTGTTACCTCCGTTTGGTGTTTGTTTCCTCGGAACAAGGTTTGGGTCAGAACAGCATCTGCTCACAGAAAGGATAACAGAATTGGAAGGAACCATAGAGGCAGGGGTGGGATTCTACTGGTTTGGACCAGTTTGGGAGAACTGGTAGTTCCAGTGATGATTTGGCCCCATCCATCTACCCCTGCCCTTTTCCTGTGCTTTATTTCCTTGTTTTTGAGCCCTTGCTTTGCCACGCACCAGCTGTTTTATCACCGCGGCTGCAGCAGGAGGTCAGTATTATAGCTAAAAATGGTCTTTCCTAAATGCTATGCGTGCGCAGCGCACGCTCACCGAACCGGTTGCGATGCTGGTTGAATCGCACCACTGCCTGGAGGTCCTGCAGTCCAACGCCCTTTCCACACTGAAGCAGGAGATCTGAAGGTTGTCTGAAGGGCTGTAGGATGAATCTCTAGCCTGAAGAAGGAACCCCAAAGTTCCCCCATGACTTTTGACATCACTTAACTCAGGCCACTCGAACGGTCGAGTCCAACCTTCGGATCAGAAGAAGTTTAGGAGGTGTACAACGCAAGAGGGCCATCTTCAAGGTCCAGCTCGTTGACCTTCTTGCAGAAGCTTCCCTAAAGATCTGGGACTACTTCCACCAACTAAGGGTGGAGAAATCTCACCTTCCCCACCTGTTCTCTCCATCTTCCCTAGGTGTCCGTGGGAAACCAGCTCGGGATGAAAACGGCGGCCGTTCTGAGCAGGATGGATGAGCCCGTGGGTGCCCGAGTGGGCAATTCCTTGGAAGTCCTCGAAACCTTGCAGTGCCTGGAAGGAGGTGGCCCTGGGGACCTCCGTGAGCTGGTCACCACACTAGGTGTGTCTCAGGGATAGCGCCTTGATGGGGCACCTCGAGCAAGTATGAATGTCAGTGTCCCAGAAACCTTCCATTCCGTCCAGTAACTCCGAGACAGACATCTTCTCAAAGGTGCCTTTTTATCTGGATAGTAACTGGCACAACTTTGGGCTTCCTTACAATAAGTAAAAACTACAAATCCATCCCTGCACCCATCATCACATCACATGGCCCAATCACCATCTGTCCCAAGTTAAGACTTCCTCTCACTTATGTGCGACACTACCTGACCTTGAACCAGAAAAATAATTTTATTATGCCTAACTACATATACTCCAAGAAATTTCCCTTCCCGCTTTCCCGGGTTCAAATGTGGCAGAGCGAGAGCATCTGATCTCAATATGGCTTCCAAAGCTGACAGGCGTCCCCCCTTGAAAAGAAATCATGCCCTGCAAAATATAATAAACAAAACAGAAAAAGGGGTTATTGCATTGCCCTTAATTCCCTCTCCCCCCACCAAGGGTACCCTTTGGCTTGTTAGGGAATTGTTCATGGAAGGAGAAGGAAAAGCTCACAATGGAAGGTTGGTGAAGGAGTTTTTTGGGTTAGCCCCAGGGTTGGGCTGGTGGGGGCTTGCAGGGGTTCGGGAGATCCCCTAGCTAAGATTCTGTGCAGTTTGGAGAAACCCCAAATCCCACTCCTGGCTGGCCCCACCCACCCTGCCATGCCCCTCGCAGGAGTCCCCACGTGGCCCGTTTTGGATGTAGGGCATGTATGGAGGCTCGGGAAGGGTGAAAAACGGGCTTCCCGGAAGTTCAGGAAGGCCGGAAATGGACCCGTTTCTGGCTTCCAGAGCCTCCGGAGTCCAGGGAGGCCATTTTCGCCCATCCTTTGCCCACCAACACAACATGAGGGTGAAAAAAAATTCCCAAGCTGCAGGAGAGAGGAAAAACTCCTTCCGGTGTGTCCAAGCAAGTCCTTGACCAGCAACTGCGAAGGAGACTTGAATAGGAATCCCTACCTGGAAAAAGGGGGTTGGGCTAAATGACCTCAAGAGCCCTCTTAACCCTTGCAGTCTACCATTTACACTCCACCAGTCCCTGCATTGGGGCGGGGGGCACCCCTGAGCCCCTCTCCCATTTCTAAACGCTCCACGTGGCCTCGGACGGCTGTGCTGACTTCTCTCTCTCTCTCTCTCTCACTCCAGGTGGCCTCCTGCTGTGGCAGAGCGGGAGAGCCAGCTCAGTGTCCACGGGGGCCACCCAGATCGGCCAAGTCCTGGACAACGGTGCTGCCCTGCGCACTTTCCAGGCCATGCTGCGGGCTCAAGGGGTGGAGGCCGAAGTGTCCCGCCTGCTGTGTGAAGGGACGGAGGAGCAGCGCTTGGCGGTGCTGAAGGTGGCCGGCACCCAGGAGGAGCTGCGGGCTCCGGAAGAGGGTATGGAGTGGGCAAGGGGGAGGGGTCACTACAAATCTCTCTCCTCCTCCCCCACCCACCCTTTCGCTCTGGCCCTTTCCTGCGGGTGCCCCTGGGCAGGGCTGCAGGCTGGAGGAAAGATTGAGGGTGGGTGCCTAGAAATGCTTATGACCAAAATGGAGATTGTGTGTTTTGCTCCGTTTTATGACCTTTCTTGGAACAGCTGTTAAGTGAATCACTGCAGTTGTTTGGTAAGTAACATGGTTCTTCAGCGAATCTGGCTTCCCCGTTGGCTTTGCCCATCAGGAGGTCACCAGGAGATGGTGAGTTCTAGTCCTGCCCTAGGAATGAAAGCCGGCTGGGTGATTTTGGACCAATCCCCAGGAGATTGGGAGTTCTAGTCCTACTTTATGCATCAAAGCCAACTGGATGATCTAAGGCCAGTCATTCTATCCCAGCCCAATTCACCACCCGGGAAAAAGGAGGGAGGGAGGAAGGAAGGAAAAGGGAGAAAGACAGAAAGAAAGAAGAAAGAAAGAAAAGGAAGGAAGGAAGATGCGATGAAGGAAGGAAGAAAGAGGAAGAAAGAGAAAGGAAATGAAGGATGGAAGAAAAGAAAAGAAAGAAAGTAGGGGAGGGAGGGAGGGAAGGAAGGAAGGAAGGGAAGAAAGAGAAAGAGGGAAGGAGGGAGGGAGGGAGGAAAGAAAAGAAAGAAAGAGAAAGGAAATGAAGGATGGAAGAAAAGAAAAGAAAGAAAGTAGGGGAGGGAGGGAGGGAGGGAAGGAAGGAACGGAAGAAACAAAGTGGAAGGGAGGGAGGGAGGGAGGAAGAAAAGAAAAGAAAAGAAAGAAAGAGAAAGGAATGAAGGAATGAAGGAATGAAGAAAGAAAGAAAGAAAGAAAGAAAGAAAGAAAGAAAGAAAGAAAGAAAGAAAGAAAGAAAGAAAGAAAGAAAGAAAGAAAGAAAGAAAGAAAGAAAGAAAGAAAGAAAGAAAGGGTGAGCTGTGGACATAATAGGCCCAGATGTTCTCCATCCCAAGATACTCTTTCAGGAACTGGAGGGTGTGTGTGAGTGTCTCTCCCCTCTTCCTCGGTGGGGCTGGAGCATCCCTCCCCCTCCCCATTCCTCCCAGATGGGAGGGGGAACCCACCCTGCCTGTCTTCTCCCCCTGCAGGGACCGTGAAGCAGATCCAGGCGCTGCCCATTGCGCAGGTCCTGCATGGCTTGGGAGCTGGACGCACCCAGAAAGGGCAGCCGGTCAACCTCCGGGTGGGCGCGGAACTGCTGGTCTCCACGGGGAAGCGAGTGGCCAAAGGTAAGGGATGCGCACCTGTGGGGCCAGGCCCAGGGACACCATTGACCAAGCCGAAAGGCAGAGCCTGCCCTAGGAAGGGGGCCCAGGTGGCTGCAGATGCAGTCCCATCCCCCAACCCAGAGGAGGAGGGGAGGGGGGAGGGAGGGAGGAGGAAGAGGGAGAGGAGGAGGGAGAGAAGGAGCAAGGGGAGGAGGAGGGGAGGAGGAGGGAGAGGGAGGAAGAAGAGGGAGAGGAGGGAGAGGAGGGGGGAGGAGGGGAGGAGGAGGAAAAGGAGGAGGGAGGAGGGAAGGGAGAGGAGGAGGAAGGGGAGCAGGGGAGGGGGAGGAGGGGGAGGAGGGGAGAGGGAGGAAGAGAGGAGGGAGGAAGAGGAGGAAGAGGAGGGAGGAGGAGGAGGGAGAGGGAGGAAGAGGTGGAGGAGGAGAAAGAGGAGGTGGGGAGGAGGGAAGGGAGAGGAGGAGGAAGGGGGCAGGGGAGGAGGAGGAGGGGAGGAGGGGAGAGGGAGGAAGAAGAGGAAGAGGAGGAAGAGGAGGGGGAGGAGGAGGGGGAGGAGGGGAGGGGCAGGAGGGAGAGGGGAGGAACAGGAGGAGGAGGGAAGGGAGAGGAGGAGGAAGGGGAGGAAGGGGAGGAGGAGGAGAACCAGGGGTGGGCTTCTGGGGGTTTGCAGGGGTTCAGGAAAGCCCCTGGCTAAGATTCTGCACAGTTCAGAGAACCCCAAATCCCACCCCTGGCTGGCCCCGCCCACCCTGCCCCTCCCCTCCCTGGAGTCCCCACACGGCCCATTCTGGATGCAGGGAAGTGGAGGGCGAACACGGAGGCTTGGGAAGGGTGAAAAACGGGCCTCCAGGAGGCTCCGGAAGGCCGGAAATGGGCCCGTTTCTGCCCTCCGTAGGGCCTCCGGAGCCTAGAGAGGCCGTTTTCGCCCTCCTGGAGGCTCGAGGGAAGCCTCCGGAGCCTGGGGAGGGCAAAAACACCTCTCCCCCGCCCACCACGGTGCAGGAGGCTGACTAGGCCACGCCCACCATGGGCACGCCTACCCAGCAAGCGGGCCAGGTTATGTCCTCAGTGCCAGAAGCAAATGGGATTCCTTGCTCTCTCCCCCTTGTCCTTCCAGGAACTCCATGGATCCGAATCCATCACGATGCCCCCAGGCTGAGCCAGACCCAGCGAGAAACCTTACAGAAGGCCCTGATTCTGGGGGACGTGGAGCCCTTCAACCCTCCTGCGAAGGTGGCGAAAATACTTCTTCCTAACGGAGAGTCAGCAGTGCCAGAATCCCAGTAGGAGAGGAAAGGTGTGGTGTACGTGGTTTGCATACTCGTAATGCTGCATTCCTCTTGGACGGATACCATCGCTGGGCAATTGGTTGATAACAACAGATCCGATTGGCCGCCTAAGCGGCGGGAAGTTTAAATAAATGCCATTGGTTGCGAGCCGCGAGCAGCCGCTATAAAAAGGGCTGCCGCGGCTCGACTTTAGTTGAAGTTACTGTTAGTTCAATAAAGAGCTGAATTCAACTCCGGTCTCGAGTCTGCTTTGTTCTGGCGATAGAACAAAAGGGGTCCCTGAGAAACTGCAGGCAGAAGGACCGTGGGAGCAGCCCCCTCCGAGCAGAATAGAATAGAGTAACAGAGTTGGAAGGGACCTTGGAGGTCTACTAGTCCAAACCCCCCACCCCCCGCTTAGGCGGAGAAACCCTCCACCACTCCAGCCTTAGTTTAAGACTCTTGTTTTACAGAAGGGTGAGAAAAAGAGATGGAACTTGCAAAGGTTTGCACTGTCTCCTGGAAAGGCGACGGAGACCTGGTGGTCCAGATCAGGGGTGCTCTCTGCCTGGAGAAGGTCTACTTTTAGGTCGTCGTTGAAGGATGACGCCAACCCGATGCTCCCTTCCTCATCAGTCAGGTGGAAGGCTCACACCTGTACGTTTGAACCAGAGGTGGGATTCAGCCGGTTCTGGCCAGTTCTGGAGAACCGGTAGCGGAAATTCTGAGTAGTTTGGAGAACTGGCAAATCCCACCCCTGACTGGCCCCACCAACCCCATATCTCTTCTCCGCCTCCCATTGAGTCCCAGCTGATCGGCTGGGTCTCCTTTGGTTGCCCTGCCCAGGAGAATGGAGCTGGAAAGCAGGCTCATGGGGTGGGGAGGGAGCGGGGTTTTTGCAGTATATCCTTCCCCTGCCACGCCCACCAAGCCACGCCCACAGAACCGGTAGTAAAAAAAACAATTGAATCCCATCACTGCTTTGAATGCCAGCCCATTTGGGTCTGGTTGAGCAGCAGTTGGAAGGCAGCTGACTCATCGCCCAGCTGTGTCGTTTGGGCTGGAGCTTCACCCGCCTCCGATCTCCACACACCCTCTCCATTTCTCAAGCGTGTCAAACGGAATTCATACGGTTCCACCATCAAACTAAATTCAGGCGTGACGCCCACATTACAAGACAGATGTTGAGACATTGGGAAAAGTGCAGAGAAGAGTCACTAAGGTGATTAAAGGCTTGGAGACTAAAACATATGAAGCAGGTTTGCAGAAATTGGGTTTGGCCAGTCTAGAGAAAAGAAGGACTGGCGGGGGGGGGGACGGGACATAATAGCAATATTCCAGTATTTGGGGGGCTGCCACAGAGAAACAACGGATGGAAACTAATCGAGGAGAGAAGCAATCTGGAGTTAAGGAGAAACTTCCTAACAGTGAGAAAAATTAACTAGCGGAACGGCTTCCCTTCAGAAGTTGTGGGCGGTCCATCACGGGGAGGTTTTCAAGAAGAGACTGGACAAATAGCATAGGGTACTGAAATAGTATAGGGTCTCCTGCTTGAGTAGTTGGTTGGACTAGTCCAGGGGTCGCCAACCTTTTGGACCTCAGGGACCCCAAAGTCATCATTTTAAATCCCGCAGACCAGAGACCCTGGGAAAATCCCCCCAAAAAGTCTGCAGGAAAATCCCCCCACCCCGTTTTCCTAACGATCGATCGTTCTTTATTTGGGATCGCAGGATACCGTCTCCAGCTCCGTTCTCAAGGGGAGAGAGAGAGGGAGAGAGACTTTTGGCTTCATGCAAGGAAAGCAGCAGGCGCAGCAGAAGTCTTTCTTTCTCTCCCCCAAACTCCGCCAGAAATGAGTCTTTGTGAGACTTGTCACACCGGCGCAGCCTCTTGGAGCAGGAGGCCTTGCAGGGTCCCAAAGACTCGTTTCTGGTGGAGTTTGGGGGAGAGAAAGAAAGACTTTGGCCGCTTTCCTTGCGTGCAGCCAAAAGTAGAACAAGAAAGAAGCGGAAAGAAGCAGCCTGGTGGCCAGGTCAGGTGTGTGAGGCGAGTGGGACGAGTTCCCCCCCTCCGCCCTTTCCCCCTTCCCTCACTACCTCATGTTGTTCACAATGCAAGCGACACAGGCCTTGTGTTCCCGGGGGCCATGTGGGCAGCTCAGCCTTGTGTTCCCACACAGCCTGGATTAACTGTTTTTTTGGGGAGGACATTTCTCTGTGGACCACCAAAATTATCTTGTGGACCATCAGTGGTCTCCGATGACCTCCAAGGTCCCTTCCAACTCTATTCTGATTCTGACTATGGACACTTTAAGCCCTGTCAACCCAACTTCAGCCAACTGGTGCTAACTAATTCAATGCTCTAAGAAAAAGCATTCTTACGTCTCTATATACAGATAATCCTTGACATGGCCACAATTTATGTTGCTAAGCGAGACATTCATTATATGCCCTGTGCCCATTTTATGACCTTTCTTGCCACAGTTGTTGAGAGAATCACTGCAGTTATTCACTTAGTGATGCGGTCGTTAAATGAATCTGGGATTCCCCGTTGGCTTTGCTCGTCAGAAGGTCACAAACAGTGATGGCGTCACTCCAGAATGCTGCGATCGTCATAAATAGGAACCTGTTGCCAAGTGTGTGAATTTTGATCGCGTGACCACGGAGATTCTGCAATGGTGATAAGCGTGGAAAATGCTCATAGGTCACTTTTTTTCTGTGATGCTGTAACTTTGGACGGTCACTAAATGAACTGTTGTAAGTAATTTGAAACTTAATAAAATTTCCAATACCTGTGTCAACTCATAAAATATTTCTAGGGTCTTTTTAGAGTTGCCCAACAGAAAGGGAAGAGGAGAAAGGGGGTTGAAAGAGCAGTGCGGCAGCTTGGAAACCAAAAGTGCATTCCATAAATGTTTTCAAAGATAGTAATTAGGTGACTGAAGTTTCTGCTGTGCAAAATTCTAACTGGAGAACATGATTGGTGACTCTGGGCTATGGAGGTGTCCCATTGGAGAATAGGAATTATGATACACCCAGGGAGTGGGAGGAAAACCAGGGTCAAGGGAGACAATGAATGATGTGTCTCAGAGGCAGCTGCACCCAGGCAGTGCTGGCATGTTTACTCCTAATAAATCTTCTTTAAGTGCCTACCGTCCCTGTCCTATTGTTTCTCTTATTCTTTTATTTTTCTTATATGTACCCATTTCATGTATTCACAACTATGTATACACTTATACTTATTATCTTGTAAACAATTGGCAAATCAAATAAATAAATAAATAAATAAATAAATAAATAAATAAATAAAAATAAATAAATAAATAAAGTTCAGCTTGGGACTCCATGATTTAAATGGGGTTAAGTGCCAAAGCCTTGACAAACTGTACTGTAACTTGAAACTGATCAGCCTCTCAAGGATGCTAGCCGCAAGGAAAATTGGAGCGACAAGACTAAACAAACAAAAAAAGTAGAAATCCCTGAGAAGGTAAATAAATATCAACGGTCACCGTGAAATAGTTCAAATTTCTTAAGACATTGTAAGAGTGGGGGGAAAAAACAGCATTTGGAAGATATAAACGAGCAGCATTAAAGAATGAAAATCAAAGGAATGGAAGCATTTGATACAGGCATTGAATTTTCTGCGTTCGATCCTAAGTGCAGGCAGATATTTCTCTGGGCACACTGAGAACATATCTGCTGAACAAAAGCTCCGCACTGGCGACAGGAAGAGCATCCGGCCATTAAAACACTCAGCTCCATTCCATCGCCCGGACTCCACCCCACAAGGGATTATGAGGTCGTTAAAAGAGGATGCCTTAATTTCTTTGAAGAACAAGATATATATCCCTTGGGCTTTTTCATTCGCGGAGGTGCTTCCTGAGGTCCCAATGGGTTATCCGATGAGGGGAACCTTTATTGCAAAAAGGGAGGGGGGGGAGAGGGGAGAAGGACATTTTGGGGTGGATGGTTTCAATGCACTGATTTCTTGCACAGGCATTTCATCTCCTCGCTGCAGATGTTGGTGACCACCTTTCCGTTGCTAATTGCCATGCAACATTCAGTGAGGATACAAGGCTTGGGTACGTGTATAGATCTGTCGAGAGATTTAAAAAAAAATAATAACAAGAATTACTGATTTTTTAAAAAAAGGCTCTGTCAGGATTCCACCAGTCGGTCTTATTAAATCATGATTCTCGAACCAAACTTCAAAGGATTCATTAGAGGCGACATACTGGCACTGCGCTGTATGAAGCCAACTCTGACATACGTAATTTACAGTCCCCTGTGATCCTGTTTCCCACTCCCTCCCTTCTGGGTGTCATCAATCACATTCTCCAATTAAATATATTCGCAGGCAAAAGCTATGGTAGTTTAGTTACAATCTTTTCAAGATAAGAGTTGGAATGTACTTCCACTTTCAAACTGCTCTTCCAGATTTCCTTCCTCCCCCCTCCCCTTTTTATGGCAACTACTAAAACAGGCCTAGGAATGTTTTATGAGTTGACATTCGGCTCCTCTCACTTCTTGAAGGTGACCTGTATTAGTGCAGATATAGAGTTTAGATTTGCAAACCCCCCCGCAAACTTGGTTGAATTTTCGGCATGGAATCTTGCTATAAGGCGATCAGCCTGGACGTTCCTACTCTTTACCCAAGATGCCTCTGATAATGGGTAGCCCTTCCACTTGATTTACTGTCAGGATTCCAGCAATCACTCCAATTAAATCATGATTCTCAAGCCAAACTTCAAAAAACTCCAAAGGATTCATTAGAGGCGACATACTGGCCCTGCCCTATACGAAGCCAACTCTGGCCTATGTAATTTACAGCCACCTATGACCCTGTTTTCCCCCTCCCTCCTGGGTGTGTCATAAATCAGATTCTCCAACTGAGCACCTTCACAGGCTGGGTGTCATCAATCACATTCTCCAATTAAATATATTCGCAGGCAAAAGCTCTGGTAGTTTAGTTACAATCTTTTAAAGAGAAGAGTTGGAATGTACTTTCACTTCCAAACTGCTGCATGGCTCTTCCAGATTTCCTTCCTCTCCCCCATCTCTTTTTTTATGGCAACTACTAAAACAGAACTAGGGATGTTTTATGAGTTGACAGCCTCATTGCAGGCAGCCGTCTGCTTACAACTATTCATTTACTGGCCGTTCAAAGCTCCAATGGCACTCATAAAAGTGATCGCCACGATTGTTAAGTTAGTCACATGGGGGTGAAGTGAATCTAGATGCCCCACTGACTTGGTTGGTCAGTAGGGCACGAAAAGGATATCACATGACCTCTGGATATGGCACCCATCATAAATAGAGTCCATGGCCAAGCGTCGGAATTCGGATCACGTTGATTGTGGGGATGCTGCAGCGGTCGTAAGGGTGAAAAACGGTTCTAAGTCACTTTTTTTCAACGTCTGGTTGTAGCTTCGGACACTAAGCAAACTTTTGTAAGTCGAGGCCTGCCTTCCAGCTGCCACCTATCGTCAGCTGTTGTTTTAAAGCAGGATTTTTGGGGACTATCCTGGAGCCAGGATCTTTTGAAAAGATTCGAAAATATTTTAAAAGATATTTTAAAGCAGGGCTCTCCAACCTTGGCAACTTTAAGGCTTGTGGTATGGTTGGCTGAGGGACTCTGGGAGTTGGAGTCCACAAGTCTTAAAGTCGCCAACATTAGAGGCCTCACAACTAGGGAATTCTGGGAGTTGAAGACCACAAGTCTTCTAGGGAACTTAAAGTCGCCAACATTGGAGGCCTCACAACTAGGGAATTCTGGGAGTTGAAGACCACAAGTCTTAAAGTCGCCAACACTGGAGGCCTCACAACTAGGGAATTCTGGGAGTTGAAGACCACAAGTCTTAAAGTCGCACAACATTGGAGAAGCCTCACAACTAGGGAATTCTGGGAGTTGAAGACCACAAGTCTTAAAGTCGCCAACATTGGAGGCCCCACAACTAGGGAATTCTGGGAGTTGAAGACCACAAGTCTTAAAGTCGCCAACATTGGAGGCCTCACAACTAGGGAATTCTGGGAGTTGAAGACCACAAGTCTTAAAGTCGCCAACATTGGAGGCCTCACAACTAGGGAATTCTGGGAGTTGAAGACCACAAGTCTTAAAGTCGCCAACATTGGAGGCCTCACAACTAGGGAATTCTGGGAGTTGAAGACCACAAGTCTTAAAAGGTTTACTGGCTGAGGAACTCTGGGAGTTGAAGTCCACAAGTCTTCTGGAGAACCGGTAGCGGAAATTTTGAGTAGTTGGGAGAACCGCCCAACCCCACCTCTGACTGGGCCCACCCCATCTAGCCTCCAGCTCCCATTGAGTGCCAGATGATTGGCTGGGACTTCTTTGGTTGCCCTGCACAGGAGAACAGAGCTGGAAAGGAGGTTAGTGGGGTGGGGAGGGAAGGGGGATTTTGCAGTATATCCTTCCCCTGCCACGCCCATGCCCCAAGCCACGCCCACAGAACCGGTAGTCAATTTTTTTGAATCCCACCGCTGGAAATGACCTTCCCCAGGATAGCTCCACCTTTTGTACCCCATCCCACCCACCCCAGCCCTGGGGGAAGGTGACCCTCACATCCGGATGTGCATGAGTTCTCCATCTGCCCAATGCCAGGTCTTCTGTGAGAGGTTGAAGAACAAACCGATCCAGACCTTCTGCGGGATGTGGCTGTGATTGATCACGGTGACCCATTTGCGGGACTCTCGGAGCAGGAATTCCTAGAGGGGAAATGCCGGGTTTGATTCTGGCCACAGACCAGGAAATGGGGGGGGGGGTAACTCAGGGCAGCCCCAACCTCTGGACGCTCAAGGACAGGGGTTGCCATAGCACCTCAGCAATGCCCACCCCTTCAAACAGAGCAACGGTGGAGTGGGATTTACACCTTGAAAACAGAAGGTTCTTAAAGTGCCTACGGAAAGAAAACCAGAGACTTGACTTCTGTACAAGAATAACAGAGTTGGAAGGGACCTGGGAGGTCTTCTAGTCCAACCCACTGCTCAAGCAGGAAAAGTTATACTATCACAGACAAATGGTTGTGTCATGCCCCTGGTGGAGACGGACTCTGGGGGAGAGGAGGAACAGCCCACAGGGAGTGGAAGTGTGGCTCCGGAGGTGGTGGAGGAGGCTGGGGAAGGGCAGAGGCCGGCTGGGCAGTCAGAGGAGGACCCAGGCCCACCCCCTACCCATCCTAGGGCACGCAGGGAGGAGAGGATAAGGTAGAGATGTGGTCTCCTAGGGAGGAGATGGCCTTGATCTTCTTCATGGGCTGCAGCTGTGACAACTGGATAAGAGGATGGACATGCGTATGGGCGAGCGCTGGAAACAAAGCATGGAAATATCTCTAGTTTATGGTTCCTCTCTGAGTTTGGCGTCCTTCCCAGTGTGTGTTCTGATATCTGTGGACGTCTTCCAGCCATTATCTTGCCTGGTTTGTGTTGCTTTTTTCCTTCTTCGTGTAACTGTGTGGGATTTTTTTCTGTCTTCCGTCAAAGGTATTCGGAGCTTGGAAGCAAAGTGAGGGAATAAGAGGGGCTTCATCTGTTTTCTGTGACTGTGTTTGTTTTGTATCCCACCCTGGGTCATTGCAGGTTGTCTAATATTTTCTTGAAAATCCCCACAGTAATATTGAATTGCTAACTAGAGCATACAAAACCTTTGCTGGACCAATACTCGAATACAGCTCATCAGTCTGGAACCTGCATATTGGACATTAATACAATCGAGCGAATCCAGAAGTATTTCACGAGTACTACACTCCTCTGCTCGCAACAGAATACCCTACATCACCAGGCTTGAGATTTTGGGGTTGGACAACCTTGAACTATGCCACCTACGGTTGGACTTAAGCGTAGTACAAAAAATTATCTGCTACAATGTCCTCCCAGTCAATGACTACTTCAGCTTCAACCGCAACAACACAGGAGCACACAACAGATACAAACTCAATGTAAACCGCCCCAAACTTGATTGCAGAAATTACGACTTTAACAACAGAGTGGTCAATGCCTGGAATGCACTACCTGACTCTGTTGTTACATCCCCTAACCCCCCACTCCTTTAACCTTAAACTATCCACTATTGACCTCACCCCCATTCCAGGGTTGAAGCCCCTGCAATTTCTGGTGACAAGTCCTTCCACTCATTAATTAGTCCAACTGTAGCAGTTGGAAGGGACCTTGGAGGTCTTCTAATCCAACCCCCTGTTTAGGCAGGAAACCCGATGCCATTTCAGACAACTGACTGTCCAATCTCTTCTTAAAAACTCCCCGTGTTGGAGAATTCACAACTTCTGGTGGCAAGTTGTTCCACTGGTACATTGTCCTCCCTGTTAAGAAGCTTCTCCTTAATTCCAAGTTGCTTTTCTCCTTGATTAGATTCCATCCATGGCTTCTTGTCCTGCCCTCTGGCGCTTTGGAGAAGAGGTCGAACTGAATGGATAAAGAACTTGGGGGAAAAATTGGAACCTTGATGGAAGCAAGAGTATTTTATGCACAAAAAATGGAAGGACACTTTGATCCCCACAACTTTGGGTGAATGGCTGCCAAAATGGAGGGAATTTGCAGAGATGGCTAAATTGACCACGTCAATTAAAGAAAGGAACATAATTGTTTTATTTTATTTTGAAACTTTGATTTTGGCTTTTGCTGATTAGGTAGGTTTGTTACAATAGTAATATATATACCTAAAGAAGAGGGGAGGGGTCAACTTATTTTCCAAAGGACCAGAAAGCAGGACAAAGAAACAATGGATGGAAACTAATCAAGGTGGGAGGCAACCTGGAAGTCAGGAGAAACTTCCCAACAGGGAGGACAATTAATCAGTGGAACAGCTTGCCACTAGAAGTTGTGGGTATATAAACAACCCCCTCTAAAGTGTTGGCACACAATACGCTCCCTTCTTTTTGGTTAGGTTGAAGGATTTCTGCAAAAATCTACGTTTTCATCTTAGGAATTGGCTTTTTGTATTTTGTTGGTTGGTTTATTGAATTTGTGAAACCTTCCCGCCTCCAAACAGACTCTGGGTGTCTTAGTTTTTTAAAAGTCCACTGTTGCTTATCTGAAAGGCAACCTGAGTCTCCTCATTGGTGAGAGGGGTTGTCATGTCCCTGTTGGAGTCTGAATCCAAGGAGGAAGATGAGCGGCTGACAGGGAGTGGGAGTGTGACTCCGTCAGCTGTGGAGGAAACTGGGGAAGGGCAAAGTCCAGCTGGGCAGAGCAGGGAAGAGGTAGAACAAGGGAGAGGGAGTGTGGAGGAAGACCCAGCCCCACCCTCTCTTCATCCTAGGGCACTCTGGGAGGAACGGAGAAGAGAGCAACGTGGGTTGCGTGGCTTACGGGGGAGGAAAGGGCCCTGATTCCCTTCAATAGGCACACCTGGAAGAGAGTTTAAAAGAGATGCATGTTGAGTATGGCAGCTGCTGGGAGCAAACGTGAGTTTATCTTGTGTTGACTTTGCTTATCTGTGTTCCTGGCATCATCCCAGCTGTGTTAAGTTATTGCTGTGCCTTCACATCTGGAATTCTTGCTCCTGCCCTGCCAAACTAATTACCTCAATTTGGCTTGGATGGACTTAAAGTTACAGTTTTTGTTGACCATGTTTTGGACTTGATTCCCTGCAGTTAAAGGCTGTTCCTGGGAGAGTTTTTCTCCAGCCCAGAAGGTAACCTGGACATTGGGGGCAAAGTTGGGGCTATTGAAGGGACCCTTATTGATTATCTGACTGTGTTGCCTTTGTGCCACGCCCCTTTGGGTCATCACAGGAGTGGTATATAAATTTGACTAGATGAATAGATAGACAAACAGACAGACAGACAGACAGACAGACAGACAGATGAGAAATGAGAGATAGATACAGAAAGATATAGAGATAGAGGAGGGGATAGAATGGATAGATACATAGAGACAGATGATAGATGGAGATAGATAGATAGATAGATAGATAGATAGATAGATAGATAGATAGATAGATAGATAGATAGACAGACCGACAGACAGACAGATAAATAGATGAGAAATGAGATATAGATATAGAAAGAGAGATATAGAGATAGAGGAAATAGAATGGATAGATACATAGAGACAGATGATAGATGGAGATAGATAGATAGATAGATAGATAGATAGATAGATAGATAGATAGATAGATAGATAGATAGATAGATAGATATAGAGGAGAGGAGAGAGGGGGCAGAGGGAGATAGGATCTCATTTCCAGGAACAAGCAGCGCCTCCCCCGTCCGCCCACCCGCCTACTTGCCCCCAATTGCAGTAACGGCAGGAATGCTCACCATTTCCCCGTCCGTGTCGGCCTTGAGCAGCCTGCTTCCCCGGGCCTTGCATTTCTCCGCGCACATTTCCCAGGGCATCACGAAATCCGTCCGTCGGTAGCAGTTCTCTGCCCGTTGCAGCCAGGTGTGGTTGCGGCAGAGTTTACAATGCTGACCTAGAGAGGGAGGGTGGAGGGATCTCAGAGGTGGGAGTCTACCGGTTCTGACCCATTCTGCAGAACCCGTAGCGGAAATGTTGAGTAGTTCGGAGAACTGGCCAATCCAGCATACACCACCTCTGACTGGCCCCGCCCCCATCTCTTCTCTGCCTCCCATTGAGTCCCAGCTGATTGGCTGGTTCTTCTTTGGTTGCAGGAGAACGGAGCTGGAAAGCAGGTTAGTGGGGTGGGGAGGGAAGGGGGATTTTGCAGTATATCCTGACCCTGCCATGCTCACCAAGCCACGCCTACCAAGCCATACCACACCCACCAAGCCACACCCAGATAGTGCCACGCCCACCAAGCCACACCCGCAGCTGATCAGCTGGGTCTTCTTGGATTGCCCTGCACAGGAGAATGGAGCTGGAAAGCAGGTTAGTGTGGTTGGGGAGGGAAATGGGGATTTTGCAGTAACCTTCCCCTGCCACGCCCACCAAGCCACGCCCACGGAACCGATAGTAAATTTTTCGAATCCCACCACTGGTGTGGGGGGGGGGGCGCAAGGGGAGGTAAAAAAAGCACAGCCCCCCCCCCCCCAGCTCATTCATCCAGTTCTTCTCTCTTTGCACACACCCCTTTTCAGAACTGGGGTGGAGGGAGGCTGAGTTGATGGCTGAAAGTGTGGAAAGTTAGCACCCACCCTTCTCCTAGAACAGTGATGGCTAACCTACGACACGCGTGTCACTCGTGACACGCCGAGGCACTTTGACTGACACGCCTGTTGGTGTGGGGAAAACTTGCACATTTAGAGGCTGCCTGTGCTCTGCTCCAATCCCTGCTCCCTGCTTGTTGCGTGGAGGCGTGGTGTCACCAATGCTGCCGCGAGATCTTTGCAGCAGAGAACCAGTTTTAACCGCCATAAACTGAGGTTTGTCAGTTTCATTACCTCAGGAACGCTACAGGAGGAAAGGAGATCCATGAGGTTCACAGCCCTGTAAGGTGGCCTTCCGAGCCCCCCATCCTGCACCTGCAGCCCTGAGACCAGGGAGACGAGTTTCACAGCCCTGTGTGATCACCCCAGTCCGTCATAAACCAAATTATTGATATTTCTTGAAGTGACACACGACCCGAGGAAGGCTACACTTTTTCCCGATTTTTGACACACCAAGCTGAAAAGGTTAGCCATCACTGTCCTAGAAGAATGAAATGTTCTAGGAAATATTAAAAAGGCAGAATATTTCCCCTAAAAGAGAAATAGGAATCTTAAGGGTGACAGAAACTCAGCCCCAGCAGATATTTTGGGTGCCCATCTTATTTACAAGGCAAAAGGCCGTCAGCTCCAGGGTGATGGGATTCGCCCTCGCTCAAAATCCAAACCAGGCCAAAGCCATTCAGCCATACAAGGAATTGCCCAAAGCCCCTTCATTACATCACTCAGCAAGATTCAACCAAGCCTGGGACACAAGACAACCTGTGCATGGCCCTGTGCGACTCTGACAACCAATCAGGATACATTTCTTGCCACAGGAACAGGAAGCAAGTTCAAAGCCCAAGAGAGGGCATAAATCTCTCTCTCTCTCTCTCTCTCTCTCTCTCTCTCTCTCTCTCTTTGCTCGAAGAGAACAACATGGGTTGCGTGGCTTACGGGGGAGGAAAGGGCCCTGATTCCCTCCATTAGGCACACCTGGAAGAGAGTTTAAAAGAGATGCATGCTGAGTATGGCAGCTGCTGGGAGCAAACGTGAGGTTATCTTGTGTTGACTTTGCTTATCTGTGTTCCTTCAGACCATGTGGTCCTGCTGTCCAACATAAAACCCTCTTTCCAATCAGCTTCTATGCTTCCAGTGTATTTTTCCCCACTTGGAACTGAACCCAGATGGACGTTTCTTCCAACAACAAAAGGAATGGTTGAGATTGTAGAGATATTTCCAACTGGGAGGGTACAGAAGTCTGCCTCAAAGGAAGATTTTTCTACCTCTCCCATAAGATATCTCTTCTAATGCACACTTTTGAGGATGCAGCCATTAACATGTTCTAGGGACTTTGGGTGTAGATCCTGACTCCTTGATGCATTCTGAGCGTGGCTGTTTGCTGCTGACATTTCATTACCTAACTTTGTAGCATCATCAATGCTAGAAGACACTGGGGTTGCTGAAAAGAGAAGGAGGAAGAGGTAGAAGAGGAGGAGGAGGAGGAGAAGAAGAAGAAGGAGGAGGAGGTAGAGGAAGAAGAGAAGGAGGAAGAAGTAGAAGAAGAAATAGTAGAGGAAGAGATAGAGGAAGAAGGGGAAGAAGAAGGAGAAGGAGAAGAGGAGATAGAGGAAGGGGAAGAAGAGGAAGAGGAGGAGGAGGAGGAGGAGGAGGAGGAGGAGGAGGAGGAGGAGGAGGAGGAGGAGGAGAGGAGGAGGAGGAGGAGGAGGAGGAGGAGGAGGAGGAGATGGTGACTTTATGGCCTTAGTTCTATTCTATTCTATTTTTGGAGCACAGAGGAGACACTAACCTTGGTCTCCTGCCAACAGTTTGATAGCATCATTCAACCTTTTCTCCCTGGTCCTCATCCGGAGAGTTTGGTCATTTAATGTATCGGCCTTCTGGATATCTGAAACGAAGGAGAAACAAGGCAGAGACTATTGTGCAGAAGGAGGTTCTCCCCCAGGATGGTGGGGACAGAGAGTCACTCCCACCAACCTGCAAAGCTCAGGCCAGCCACCACCCAGGGAATCTCAGCCCCATATTTTGATGTTGGTCCGAATGTGATGGCAACAAGAAACTCAGCTTGGGAGGAGTTGAGAAAGGTCCCACTGCCTGACCAGGTGAGGCAGTGGGACCTCGCCGCCATCAATACCATGGCCTTCTAAAGCAGCAGGCTCCAACTCCAACACCACCATGGCCTTCTAAAGCTGTGAACCTTGCCAGCTTTCAGGTGGGTGGACTCCAATTCCCAGAATTCCCCAGCCAGCATGACTGGCTGGGGAATTCTGGGAGTTGGGGCCCATCCACCTGAACCTCTAAATTGAGAGGCCTTGTTCTAAAGCTGGTTCAGCTCCTAGTACATCCTTCCAGACCAGACCCAACGGCTTTCTAACAGCCTTCCAAATTCTACCCATTGGTCCAGCTCTTTCTTGGTTGACCTCCCTTAGTTCCTTGCTCCTAGACGTCCCCATCAGGTGTCCAACCCTGGGTAGGAGAGTCATCCTGACACCCCCAATATTGTATGGAGGGTCTCAGACGGAAAGGACTCCAAGCCGGCGGGACAATTATGACCGTAGACAGAAGAACAACCGCTAGACCTTTTGATCAAATGTAGCTTTGATGTTCTTCAGAGATGCTGGACAGGACCCCCTCCTGCACCCTCAGCCATCCAGTCCCAACAGCCAAGGATTTATGGGAGGGATTGCTCCATCTACACTTGAGAGGAGAAGAGGCCCAGGAGGGGAGACCGCAAGGCTGGGAGAAGCAGAGGTAACTTACAGATGTTAAGGAAACCCATCAGCGTGGAGAACAAGGTCAGGGCGACCACCGCTAAGAAAATGGCAAGGAATTGTGCCCAGCTGGTTATGCCAAGGAATTCTGGGAGGAAACAAAGGACAAATGCCATTAATGACAGAAGGAAAATAGTTGTAGCTCAGGTGAGGCCTTTGGTGAACACGGCGGTTTTCTTGCAGACGTTTCATGACCCAACTAGGGAACATCATCAGTGCTAGAGGGGAGTGGGATTTGCAAGGAGGAGGAGGAGGAGGAGGAGGAGGAGGAGGAGGAGGAGGAGGAGGAGGAGGAGAAAGGTGGCTGTGGGGTCCTTGGTGCTCTCTGAGCTTGGTGGCTTTCTTGCAGACGTTTCATGACCCAACTAGGGAACATCATCAGAGCTAGAAGGGAGGGGGGGTTGCCTTCTGTTTATATACAGTAGTTCGCCCTGCTAATGTTGGTAGAAGGAAGAATTCCTTCCTTCGTTCCTTCATTCGCTATGGAGTCCTTGATGCTCCCTCTGAGTTTGGGGTTTTTTTTTTTGCAGACGTTTCATGACCCAACTAGGGAACATCATCAGTGCTAGAGGGGAGTAGGGTTTTCAGGGAGGAGGAGGAGGAGGGCGACAACTGCGGGGTCCTTTAATGCTCTCTGAACTTGCTTGTTGTTAAGTGAATCCAGCTTCCCCATTGACTTTCCTTGCCAGGAGGGGAACATGTGATCAGGGAACACTGTGACCGTCATAAACATGAACCAGTTGCCAAGCGTTTGAATTTTGACCGTGGGGATGCTGCAATGGTCATAAGTGTGAATAACAGACATAAGTCATAGATAATCAGAGTTGGAAGGGACCTTGTAGGTCATCTAGTCCAACCCTACACCATTTCTGACAGAGGGCAGTCTAGTCTCTTCTTGAAAGCTTCTAGTGATGAAGCTCCCACAACTTCTGAATAACAGAATAATAACAAGAGTTGGAAGGGACCTTATAGGTCATCTAGTCCAACCCTCCGCCAAAGCGGGAGACCCTGCACCATTTCTGACAAATGAGAGTCCAATCTCTTCTTGAAAGCTTCTAGTGGTGATGCTCCCACAACTTCTGAATAACAGAATAATAATAGAATAAGAGAGGTTGGAAGGGACCTTGTAGGTCATCTAGTCGAACCCACTGCCCAAGCAGGAGACCCTACACCATTTCTGACAGAGGGCAGCCTAGTCTCTTCTTGAAAGCTTCTAGTGATGAAGCTCCCACAACTTCTGAATAATAATAGAATAAGAGAGGTTGGAAGGGACCTTGTAGGTCATCTAGTCCAACCCTCCGCCCAAGTGGGAGACCCTACACCATTTCTGACAGATGGCAGTCCAATCTCTTCTTGAAAGCCTCCAGGGATGAAGCTCCCACAACTTCCCAAGGCAACTTCTGTTCCATGTGTTGATTGTTCTCCCTGTCAGAAAGTTTCTCCTTAGTTCCAGGTTGAATCACTCCTTGTTCAGCAGGGTTGCCAGATTGCAGCTTGGCTCTGCGGCCAAACTCAAGTCAAAATACGGCCAAATTATTTTCTCTCACGGCCAAAAATTTTTATGCAATATAACATGAGGATATATCGTTTTTTGTTTTTTGTTTAACTGTTTTTAAATAATCAAATCATAAAAAAATAGTCTTTATTCGACAACGTGACATGACGTCATGGGAATTTCTGCGTTTCTTTACTCACATCCAGGCTAGGCAGCTCACTTCAAATAACCGCTACTACCGGTTGGAAAGCTCAGGGCCAAATGCAGCGATCCTGAGGGGGGAGCTAGGGCATGAGGGTTTTTAGGGGATTCCCCCGATTGAAAAATATAATCACTAAACAAATAAAACGACACAAAAATAGCCATTATATATAGAATCCTTATGAAAACTGAATGCTCAATAACCGTAGTAGTCCAGGGTGAGCGCGCACGTCATTCTCAGTCCCTCTTATTTTATTTTTTTCCTGTACTTTTTATCTCCCTATTGTTCCATGGCGGATGCCTCCCTCCACTCTTGTTTCCTTTTTCCTCTCTCCCAATACAGTCGGTCAATGCGGAAACCAAATAGGATGCCGCTTTTGGGATTTGGTGTTACGGGAAAATGCGGTGTGCCCACTAGGGTGAGTACATGCGTAGTTATGCTGGTTTTCAGACGATCTGACAGTCATTTTCATGCGAATATATTGTATTGAAAACCAGTATTCGGCCAACATTTCGATTTCACGGCCAAGCAACTTTCATACGGCCAAATTTCCAGCCAAATATATTTGGCCGGAGACATGATTTTTTTTCACGGCCAAACAGATTTCTATACGGCCAGATTTCTTGAATTTGGCCGGAAAAAACAGCCAGATGGCAACCCTGTTGTTCAGTTTCCATCCATTATTCCTTGTAACTTTTTTCACTGCTGTTGCAATTTTGAATGGTCCTTAAGCGAACTGTTGTAAGTCAAGGATTATCTGTATTCTGCAGCAGCAATACATTTTATATGTATCCCATTGAACTAATTTAAATTAAATAAAAAAGGATTAAAATTTGAATTGAAATGAAATGGATTCCCATTTGGACTTAATTAAAAGCAGATTAATATGGGAATTTAAAGTAAAACAGTTGAAAATTTGAATGGAAATAGAATTAAATTAAAGTGGTTTAATGTTTAAATATAAATTAAAATGGAGTGATATTTGAATTTAAATAAAAATGGATTAAAATTGGAATTGAAATTAAAATACTGTATATGAAAGATTGAATTTACATTAAATTAAAAAATGGATTGGCTTTTGAGTTTAGATCACATTAAAAATGGATGATGCTTCGAAAGCACAATTAAACTACTTAAGGCCTAGACCATAAGAAGAACCAAAGAGGGAACAGGCCAGCTTGCTAGCCATCTTGGTTTGTTGCTGTTATAACTATAAACATAGTTATGATGATCATCCTGTCTTTTCAAGGAATTCATCCTAATTTTGCTGCTTACCTGCAAAGAAGGCCCGGCACAAAACCCACCTGCAGCCTCCTCTCCCTCCCAACTCCCCCTCCCCTCCTACAGGGTGCAGCCTCCGGTTTAAACAGAGGACAGGTTTCTAGTCCTCATGCCCACTGGGAAGCAGTTCAACCTGGGAAAAAGAGCCAGAAAAGCAAGGAAGGTTTGCAAAGAATCACACAGGACTTCTAAGCAAGAGAGCTGTTTTGTAAGGCCTGTAGGCCTCCCCCAATGAAGACCACCACCCCCCAGGCCCGTGCTGGGGCAGCCTTGCTCCCCCACTTACTGGGGGGAGAAAGGCATAGGCTGTACTTCTTCCTCCTGGCCATGAAGACCTTCTGCTTTGGGGGCAACCTGGGCGCTTTCGAGCTTTTCCAGAAAGCTGGTCCTTTCTGGTGTGTGTTTGCCTGCTGGGGGGACTGGTCGAAGAACCGGAGCGATGAGTGGGACCAGACTCGGAGTGGAGAGTGGGACCCACTGGTCCGCATCCTTTCTCGGCTCGCCCTGGCACCACCAGGGTGGTGGTGGAAATGTCTCCGTTCTCTGTGATGCCAACTGCCACTGTACTGCCACCAGGGCACCGTTGGCTTTTTCAGCTGGGGGCCTCACTTGCCCCCCCAGAAGGTTCCGGCACAGCTTGAATCATTTCCCTCCCCCCCAAGGCAGATTCATATCCTGGATTGCTAATCTCTTCCTCCTTTTGCAAATGAGTTGTGTTTGATTCAACTCGCCCAAGGAGGAAACAGATGGCGTTTTATGTTTGGTGGATGGAGAGAGAGAGATAGATAGATAGATAGATAGATAGATAGATAGATAGATAGATAGATAGATAGATAGATAGATAGATAGATAGAGGGTGGGAGGGAGAGATTATAAATAGATGATAGAATAGATGCACAGATAATATATTATAAAGAGAGAGAGATTATAGATGATAGATTATAAATAGATCAGGTAGATAATATAGTTTATAAATAGATGATAGAGGGAGAGAGAGAAAGAGAGAAATTGAGATTATAAATAGATTATAAATAATTATAGATAGCTGATAGATAAAATAGATTATAAATAGATAGATGATAGATAAAGAGATATTATAGATTATAGATGGATGCTGTAGGTAGATAGATAATATATAGATGATATATTATAAAGAGAGAGAGATTATAAATAGATAGATTATAAATAGATCAGATGGATAATATAGATTATAAATAGATGATAGATTAAAAATAGATTATAAATAAATGATTGAGAAATTGAGATTATAAATAGATAGCTAGATTATAAAATATAAATAGCAGATTATAAATAGAGAGATGATAGATAAATAGTTAGATAATATAGAGTATAGAAAGATATACATAGATTATAGATGATATATCACAGAGAGAGAGATTTTAAATAGATAATAGATTATAAATAGATCAGATGGATAATATAGATTATGAATAGATTATAGATTATAAATAGATGAGCGAGTGAGAGGATATGATATTATAGATATCTAGATTATAAAATATAAATAGCAGATTATAAATAGATAAATGATAGATAAATAGTTAGATAATATAGATTATAGATAGATATACATAGATTATAGATGATATATCATAGAGAGAGAGATTTTAAATAGATAATAGATTATAAATAGATCAGATGGATAATATAGATTATGAATAGATTATAGATTATAGATAGATGAGTGAGCGAGAGAGGATATAGATATCTAGATTATAAAATATAAATAGCAGATCAAATAGATTGTAAATAGATAGATAAAGATAATATAGATGATAGATAGACAGACAGACAGACAGACAACATGGACAGAGCTAAATGATAGAGAAGGATAGATGGAGTGGATAAATGGATGACAGATGTTGAGAACAGAATAACAAGAGTTGGAAGGGACCTTGGAGGTCTTCTAGTCCAACCCACTGTCTGGGCAGGAAACCCTACACCACTTCAGACAAATGGTTATCCAACATCTTTTCAAAATCTTCCAGTATTGGAGCATTCACGACTTCTGGAGGCAATTATCCTCACTGTCAGGAAATTTCTCCTTAGTTCTAGTTTTAATCTGTCCTTGATGAGTTTCCATCCATTTTTTTCTTGTCTTGCCCTCAGGGGCTTTGGAGAATAGTTTGACTCCCTCTTCTTTGGGGGCAGGCCCTGAGATACTTGCAGACTGCTATCCTGTCACCCTTAGTCCTTCTTTTCATGAAACCAGACATATTCAGTTCCTGCCACCTTTCTTGATAGGTTTTATCCTCCAGCCTCCTAAAAATCATCTTTGTTGCTCTTCTCTGCACCCTTCCCAGAGTCCCAACATCTTTTTTTTTTACATCGTGGCAACCAAAACTGGATGCAAATATTCCAAGCCTTACTGAAAGCCTCGCAAAGCGGCATTAACACTTCTCCCGATCTTGATTCTGTCCCTTTAAAATATAAAAATGCCCCACGGCCATTTTGAGGTCTTCCCAGCTCCGGGACCCCAGTTCCTGACATGGAGGAGCAGGGGAGGCCAGGAGGCCTGACGATGGCAGCTGGCGCCTGGGCCCAAAGGAGGTCTATTGAGGGGAAGCAAAAGGCCGTTGCCCAGGGAGACCCTCTGCCCCCCAAGGGCTGCTGCAGAGAGCTGCAAAGGCCATTTTTAAATTTTATTTGCATTGCTGGAAGACAACCCCCCCCTTTTTCCCCTTTGCAGCCCCCTCCCTCCCTCAAGATGGCCCCCAATGCCTCAGTGCAGCCGCAGGGAGGAAATGCTACTTTGGGGGTGGGGGGAATTCCTCCCCCCACTTGGCTTGCAGCCATTGCTTTCCCTCTGCGGGGGGATTGCTGGTCGGAGGGAGGGCCCAGCACCCCAGGGAGGGCAACTGGGCAGAGAGGGGCATTCTGGGAAATGGAGTCCCCTGGCTGCAGCCCCGCCCAGGAGGAAGGGCCCTCCGGACCTCCTTTTGGGCCCCCAAATCGAAGCGATTCCCTTGGTTCCCAGGGGAGCCCAAATGAAGCCCGCAGGCCCCTTTCAGCGGGAAAGGCCGCCCTGCCCCCCTGTGGTGTTGCAACCCCCCAAGATATCTGGGGGGGCCCTCAGGCCTCGCCTGGCCTGTCTGAGGGGCACAAAGGCAGGAGATCCAAGGGAGGCCGGGCTGCCATGTTTAAGACCCCCAAAGTTGGCCCTGCCAAGGAGGCCCCTGGGGGCCTCCATAGGTCCCCCCAAATGGGGGTGTCCCAGGAGTTGATCTTGCTGGAAAGCGGCCCATCCGGGTTGCGCAGCCGTGGCCCCCCGCAACGGTCACCCTCCAAGGAGGTGCAGGATGAGGGGGGCCCTTCTCGGCCCCCCCACATCCCCCCGAGTAAGCCCCAAAAGGGGGACCCCCTCTTCTGGAGGAGGGGGAGGAGGAGCGGGGCCACACCTGGGAGCCCTGGCATTTTTATTTTTATTTTTATTTTTATTTCACTTCACTTCTACTCTACTCTACTTTATTTCATTTCATTTCATTTTATTATTATTTTATTTTACTTTATTTTACTTTACTTTACTTTACTTTATTATTTTATTTTATTTTATTTTATTTTATTTTAATTGTTTTATTAAGTTTTATTTTATTATTATTTTATTTTATTATGGTAGAATAGAATACGTTATTGGCCAAGTGTGATAGACATACTGGGAATTTGCCTGTGGTGCATAAGTCCCCAGTGTAGAATTATTAGAATTAGGTACATGCAAATATTTTTATTTTATTTTATTATTTTAGAATAGAATAGAATACTGTCTTGACCAAATGTGATAGAACTTGTCTCGGGTGCAAAAGCTCTCAGCGTATATGCAATTTTTATTTTATTTTATTTTATTTTATTAAATTTTATTTATTTTATGTTTTTTTTTCTCATTGTGTTTTATTTATGATTGCACCTTATTTCGTTATTGTACTTTATTTTGTGGGGTCCTTAGTGCTCTCTGAGCTAGCCTGTTTTCTTGCAAATATTCCATAACCCAAACAGGGAACATCATCAGTTTTAGAAGGGAGTGGAGGTTTGCTCTCTGTTGATATATACAAGTGGTTTGCCCTGAGTGTTAGTGGGAGGTTGATTTTATTCCCCCCTCCCCTTCCATTTCCCCTTCCCTCCTCTCCTACTTCCCCTCACTTCCCCTTACCTTCTACCTTTCCCCCCTTTAACCTGCTTACCTTTTACCTTTTTTAACCTTTTATCTTTTATTGTTGCCCTCTGGAGTTATTCCAGGCAGCTTACAAAAAAGGAAAGAAAAAGAAAGAAAGAAATTATCAAGAATAAAGCAATCTTCAATTCTTCCACCCGTCAGCTCAGTCATTCCTGTGCAGAGAATCCAACTTGGGCAGGTGGGGTTGCATTCCTCTGTTCTCACCTCTCCTTGGTCCCTTCCTTCCCTTTTACAGATGCCTGGGATACGACCAACTGGTCTTGCTCCGTCATTGGCCTCCTCTGCATTTGTGCAATCCTCTTCCTTTTGATGATCCTCATGAATCTGAAAGGTAGGCTGACTCGGTTAGCAATATAAATTTTGGGCTCCATTCTGGTTGCAAGTCACAGACTACCTGAAATGGGGTTGGAAGGGACCTTGGAGGTCTTCTAGTCCAATCCTTGTTCAAGCAGAAGACCCCCTATGCCATTTCAGACAAATGGTTGTCCAATCTCTTCTTGAAAACCTCCAGTGTTGGAGCATTCACAACTTCTGGAAGGAAGTATTTCCATTGGTTAATGGTTCTGACTATCAAGAAATTCCTCAGTACTTCTCGGTCTGATTACTCAAAAAAGATCTTACAAAAACATTTGTAATCTTACAAAAAGAAATTTTCTGGTTACAGGGTTGGGAAGGTTGGGAAGCCAAGGCTTCTTGCCCTATTCATTATTGGAATGCACGCAAGAGCTTTGGCCACTGGTCAATTGAAAACATTCAATACGGAAACAAATAAGCAAAAATAACAAACAGAAACACATCTCTTTTTCTTCAACTTCCCTCTGTTTTGAAATGGTATCAAGTCCCCACAAGTTATCAATAGGAAATCAGAAGTAAAATTTAATTATATACATCTAGAATAAAGTCAATGAAGTATTTCGCACTTTACTTTAAACAAAATCGATTAGCAATAGAAGAGAAAATGTGTAACTCATGGTTGAATTGTGGGCTCCTTGGTGATCTCTGAGCTTGGTGATTTTCTTGTTGACATTTCCTGACCTATGGAACATCATTAGTACTAGAAGAGAGGGGTGTTTGCAGAGAGGAGGGGAGGAGGACAAAAGGAGGGGGAGGAGGAGAAGGAAGGAGAAGGAGGAGGAAGAGGATGGATGGAGAAGAAAAAAAGAGGAGGAGGAGGAGGACAATGTGGGAAAAATAGAGAAGATGGAGAAAGGGAAGATAGAGAAGGAGGAGAAGGAATGAAAGGGAGAAAAAAGGAAGGAGAGGAGAGAAAGGCAGAAGGAGAGGAAGGGGAAGGGGAAGAAGAGGAAGAGGGGGAAAGGAGGAGGAGGAGGAGAAGGTAGAAGAAGAAGAGAAGGAGGAAGAAGTAGAAGAAATAGTAGAGGAAGAGATAGAGGAAGGGGAAGAAGAAGATGAAGATAGAAGAAGAGGAGGAGGAGGAGGAAGAGGAGGAGGAAGAGAAGAAGGAAGAAGAAGAAGAAGAAGAAGAAGAAGAAGAAGAAGAAGAAGAAGAAGAAGAAGAAGAAGAAGAAGAAGAAGAAGAAGAAGAGGAGGAGGAGGAGGAGGAGGAGGAGGAGGAGGAGGAGGAGGAGGAGGAGGAGGAGGAAGAGAAGCAAAAGAAGAGGAAGAAGCAGCAGAAGAAGATGAAGATAGAAAAAGAAGAAGAAGAAGAAGAAGAAGAAGAAGAAGAAGAAGAAGAAGAAGAAGAAGAAGAAGAAGAAGAAGAAGAAGAAGAAGAAGAAGAAGAAGAAGAAGAGAGGAGGAGGAGGAGGAGGAGGAGGAGGAGGGAGGAGGAGGAGGAGGAGGAGGAGGAGGAGAAGCAAAAGAAGAGGAAGAAGCAGCAGAAGAAGATGAAGATAGAAGAAGAAGAAGAAGAAGAAGAAGAAGAAGAAGAAGAAGAAGAAGAAGAAGAAGAAGAAGAAGAAGAAGAAGAAGAAGAAGAAGAAGAAGAAGAAGAAGAAGAAGAAGAACAACAACAACAACAACAACTGTGGCGTCCTTGTTGCTTTCTGAGTTGGGTTGTTTCTTTGCAGATGTTTCATGACCCAACTCAGGAATATTATCTGTGTTAGAAACCCACACACACTTCTAGCCCTTATGATGTTACCTAGACTGATCATGAAACATCTGCAAGAAAACCACCCAGCTCAGAGAGCACCAAGGACCCCACAGTTCAACCCTGAGCTACAAATTCTCTCTTCTATTGGTACAAGAAAATGTCTTTGAAAATGTCATCGACAATTGGTTCAACCTCTTCTTGGAAGAGGTGTGAAGGAGTGTGGGGTTTGTGAGATGTAAGACCCAAATTATTTAATTCTCACAATACAGAGACAGGTATGGTTCACAATTCAATGGTTTATTAAAGAAAATAAGTGTTTGCAAATGGGCCTTCAAGTCCCTTCCAAAGTGGATTGGGTACAAGAAGAGCAAGATCTCATGGTCAAACAATACATTTCATACTCTTGACACAATGCACATCATGCCTAGGAAGCCCTCCCCACTCCCCTTATTTTCTCTAAGTCTTATTATAATTTTTATTTTTATTTATTTATTTTATTTTATTTTGTCAAGCAATTATAAGATAACAAGTATAAGTATAAACATAGTTATGAATACATGAAATGGATATGAATAAGAAAAATAAAAAGAAACAATAGGACAGGGACGATAGGCACACTGGTGCGCTTATGCATGCCTTCTACAGACCTCTTAGGAAAGGGGTGAGGTCAATTGTAGACAGTCTAAGGTTAAAGATTTTAGGGTTTGGGGAAGAAACCAGAGTCAGATAGAATATTCCAAACATTGACCACTCTGTTGCTGAAGTCATATTTTCTGCAGTCAAGTTTGGTGCGATTAACCTTGAGTTTGTATCTATTGTGTGCTCTTGTATTGTTGTGGTTGAAGCTGAAGTATTCATTGACAGGTAGGACATTGCAATGTATAATTTTATATACTATACTTAGATCGGACTGAAGGCGGCGTAATTCTAGGTTTTCTAGGTCTATAATTTTGAGTCTGGTGGCATAAAGTATTCTGCAACGAGTAGAGGAGTGGAGAACTCTTCTTGTGAAATATTTCTGGACTTTCTCAACTGTATTAATATCAGATACGTAATGCAGGTTCCAGACTGATGAGCTGTATTCAAGTATAGGACTAGCAAACGTTTTGTATGCTCTAGTTAGTAGTGTGATATTACCAGAGAAAAAGCTACGTAGGATTAGGTTAACAACTCTTAATGCCTTTTTGGCTACGTAGTTACAGTGGGCTCTAGCACTTAGATCATTAGAGATGAGTACTCCAAGATCCTTGACAGAGTTTGGATCATAAACATAATATAACATAACATAATATAAGGTAAAGAATCGGCTTGCCTGTTTCTTCCTAGGCACCAGATATCTTATCTTGTTTGTTTGTAGCGTCACCTTGGGCAGATGTTCCTGTTTTCTAAGAAGCCTGCAAGTATCCAACACATTTTGTTTAACTGAACATACTTTGTGGTTAGGATACAGCAACAAAGACAACACAGCTTAATAATGCACTTAATATTTCTAATTCTATTATAAAAGAGTAACTTAATATTTATTTCCTTCAACTTCACTGATCATTTGTTCAACCTCTTCTTGGAAGAAGCCCCATCTGTCTTAGAAAAGTGCAGATGTCCTGTCTTGTCCTCAATCTTCTCATCCAGTGATTATCTGTCTTTACTTCTCTTGCAAGTGGCCATGCTGGAGAACAGGACAAAGGAAGAGGCAGCTCTGTGGCAGTGGAAGATACTCACCTTGACCGAAATCTTCAGAGACCTACAGATTGGCAAAGGTACTGTGGACGTGGAGGAACCCAGGTGATCTCCCTGCAACTAGCGTAACCAGGTGCTCTTTGAACTTGGTGCAGGTGAGTCATGGCCCAACTTGGGAACATCATCAGTGTGAAGGAGTGTGGGGTTTGCCACGCGCACTGACAATGCTACCTAGTTGGGTCATGAAATGTCTGCAAGAAAACAACCAAGCTCAGAGAGCACCCAGGACACCGCAATTCTCCTCCTCTTCCTCCTCCTCCTCCTCCCTTTCTCTTTTTTCCTTCCTTTTTTCCCCTTCGTTCATTCTCCTCCTTCTCTATCTTCCCTTTCTCCATCTTCGTTATTTTTTCCATATTCTCCTCCTCCTCCTATTTTTCTCCTTCCCCTTTCTTCTTCTCCTCCACCACTCCATCTTCCTTCCTCTTCCTTCCTTCCTTTTTCTTCTTCCTCCCTTCTTCCTCCTTCTCCGTCCTCCTCCTTTTTCCTCTCCCTCCACCTTCCTTTTTCCTCCTCCCCTCCTTTCCTCCTCCTCCTCCTCCTTCCTTCCTTCTTCCTCCAATGCAGGTTGTCTTTGAGGCCTTGGGGGGGGCTGGTGCCAATGCCCTGCTTGTACCCTGCGCGTGAGATCTGGGCGCTCAGTTGCTTCTCCTCTCTCTAGTTCTGAATTGCAGCATCTGCAAAATCCAGTGGATGCAACTAAGCAAGAAATGCTACTTCTTCCGGAACAGAGAAATGAACTGGTATTCAAGCCAAGCCTTCTGCCAGGAGGAGAATGCTGATCTGATGGTGGTCACGAGCAAGGAAGAGATGGTACTGGGGCTGGGGGAGATGGGGGAGACCGAAGAGGGCATGGGGTGGGGGCGGGGGCTGGGTAATGCCCTTGTGAAGCTGTACAGGGTGCCTCTAAAAGTAGCGTTTCTCAAACTTAGCAGTTTAAGATGGGTGGACTTCAGCTCCCAGAATTTCCCAGCCAGCATCTTTTAAGATGGGAGGACCCCAACTCCCAGAATTCCCCAGCCAGCAGGCTTTGAAATGGGTGGACTCCAACTCCCAGAATTCCCCAGCCAGCAGGCTTTGAGATGAGTGGACTCCAACTCCCAGAATTCCCCAGCCAGCATGCTTTGAAATGGGTGGACTCCAACTCCCAGAATTCCCCAGCCAGCCATACTTTAAGATGGGTGGACTCCAACTCCCAAATTCCCAGCCAGCTATAATTTAAGATGGGTGGACTCCAACTCCCAGAATTCCCCAGCCAGCCATACTTTGAGATGGGTGGACTCCAACTCCCAGAATTCCCCAGCCAGCATGCTTTGAGATGGGTGGACTCCAACTCCAGAATTCCCCAGCCAGTTTAAGATGGGTGGACTCCAACTCCCAGAATTCCCCAGCCAGCATGCTTTGAGATGGGAGGACTCCAACTCCCAGAATTCCCCAGCCAGTTTAAGATGGGTGGACTCCAACTCCCAGAATTCCCAGCCAGTTTAAGATGGGTGGACTCCAACTCCCAGAATTCCCCAGCCAGCATGCTTTGAGATGGGTGGACTCCAACTCCCAGAATTCCCCAGCCAGTTTAAGATGGGTGGACTCCAACTCCCAGAATTCCCCAGCCAGCATGCTTTGAGATGGGAGGACTCCAACTCCCAGAATTCCCCAGCCAGTTTAAGATGGGTGGACTCCAACTCCAGAATTCCCCAGCCAGTTTAAGATGGGTGGACTCCAACTCCCAGAATTCCCCAGCCAGCATGCTTTGAGATGGGAGGACTCCAACTCCCAGAATTCCCCAGCCAGTTTAAGATGGGTGGACTCCAACTCCCAGAATTCCCCAGCCAGCAGGCTTTGAGATGGGTGGACTCCAACTCCCAGAATTCCCCAGCCAGTTTAAGATGGGTGGACTCCAACTCCCAGAATTCCCAGCCAGTTTAAGATGGGTGGACTCCAACTCCCAGAATTCCCAGCCAGCATGCTTTGAGATGGGTGGACTCCAACTCCCAGAATTCCCCAGCCAGTTTAAGATGGGTGGACTCCAACTCCCAGAATTCCCCAGCCAGCATGCTTTGAGATGGGAGGACTCCAACTCCCAGAATTCCCAGCCAGTTTAAGATGGGTGGACTCCAACTCCCAGAATTCCCAGCCAGTTTAAGATGGGTGGACTCCAACTCCCAGAATTCCCCAGCCAGCATGCTTTGAGATGGGTGGACTCCAACTCCCAGAATTCCCCAGCCAGTTTAAGATGGGTGGACTCCAACTCCCAGAATTCCCAGCCAGCATGCTTTGAGATGGGAGGACTCCAACTCCCAGAATTCCCCAGCCAGTTTAAGATGGGTGGACTCCAACTCCCAGAATTCCCCAGCCAGTTTAAGATGGGTGGACTCCAACTCCCAGAATTCCCCAGCCAGCATGCTTTGAGATGGGAGGACTCCAACTCCCAGAATTCCCCAGCCAGTTTAAGATGGTGGACTCCAACTCCCAGAATTCCCCAGCCAGCAGGCTTTGAGATGGGAGGACTCCAACTCCCAGAATTCCCAGCCAGTTTAAGATGGGTGGACTCCAACTCCCAGAATTCCCCAGCCAGCCATACTTTGAGATGGGTGGACTCCAACTCCCAGAATTCCCCAGCCAGCATGCTTTGAGATGGGTGGACTCCAACTCCCAGAATTCCCCAGCCAGTTTAAGATGGGTGGACTCCAACTCCCAGAATTCCCCAGCCAGCATGCTTTGAGATGGGAGGACTCCAACTCCCAGAATTCCCAGCCAGTTTAAGATGGGTGGACTCCAACTCCCAGAATTCCCCAGCCAGTTTAAGATGGGTGGACTCCAACTCCCAGAATTCCCCAGCCAGCATGCTTTGAGATGGGAGGACTCCAACTCCCAGAATTCCCCAGCCAGTTTAAGATGGGTGGACTCCAACTCCCAGAATTCCCAGCCAGCAGGCTTTGAGATGGGTGGACTCCAACTCCCAGAATTCCCCAGCCAGTTTAAGATGGGTGGACTCCAACTCCCAGAATCCCCCAGCCAGCCATACTTTAAGATGGGTGGACTCCAACTCCCAGAATTCTGCTCCAGTCTCTTCTTAAAAACCTCCAATATTGAAGCACCAACCATTTCTGGTGGCCGGCTATTCTTCTGGTTAATTGTTCTCATGGTTAGGAAATTTATCCTTAATTTCGGGGTTGCTTTGGGAAATAAGTATTTGAAGGACTGCCGCTTCTTTCTCTTATTCTGAAAGACCCGAGTGGCGGAGGCATTCCAAGGCCGCCCAAACTCTCTTGCACCTCTCTTGCAAGCGCACAGAAAGTTGTAGGGAAGAGATTGGCCACCCATTTGTCCAGAATGGCATAGGGTCTCCTGCTTGGGCAGGGTTTGGACTAGAAGCAGGGGTGGGATCTGACCGGTGGAACTACCGGTTTGGTGATTTTACATTTTGTGTAAAATGCAAAATTTGTGCCCACGTGTATATGTCGTCATCTAGCTGCCTGGACAGCCGAGCAGCGCTGCGCGCGGGTGCGCAGCGGTTAAAAAAAGCCCTTTTTTTCCTGCTTTTTCAACCGCAGCTGTGTCGCGCAAAGCAGCTGCGGTTGAAAACGCAGGAAATAAAGGTCAGGTAAGAGCCCGGGTGGGCGGGTGGGCCAAAACAGCAGCAGACATAGAACCAGTTCTATGTATGCTCTCGTGTTTGCTGCTTTTCAGAGCAACCGGTTCTACAGAAGTGGACCGAACCGGTAGAATCCCACCCCTGAGTAGAAGACCTCCGTGGTCCCTTCCCACTCTGTTATCCCGTTATCATATTTATATGGCTAATGCAGCCAGGTTGTGTGACAGTGGTGAGTGAATCAACTTCCATCCTTAACTGGAACTCTGCAGTTTTTAATCTTTCTTCCGAAGCCTCGCCTGACTCTGGTCAATTTATATTTTAGCAGTTCCTGAAGTTTCATGCCTCTATGCAGTACTACCTGGATCCGAAGAGGTATCAATACGACAAATTCTGGATTGGTTTGGCCTACGATATCGTGGAAAGGAGATGGCTGTGGATAGACGGAACCGCCTTCAAGCCCAGTCGGTAAGTTCTGTCCAGAAGGGGTGATTTCTCAGACTCCCCCTTACATTGTGAACCTGAATAACAGATGGGAACGACTGCGTGGTTGAAATTGGTCTCACATCCTTGGCCGTTACATTTCAAATTGTTCTCAGCGAACACCAGTAGCTCAAGATTGAACTGCGAAGGTCCTGGGTGCTCTCTGAACTGGGCGGGGGTTTTTTTGCAGATGTTTCACGACCCAGCTAGGTAACCTTATCAGTGCTAGAAGGGGGTGGGAATTGTGGAGAGAAGGAGGAGGACTATGGGGTCCTTGGGGGTCTCTGAGCTCGGTGGTTTTCTTGCAGACGTTTCATGACCCAACTAGGGAACATCATCAGTGCTAGGAGGGAGGGGGTTTGCACTGAGGAGGAGGAGGAGGAGGAGGAAGAGTGAGAGGAGGAGGAGAAGGGTAAACCAGTACTCCTGTTGACTGATGAGAGGTCCCATTTCCCAGGCTTCAATCACTTTCCTGGCTGTTTTTGTGCCTGCTCATCCAACAATCGTAGTAGCTGCTAAATTGAATGTATGTCCTTGTTTATTGCAATGTGAGGCTACCAGTGAGCTTGGGACTCTTTGTCTGACTACTCACTTGTGTTCTTGAAATCTGGTGGTTAACTTCCTCCCTGTCTGTCCTACATAGTCACCGTGGCAATCCATGCAGGGGATCTGGTAGATTAGCATTGGAAGTATCTCCCGTCTCCAAGCGATCTTCATGGAGCATAATTTGCCTTCGTACCGTAGCCTCTGGGCGGTGTGTGATGCCCACTTGCAGATCTTGGAAGCTGCATTCTACGGCTTCCGAAATGTTTTTGATGGATGGCAGGGTGTGCCACATAGTTGATCTTGTACCTTGTTTCTTCCTTTCTGCGCCCACCATGTTGCACAGACATCTTGTGACACATGATTCTGCCTGAATTGTTCATGTAGGGACTTGCTCTCCAACTGTTTGGCTTGCTAGATGCTATAGTGGGTTCTCCCCCACTGTGTGTTCTCATGCCACTCCTTTTCTGTGATAGTGGATAGTGTTGAAATTCAGAATGTGTGGAGTGTTGGGGGCCATGCGATAAGCTCTGGTTTCTAGCCTTCCATCTTCTTGTCTGTTGACAAGCTCATCTAAAAATGGTAATTGTCTAGCTGTTTCTTCCTGTGCTGTCCAGACAGTATATAGGTAATGGGAATTGAGTTAGTTAAGTTAGAATAGGGAGCTATCCCCTTAAGGGAATGCCTCATGGTAAATGTAGTTAATGCATCCTGGGAAATGTAGTTCATGTCATGTGGTCACATGTGTAATCCTGATTGGTCGCTGAATTGACCCTTGGTTGGGTTGGGGGAGGGTCCTTCATTCTTGTCTGGACCCCAGCAGCGTGCTGGTGCCTCACCCCCTTGCTCCTTCGTTATGGGATGAAAGATCACTTTTCTTTTACATTATGAAGCCAGCTATGCAAAGAATTGGACATTAGATGGATCTCGACATAACTGTGACTTATATTTGAGGATGCCTGATGACCCAATAAAGAAACTTTGTATGGAAGCCCTTGTATAGTTGCCTGTCTGTCTTTATATTCAGCCAGCAGTCTAAAGACAGAACACTTCCTCCATTGTGAACTGTATGTCCAGGAAGCTGGAGTTCAGTATGGCATGAAAATCTTTCCGTGCATTTCTTTTGATAATGACGAACATATTGTTTGTCCCCACTACACGTTAGTCTGTGTGCAGCTCGACATGCAGCTAAACCCACCTATCCTCCAATAAAACAGAGTGTGTGCGTAGAACTGAATGCTTTATTGAAAGAACAGGATAGGGTGAAACTGGGGAAAGAAGGAGACAAAGGGAACCAAATACAAGATAGACAGTATTAAGTTACCGCTGAACATATCAATTAATAAATAAAAGCAGTTTGAATCTCACCAGCGACGCGTGGGGTGTAGGTTTGTCCTTGGATGACAATGTGCCACAGGTTAAGATGGATTCTTCTTTGTGCTTCTGCCTTCTTCAAATGCTAAGGGAAATGGAGTGTGGCTTCCCAGCATGCACTTGTTTTGAGAGTGCGGGCTAATGGGTAAAGAGGTGGGTCAGCTTCAAACAATGTATTTGGTATTTGTCTCTCCGGCCACTAGATGGGGTTAAAGAGCAACAACAATATATAAAGTTATACTCTGCGGCATGACACATATCATCCATGTAGCAGCACCATTTGGCTGTGTGGTTCTGAAATACACAGTGTTCTAGTTCACACAGAACTGCTTCTGCAAAGACTCCAGATGTTGGGGATCCCATAGGTATCCCTTTTATTCCTTCACACATTTCCCTTTTTATGGTGGTTTGACATTGAAATGAGACACAGGGAACTGTCTCTGAGAAAAATGCCAACCCTGAGAGAACTCAGGTAGCAGTATTTATTGAGAAAAAAACACAAGCAAAATATACAGTATGCATATTCAGAAAACAATGACCTCAACAGGAGATTACTTCACCAGCATGAGAACACACAATCTTGGAAAGTCCCAGATGTTACCTTGCTAGGATGAGATCATACAGCCACGGAAAGTCTCATGGGAAAGTTTGGAAAGTCCCATGAGAAAGCACAACTGTGTATCTTGTACCTTGAACTTTCACCCATTTTCCTATTCCTTCTAAACTGGCAGAATCAAAACAGAATGAGGCACTCTGAGCAAAGATACTCCTACCCCCACCAAGAATGCCCACATCTCCTAGACTTACTGCTAGTTATACAAAGGCCTTACAGAAAATGATAAAATGATTAATAAAATATATTACCACATTCCCTCCTTTTTTATTTATTCAAAGATAGGGGTGTTTTAGTGGCATAGTACACAGTTCCCTCATGACCTGATCCCACACGCCGGAAGACTGAGGTACACATTTGTAATAGATTAGGAATACATTGAATAAAACAACATAATAAGATACATATAGCAATAATAATAACAACCCCTTGCAATAAGGAGCGAAACCATGATCCATCAGGAAGCCAGGACCACAGACTGTCCCAGAATGATGCATTAAACCCATCAGCTCCAGATTGATGCTGAGCAATACGATCTTCCATGTCCTGAACAGTTTTTGTGATGTTTGGCTCATAATTATGTATAAAAACACAACAATGTGAATGAATTAAAGCACAAACTCCTCCTTGAGCAGCTAACATAATATCTAAAGCATATCGATTTTGCAAAGTGACTGTACGAATTTCAGACATTTCTACATTAATCATCTTAATATTCTTTATAGTATCATTAAACATAGCAACAGTAAAATTATTTAAAATATGAATATCCCTATAGTTCATAGCAATTCCCAAAGGCGGGATAAGACCTCGAGAAATTTGTGTCCATAGATTACCTCCCATGGCTAGGATCTGGAATTGCTCTGTTGTAGCACAAGACAACTGTTTTCTCCAGGTTGCATTCTTTATTAAATCTTTTTTCCTCAAAAGGCACTCCATGCAATGTTAGTCCTTCTCCCACTCTCCCAGGAAGGTGCATACACAACCAACAATTGGTGATGTTCAAGTTTTTGGCAGTTGTGCAAGTCTTTAATGTAATTATTATCGGTCCACAAATCATCGCCCAAATCTCCGGCACGCTGAACATGCTGTCGCTGCTCTCTCCGCACCCGAGCAGCCCAGGACAGATTAGGCAGAATCAATAGGATCAGGAACCACAGATGCACCATCCTGCTCCTCCGAAACTTCCTTCACAGGTGCCTGCGAATGATCAGGCCGAACACACCGACCAGGAACCCAACGAATTTGACCAAGATGTTCAACTGCTGCATAACCACGTCCCCACGTTATCAGCTCAGCAGGAACCCATGCCGGATCCGGAAGGAACCGCACCAACACCCGAGGTCTTACCGCATCTGTAGAAGGAGAAGAAAAATGCCTGCTGGCCGCGCCGCAGGGGGTTACCAGACAAATTTAAAAATTTAAAGTATACAAAGCTAGATTTAATTGATCTTGAATCGCCGGAAGCCCCAAGAGCTTCCCTCCTTTTTTATTTAATTTAGTCAATCTTGAGTAAGTATCCACAGTCACATGTATATATTTCCAGGGCGCAAATGGCGGATATTGGGTAACATCCATTTGCCAAATCATTGAAGGTTTCAACCCTCTGGGGTTAACTCCCATAGGGATATTCGTGCCCTGCTTTGAACAAGTTGGACATTGTTGAATTATGGCAGCAGCTTCTGCAGTAGTAAGTTTGAATTGCTGTGCCAATGCTTTAGCGTTTTGATGAAAATAACTATGACTGTCCCATGGCTGGACAGTGAGGACTGAAGTTACAGCACTGTCAGCTTTGGCATTACCTTGTGATAAAATTCCAGGCAAATTACTATGACTACGAATATGAGCAACAAAACACACATTCACACGCTGCTCCAAACATCCTTGTAACAACAAAAGCAATCTTAAAATATCAGGTGATATTCCAGGAGACAAATAAGAACCTGCTACAAAGGGTAACAAATTATACACATACAATGAATCCACTATTAAATTAAAATCCTGATTGTGAAAATTTTGAAAAGCCAAAACTACAGCAGCAAGTTCTGCCTGCTGGGCAGACTTCTGCTCTGAAGTCACTTTTGTATGCCAAATCCCAGATTTATCTTTCCAAACACAAGCACCAAAAACTTTCCCTCCATCAGTAAAAACTGTAGGAGCATCTGATATGCCCAATGGTATCCTTTCTTACATTTTGGGCACACTGATTTAGGATGAACACCCTGTCCCATTGATCTCTTATACTGCTGACTTTGACCCCCTCCAGGAGCCCGACATTGCGCTTTAAAATGTCCAGGCTTCCCACAATTGAAACAATTCCCCTTTTGAGCATGTCCTGTTTGTAAAGCCAGAGCTAAAGTTTCCATGTTAAAAGACTGACTCCCAACCTTCCTACATGCATTAATCAAATCTGCGATTTCTCGCTCCCCACTTGCTATAAGTGGATTTAAAATCTTTTTGCAATCTGTGTTAGCTTGTTCTACTGCTAACTTAAAAGCAACTCTTTCTGGGCGAATTGATTATCAATTTGTCTTTCAATAGCCAATTTCAGTCTGCTAATGAAATTTTCATAGGGTTCATTGTTCCCTTGTTTTATGTTAGTAAAGGTCTTCTCACCACCTTCGCCGTCAGGGAGAGCCCCTATGGCTTGAAAAATTATTTGTGGGAGAAGAATGAACCCTTCCTCAGGCATACCATCTCTCTGTTGTTCCACTGTTGTAAAATTACCAGCTCCGTAAAGCTGATCTGGGGTAACATTTGCTGTTCCCCTCTGGACTGCCAGCTGTCTCCATTTCTGATCTAACACCAAATATTGAGCTGGAGTTAAAATCATATTCAACAGAGCTTTCCAGTCAGCCGGAATCATTTTATTTCCATAACCAACTGCTTCTAACAATGCCTGAGTATATGGTGTTCTAACACCATACTCTTTTGCTGCTTGCTTAACTTCCCTCAAAATTCTGAGCTGTAAAGGCTTCCACTCCCGCTGGATTTAATGCAGCATCCATGACAATTTCCACTGGATTAAGTTGAACTTCTACTCCAAACTCCACCAAATCATCTCCTGATAATTCCCCTCTATTCTTTGCTTCTTGAATAGCTGCAGTAACTGCATCCACCTGAACCCTTAAAGGTAAACTCTTATCTTCTGACAAAGTATTTCTAGCGCCGGACAGTCCCCCAGATTTATCTGGAGGTGCCGTCGGCGGCAACAAACGTATCGCATGGTAAAGCGGCAAACCTTCTTCGGGGGTGATAGGAGCGGTTGTTCATAAGTAGCTAATGCATCCATAATCACTCTCCAGGTTAACAAAATTGAAGAAGGGGCACGAGGTTCCTCGTGCAAAAATTTCCCTATCTTTTTCCAGGACTCTACTTTAATACTACCTCCCTCCGGATATGACTTAATATTTTTCCAAACATACTGTAGTAAGTCCTCAATTTCTTTCTTTCCTACAGCACAACCCCTACTGCCAATTCCAAACCCAAAACTATTCCCAATGATCCCTCTCAATTCCCTGATGTGCTCTTTCTGAGCCTTGAGAGATCTCCCCCATACTCACGAAAGAATCTATCTTCGTCCAGCGAAGAAGATGAGGGCCCAGTCGACGTCCGCGACGATGAGTATAGGATGCGGGAAACGTATAGCTTTCCAAGCTATCACGTCGGGGTCACCATTTATGGTGGTTTGACATTGAAATGAGACACAGGGAACTGTCTCTGAGAAAAATGCCAACCCTGAGAGAACTCAGGTAGCAGTATTTATTGAGAAAAACACAAGCAAAATATACAGTATGCATATTCAGAAAACAATGACCTCAACAGGAGATTACTTCACCAGCATGAGAACACACAATCTTGGAAAGTCCCAGATGTTACCTTGCTAGGATGAGATCATACAGCCACGGAAAGTCTCATGGGAAAGTTTGGAAAGTCCCATGAGAAAGCACAACTGTGTATCTTGTACCTTGAACTTTCACCCATTTTCCTATTCCTTCTAAACTGGCAGAATCAAAACAGAATGAGGCACTCTGAGCAAAGATACTCCTACCCCCACCAAGAATGCCCACATCTCCTAGACTTACTGCTAGTTATACAAAGGCCTTACAGAAAATGATAAAATGATTAATAAAATATATTACCACACTTTTGAATGTGAAGAAGGTGTGTTGACAGTATTAGAGTAGCCTCGTGTGGTTTCTATCCTGGTTAGGTTCTTCTGATCTGTGTTGCATTCTTCTTCTATTATTTATGATGAGCCACGGTGGCGCAGTGGTTAGAGTGCAGTACTGCAGGCTACTTCTGCTGACTGCCAGCTGCCTGCAATTTGGCAGTTCAAATCTCATCAGGCTCAAGGTTGACTCAGCCGTTCGTCCTTCCGAGGTGGGTAAAATGAGGACCCAGCTTGTTGGGGGCCAGATGCTGATTCTGCAAACTGCTTAGAGAGGGCTGGGATGTAAATAGGGATAACTACATCAAAGGAGAACATGATCTCATCAGGAGCCACATTTAGACTTAGATTTACAATAACTTTATTTTTACTTTGAATTTCCACTAATTTTGTTGCTGTCAAAGGGTCTCCACCTCCAACATACACTACATAAATATAACAAAATAAATAATAAAACAAATAAATAAATACAAAATTATGTATATACCCACATATATTATATGACATGGAGAAATAATACAGTCTAGTTTACATGTATACATGCACATGGCGAGAGAAAAGAATCTTGCGAGTTTACCAGACAGATGGCACAGGGAACACGGTAGTCCTGCTATTTAAGCCTTGTAGTTTTGTCAGAAATTGTGTGGATGATGTGACCATGGTTTTTGAGGGTTACGTCAGGAAGTTTAAGCGTTGTGACAGCCATTTAGCCAGGTTATAAGTAGGGGCAGGGGTGGGTTTCTGGGGGCTGGCAGGGGCTCGGGAGGGCCCCTAGCTAAGACTCTGCGGGGCTCGGAGAGCCCCCAATAACCTCAGAAAGACAAACAGCCAGGGAAGTCTCTTAATAGGCTTAATTGAACTTCTGGGCATTCAGCCAAGAGCATTTCACACCTGGTAAAAGTGTGGCAAGCTAGATAAACAATGCACTCCGCACTTGCGAGGGAGAGCCATTGAGAAAATCAGATAGCATAGCCACTAGCCTTTAAGGGGATTAATTCCCAAATAATAAGAATCATGTATGTTAGGGTTTGGGAATTAACCCCTAGCAGAGTATTGCAGCAGTAGTCAAACCAGGCAGCCAAAACGAGAGTGGAAGGGCCCCAGAGTATACACACACTGAATACAAACACTGTTTGTAGTTTAAATAGTTTTTAATCCAGTTAGAGTTTAAGCATTGTCATTCAGTCCATTAAGTCATTCACAGTATTTCCATCCAGTAAGACTCACTAGTATAGTCCAAGTTTAAGAGTCCTTGCAATATCTTTATCAGCCGATAAAGATATCTTCTCCTCCTCCGGTTTCACTCTCCAGAGAAACAAACGCTGGATATTCAGTAAACAATAACAGTTCAGTCACAGGCACTCACAGTCAGTAATCTCAGTTAGTCACAGCAAGACACAGTAAGTCGCAGCAGCACACAGTTACAGTAACAGACAGTAAGCTTTCCAGCTTCTAATGCTTCCTTATATTGTAACTTCTAACCGCACCCTTAATCGGCTAATTGCCTGCTGCATTGTGCTTAAAGTGATAAGCACTTAAACCATGATATCTAAGTTTTATATATTTATTCACCCAAACCATATATGGTATCAATGTTATACCTAACATACTCCCCTTTTGGGTGATATAAATATATAATACCTTTACAATCTAATCCCATATTTTTCACAACTCTCTTGGTGCTTACTGGCACCTTGGGCTTTAGTAAAATTATCAGCTAAATTGTCCTCCGACATACAGTACTCTAGCTGAATCATCTTACTTCTTACAGATTGTCTCACGTTTAGGTATCTTAGATCTGTATGCTTGCTCCTTGTTTTTACTCCAATATTTGTGGCCATTTGAATTGCTGCCTGATTATCTTCATGTATAATTATAGGATAATCTACAGTTATACCTATATCAATTAACATTTGTTTATACATTATTAATTCTGTACATAACAATGATAAACAGGAGAATTCTGCCTCCATAGTAGACAAACTTATATGCTGTTGTCTTATTGACTTCCAGCCTATTAATGTCTTACCCAGCATTATGGCTGTTCCTGAAGTCGACTTTCTAGTGTCTCTTTCTGATGCAAAGCTAGCATCTGCATAAGCACTCAAAATTAAATCACCCTTTGGTTCTAAATACAATGAATAATTCATTGTCTTTTTAAGATATCTTAATATCCTCTTAGCTGCAATCCAGTGTCTTTCACATGGTGCAGAATTGAATCTAGCCAACTGATTCACGCAGTACGATATATCTGGTCTAGACCAATTACTAATATAACTAAAACTACTAATTAAAGATTGATAAATCACCTTATCAAACTCAGGGCTTTGTACATCAGTGTTGCTAAACTCCTGACTCATTGGAGTCTTAGCTGGCTTACAAAGCTCCATCTTGTAATCTTTTAGCAATTTGCTTATTTTATCTTCCTGAGATATCTTAAAACCTTTCCTTGTTTTCTTTATATTCAAACCGAGATACTTCTTTATCTCCCCTAATTGCTTGATCTTTATTCTCTTTCCTAATGATGTTATTATTTTATTTGCTTCATCATTAGTTTCAGTTATCAATGCAATGTCATCTGTGAATAGTAATAATAATGATACTTTCCCATTTGTCTCCCTCTTAAACAGACATGGATCGGCTAAACCAGCTTTAAATCCTATATTGTCTAGTTCCTTTACAATATACTGGTTCCATTCATAGCCTGATTGTTTAAGACCATAGAGGCTTTTCTTTAACAACCAACAATCATTATTATCCTTATTTTCACTTTTAATACCAACAGGTTTTTTCATATAAATAATATGTTTTAATGGGCGTGCAAGTAAGCAGTTTCCACATCTAGATGGTTAACTATATAGTTTTTACTAGCTGCCCACACTAAAGCTGCTCTCAAGGTTGCTGCCTTAAGACTAGGTGCAAACACCTCATCGTAGTCATTGACATTCTGCCTAAAACCTTGGGCTACTAACCTTGCCTTATGGATTAAATTACCATCCTTATCTGTTTTTTACCTTAAATATCCATTTGCAGCCAATGGATTTCTTTCCTACAGGTAATTTGGCATTTTCATACACCTTCATATCACTTAATGAATTCAGTTCCTTATTCATTGCTGCATACCATTTTTCTTTTTCCTTATTAGGATACTTTTTAATTTCTTCAACAGAATTAGGAACTTGATTAATCTGGCACACTGTGTTAGCCTGGTACCTATCAGGCGGTCTAGATATACGTGTAGTTCTTCTGGGAATTACAGGGCTTACAGGAGGACTTTGTTGAACTACTACCTGTTCATCTTCCTCATCCTGTTCAGCTATTGAATCTGTTTCTTCCTTTATGGGCACTATTTCATCCTGTATTTGTCTCTTTACTTTATTTTTAAAGTTACAGGGATAACTAATGGGATTTCTATTGGATTCAATAATTACATCTTTATTGGCATCCTGTTCTACTTTCTCCCATCCTTCATGTTCTAGAAATTGGGCACTAGCACTACATAACACTTTAGATGTGCCGTTCTCCCAAAATCTATATGCCCTATGGTTTGCCTGATAACCAACGAAGAAAAATCTTTTAGCTCTATGTTTTAGATCAATGTTATACCTAACAATGTAACTCACCAGAAACTCCACTAAGACTCCAAGATCCCTCTCACAGTCACTGCTATTCAGCCTGGTTTCACCCAGTCTTTCATTTAAATATTCAATGCACGAAATAATAAACAACTTTTTGGTATATTATCTTTTTTTTAGGAAATTAGGGCAAAGAAGCGACGCCGAGTTGGCCACGGCCACCCAGTCACATGACCACCCAATCACCTGACCACCTAGCCATGCCCACCTGATCACATGAACACCCAGCCACGCCTGCCCAGCGACATGACCGCTCAGTCACATGACCACCCAGCCACGCCCGCCCAGCCAGTCATTAGGGCAGAGAGCCCCTTGCTAAAAAATTTGAAGCCCACCCCTGAGTAGGGGTCCTCCCATTTTCCCGCCACTCCGCTCTCCGTCCTATTGTCGTTTTGTTTGAGTTGGCTGAGCTGAGCATTCAGCTGCGTGAGACGTCTTGAAATCGGGAGAACGAACGCAAAAGGATAACCAAGCCGACCGTCTCTCTTTCAGATACGGGGCATTGGGCGATCACGGCTGCGCCTACGTCCAGAATGAAAGCCTTCGTTCCCAGCCTTGCGGTGATGTAGCCAAAAGCATCTGTGAGACGACTGTCCAGTTTGGATGGAGCATATAGTCCAGTTTATGGGCCAGGCCACCTCTGCAGCACAGACGCTGTTTCCTGACCTGTTGTTGCTGCCGCAGTAGAGTGAAGCTATCGGCCTTCCCTCCCTGTCTGAGGGGCGGGGGCGGGGTTGGACTAGAAGACCTTCGAGGTCTCCTCCAACTCTGTTGTTCTCTTGTTATTCTGTTACAGTAAATAAATCTGAATTTCTCCAGACTCAGCTGAGTGCACTTGTTCTCTTCAGACCCCGCTCCGTCTTAACTAATTCCAGGGACAATGGAGAGGCGGTACGGAGTGTTGTGGTCCTATCCTGCCTTGCTGTGACTCAAAATGGCTCTGACCTGCGGGGGCCACAGAGATATTGCAGAGCACAAGGGGGAGGGGGATTTTTTGCAGCCTCCTGCTGTTGCTGCTTCCTGCAAGCCAGCTTCCCGGACCCCAACTTCCCCTGATAAGACCTTCTTCAGCAGGCTGGCCAAGGTTCCCCAGGGCTAACAGGAAACAAACAAAGGATCCTTGGTCTTGGTTGTTCTCTGCAAGATGGGCAGTTCTAACAATATGAAGGGAAGGGGGAAGGGGAGAGGAGAGAGGAGGGGAGAGGAAGAGAAGGGAAGAGAAGAGAAGACAAGACAAGACAAGACAAGAGGAGAGAAGAGAAGAGAAGGAAGGGAAGAGAGAGAAGAGAAGAAGAGAAAATATGGAATGGAATGGAAGAGAAGAGAAGAGAAGAGAAGAGAAGAGAAGAGAAAATATGGAATGGAATGGAATGGAATGAGAAGAGAAGAGAAGAAGAGAAGAGAGAAGAGAAGAGAAGAGAAGAGAAGATAAAATATGGAATGGAATGGAATGGAATGGAAAGAAGAGAAGAGAAGAGAAAATATGGAATGGAATGGAATGGAAGGAAGGGAATGGAATGGAAGAGAAGAGAAGAGAAGGAGAGAGAAGAGAAGAGAAGAGAAGAAGAGAAATATGGAATGGAAGGGAAGAGAAGAGAAGAGAAGAGAGAGAAGAGAAGAGAAGAGAAGAGAAGAGAAGAGAAGAGAGGAAAATATGGAATGGAATGGAAGAAGAAGGAGAGAGAAGAGAAGAGAAGAGAAGAGAGAGAGAAAGAGAAGAGAAGAGAAGAGAAGAGAAGAGAAAATATGGACTGGACTGGAAGGAAGAGAAGGGAAGGAAGGAAGAGAAGAGAAGAGAAGAGAAGAGAAGAGAAGAGAAGAGAAGAGAAGAGAAGAGAAGAGAAGAGAAGAGAAGAGAAGAGAAGAGAAAATATGGAAGGGAAGGGAAGGGAAGGGAAGGGAAGAGAAGAGAAGAGAAGAGAAGAGAAGAGAAGAGAAGAGAAAATATGGAATGGAATGGAAGAGAAGAAAAGAGAAAAGAGAAGAGAAGAGAAGCACTGGAGGGCAGGACAAGAAGCAACGGGTGGCAACTAACCAAGGAGAGAAGCAACCCAGAACTAAGGAGAAATTTCCTGACAGTTAGAACAATTAATCAGTGGAACAACTTGCTTCCAGAAGCTGTAAATGCTCCAACACTGGAAGTTTTCAAGAAGAGATTGGAGAGCCATTTGTCTGAAGTGGTGTAGGGTTTCCTGCCTAAGCAGGGGGTTGGACTAGAAGACCTCCAAGGTCCCTTCCAACTCTTATTCTAGGAGAAGAGAAGGAGGGACAGATGGAAGAAAGAAGAAGAGAAGGAGAGAGAAGAGAAGGAGGGAGAGATGGAAGAAAAAGAATGGAAGGAGAGAAAAGAGGAAAGAAGAGAAGAAGATATGGAATAAACAAGTAAAGAGAAGAGACGAGAAGAGAAGAGGGAGAGAAGGAGGGAGAGATGGAAGGAAGAAGAAGAGAAGGAGAGAGAAGAGAAGGAGGGAGAGATGGAAGAAAAAGAATGGAAGGAGAGAAAAGAGGAAAGAAGAGAAGAAGATATGGAATAAACAAGTAAAGAGAAGAGACGAGAAGAGAAGAAGGAGAGAAGGAGGGAGAGATGGAAGGAAGACGTGACACGGCGAGTTTGACACGCGTGCTCAAGTAAGATAGTTGACATGCTGAATGTATCTTGGCAGCTCTTGGCTTAAGTCAGCACTATTGATATCTCCTAACAGAATGGGCGTCTGGATATCTCGGTTCAGCCCACAGAATCTGGCCAGCTACAGTTTGTAAAGCATTGTTTTAAGTTTGGGGTGGGATATAAATTGCAGCTTAGTATAAATGAGGAGAACTTTTGTGGAGAATAAAACGGTTTGCAATTGATGGTGTCTCTTAAGTCCACATCACAAAATGTCTCCTCTCTGAAATCTGAAATCCTGGGATATGCAAGTGGCTATCATCAGTAGAATTGTTTAGCCAGGTTTCAGTGAAGCTGAATTCACAATCAGGGTTGCATCTGTTTAAAAGAAGTTATTCATCCATCTTTTCGGCGAGTGAACGTGCCAGTCCAGTAGTGGGATTCAATTTTTTTTTACTACTGGTTCTGTGGACCTGGCTTGGTGGGCGTGGCAGGGGAAGGATACTGCAAAATCCCCATTCCCTCCCCCACTCCACTAACCTGCTTTCCAGCTCTGTTCTCCTGTGCAGGGCAATGAAAGGAGACAACTGGGACTCAATGGGAGGCAGAGAAGAGATGGGGTTGGCGGGGCCAGTCGGAGGTAGTCAGTTCTCCCAACTACTCAACATTTCCGCTACTGGTTCTCCAGAACTGGTCAGAACCAGCTGAAGACCACCTCTGGGCTAGTCTAATGTAAGAGAAGTCTCAGTGCCAGGGTTCCTGACATTCCCTTGCGTTTTTGGATTTAGCTTGATGTAGGATAGTTTCCCAGCTGAAACTGTGGTTCTTACTCTCAGTGTGTTAGGAGATTAAGGAGTTTTCACTGGGTCTTCTGACTGCTAGTTGGTGTTCAGTGATGCGCTATGCTAGTTTCCCCCTGTCTTAGTCCTAACTCTGAATGGTGCAGATGACTCCTGATTTTTTTTTCCTTGAGTCTTTTGGTTTATTTAAGATATTTCAGAGAGCTTTAATTGGTTTGTGTGCTACAGTGATGTTGCATGTTCTAATGGTGTGTTGATGGTTTCGTAGATGTTTTTGATGTTGGAGTGTCATATATATCCCATTTCCACCCAACTAGGGAACATCATCGATGCTGCCTGAATTGGTTCATTTTGGATTTGGTTCATATATTTTCTGGGGCACCTGGAGTCCTCAATGAATGACAAGACACAAGAGAAAAAAATTCAGAGCATCATCTGCACTTGGATTAGAGTTTATTGATTAGTGACACCACATGGAAAAGAAAGCCTGACGCACAGGCTTGATCTGTGGGTCAGCAGGCTGATCTTGTAGTAGTCAGGGAGATTCCGGCTTCCAACCTTCAAGGTGTTTCCAGCTGTATTCAAACGAGACTCATCTTGCACAGATAGGGCTGTTCGACATCACAAAACTGGTCATTCCAATGTTTATAGTCTAGAAGAAATCAAATAATTGTTGAGACTTTTCTTGCAAATGTTTTTGGATCGCTCATCATTTGTACCGAAGAAAATGAGGGTTGTTGTTTTTTTTTGTCACAAAGAAATAACTTTCTTGAATAGGAACATTTCAATATACAGCTTTGACACTGTAGTTTACAGGTAGTCCTCAATTTACAAGTGTTCACTTAGCGACTATTGAAAAGTTACAACAGCACTGAAAAAATTGATTTATAACTGATTTTGACGCAACTCGTATGCCATTCTCCTGATAATGGAATCAAAATTCAAGCATTTGGTACCTGGCATGTATTTATGACTCTTTTAGTGTCCTGTGGTTATGTGAAATCCCTTTTGTGACCTCCTGACAAGTAAAGTAAATGGGAAAGCCAGATTCGCTTAATAACCGTGTTCCTAACTTAACAGCTGCAGCGATTCACTTAACAACCATGGTAAGAAAGGTCATAAAATAGATCAGTGGTCGCCAACCAGTCAGCCAGAGACCACTGGTGGGCCGCGAGAAAATTTTGATGGTCCACAGAGAAATGTCCCCCCAAAGCAATTAAACCAGACTGTGTGGGAACACAAGGCTGCGCCACCCACATGGCCCGCGGGAACACAAGGCTTGCGTTGCTTGCATTGTGAACAACACGAGGTAGTGAGGGGAGGGGGGAAAGGGCGGAGGCGGGGAACTTGCCCCATGCCCCACGTGCCTGGCCTGGCCACCGGGCTGCTTCTTTCCACTCTTTCTTCTTCTGCTTTTGGCTGCACGCAAGGAAAGCAGCCAAAGTCTTTCTTCCCCCCCCCCGAAACTCTGCCAGAAATGAGTCTTTGGGACCCTGCAAGGCCTCCTGCTCCAAGAGGCTGCACTGGCAAAGACTCCTTTCTGGCAGAGTTTGGGGGAGAGAAAGAAAGACTTCTGCTGCTTCTGCTGTTTTCCTTGCATGAAGCCAAAAGTCTCTCTCTCCCTCTGAGAACGGAGCTGGAGACGGTATCCTGCGATCCCAATTAAAGAACGATCGATTGGTAGGAAAATGGGGTGGGGGATTTTCCTACACAATTTTTTGGGGATTTTCCCAGGGTCTCTGGTTTAAAATGATGAGTTTGGGGATCCCTGAGGTCCAAAAGGTTGGTGACCCCCGAAATAGAGTAAAACTCACTTAACTGTCTTGCTTAGCAACAGAAATTTTGGGTTTATCTGTGGTCATAAATCAAGGAGTACCTTTATGTTCAATTATTTCCACTGAATTCATAAACTGCAATATTTTCTTGACTGGACATTTTTATAAAAAGTTTAATATGAATAATTACACTGGTAATTAAATAATTGCCTGCTGCTTGACTCAATGCAATCTAAGCCTTACAGGATCTGAATAGGCCAAGTGTAATGCAGCATCAAGATGATTTCAAATGTTTCTTAGGATATACTGAGACCTATATAATTTCAGTTCATGATACCTAGACACACTTAGGTCCTTGGTTTTAAGCATTTATATTCTGGGGAAGATAAGAATTTGAAAAAAAAAATGAAATGCCCAAATAACACTTGATAAAAAGACAAAAGATCCCATTGACTAATAATGATGCTATAGAAAATTTAAAAAGCTGATTGGAGAAAAAAATATATCAAAAGAATATCCCAGTTTCACCGGGTTGCAGGAAAAACTCACTAAAATTCAGGGTCCCTGATTTTTCAGACTGCTCTTCCAAAATGCTAGATTATTCCATTGATGTCTAGATGGAGGTTTAGATTTCCAGAAGTAATCTTTTAAAAAATAAATAAAAAGCCCCACCAATATTTTTTTAATGGTACTGATTAATCTCCACATATTATCCCAATGGGGCTTTTTCCAAAAGGCAACTGGACTTTCTTGGTGTGTGTGTGTGGGGGGGGGTTTCCTTGAAGATGAGCTTCTTCAGTTCTAGAAGTTGGAACTTGGAGTCCACAAGTCATAAAGGAGCCATTGTTTCCATCCATCTGCTCTCCTGGATGGGTGCATACACTCTTTGGGACTCATTAGGGATAGAAATGGTCCCTATGCGTGCATAAATTACTAAGTAGGATTGAATCTGGAACCAAGGCCCTGGGTTGTGTGAATGCAGTCTCTGACTTTATGCATATTGGCTGTGGAGGATTGGAAGGTTGTGCTTGTTCACACGTCTGGAAAACACATGAGATGTCTTGAGAAGTCTGACATAGTAGAGCAGAAAACCTCCTCCTTACCGGTAGTATAGAGCTCAACACAATTCTGCCTCCGTTTGCAGTTGGAAGGTTGATTGACTGCCCAAGGGATGTAACCCCCCCTGGAGTGGTCTTGCCATCTGAATCGTGTCTGTAGAGAAAGCAACAGAGGTGTCATCTCTCCAAGTGTTTTTCTGAATCTTGCAGAAATCAGGACATTTCCTCTCAACTATACTTCTCAACAGCAGAAGGGTCAAATGCAAGGGGGATCAAGTTGTCCAAGGGGACAACCGCTTAAGTATAAGCCAGCAGGGTTCTTCAGCTGCCGAAAGAAACCAAGAGAGGCTCAAGACCAGGAAAGGTGATAGCATTGCTTAATACTGCACTAGTGAGGCCACACTTAGAATACTTAGAATCCAGTTCTGGCCACCACCATACAAAAAACATGTTGAGACTCTGGAAAGACTACAGAGAAGAGCAACAAAGATTAGAGAGCTGGAGGCTAAAGCATATGATGAACAGTTGCAGGAACGGAGTATGTCTAGTCTAATGAAGAGAAGGATTAGGGGGTGACGGGTCAGCAGTCTTCCAATATTTGAGGGGCTGCCACACAGCAGAGGGGTCTATCTACTCTTCAAGGCCTCTGAAGTAGGACAAGAAGTAATGGGTGGAAGATCATCAAAGAGTGATTCAGCCTAGTGTGAGATTTTCTGACAGTGAGGTAAATTAATCAGTGGAATGGGGTGCCTCCAGAGGTTTTTTTTTTGTGCTCCATTGCTGGAGGCTTTCAAATATAGACTGGAGAACCAGTTGACCTTAGTGGTCTAGAGGGCTTCTACTCTGAGCAGATGGTTGGACTAGAAGACCTCTGAGATCCCTTCCAGCCCTAGTATATTCTACTTTCCATTCTAAAACACGAGAGAATAAATTCAGGCTCGGGTGATTACATGCATTTATTCGTACCTATTTCCTGTATTCTTACTCATATTTGTACTTATACCTATTATCTTGTGATTGACAAATCAAATAAGTAAATAAAATAAATTTTTACCACTCCTATCCATGACCTTAACAAAGCTTAGTGGGTTACTCCAATCATGATTTGTGTGAGGAAACTTTGAGAAGTTGTGGAAGAAGAAATTAAAAATCCCTTCCTTAAACTCCTGGGCCTTGAAACGAAACCCCGAAGCCCATCACTGTCCCATCGTGCCCTCCCACCCTCAGAAACCTTTAAAAGGGCTGCATCCTTTAAAAAAAAAATTAAAACCATCGGATTAAAATCCATTACATCCCTTAGGTACGAGCTGCTTTTTCGTAAAATGGATCTACTGACGGGGTGACAGAAGTTGTACGGTGTCAAAACTATCTCATCAAGGAGAAATCCAACCTAGAACTAAGGACAAATTTCATGACAGTGAGAACAATTGATTGGTGGAACTGCTTCCCTACAGAAGTGGTGGGTGCTCCATCACTGGAAGTTTTTAAGAAGATGTTGGATAACCATTAGTCTGAAGTGGCGTAGGGTTTCCTGCCTAGGCAGCGGGGTTGGGCTAGAAGACCTCCAGGGTCCCTTCCAACTCTGGATCAAGTTATTTCAGGGCTAGAAGCCGGAATGGGACATATAGGCATGGACCCTTGGCTGCGCTCCCCACCCCCCCGCCAGCCACTCACTTCAGCCATTTATCTTTGGCCCTTCCCTGGCCCTTCTCCACGGCCAAAGGGCCCCTGGCCCTCAGCCCCTCGTCCTTTGACCCTGCCTATTGCACAAGCAGCCCCCAGCCAAGTGGAGGGTGGGGCAATTCGTGACTGGCTGTGGAAAGATACAGCACATCATTGCAAAGGCCATCAGAGAGGGGGCACCAGACAATTGCAGAGAAGTGAGGGAGGGCGCAGAGGTGGGTATTCAGCCAGTTCTGACCAGTTCTGGAGAACCGGTAGCAGAAATTTTGAGTCGTTCGGATAACCGGAAAATCCCACCTCCGACTGGCCCCGCCAACCCCATATCTCTTCTCTGCCTCCCACTGAGTCCCAGCTGATCGGCTGGGTCTCCTTCGATTGCCCTGCCCAAGAGAACGGAGCTGGAAAGCAGGTGAGTGGGGTGGGGAGGGAAGGGGGATTTTGCAGTAACCTTCCCCTGCCACGCCCACCAACCCAAGTTATGCCCACCAAGCCCACCACTGAGTGGGGGGGTGGTGAGCCGGGCAACTAGTGGCAGTGGTGGCAGCATGCAGAAGTGGTGGTGCCAGGCAAGTAGCAGAGGCTTTTGAGTAACAACTAGAGGTTGCCACCACTGCTGGTTGCCTGGCACACCTGACAGTCCTCGCAATGGCCCACTGCCCCCTTCCACAATGGCCCACAGCCAGCCATCGATCACTCCCCCATTGTCCTGTCCAGCCAAAGGCCCAGGTCAAAGGATGTCTGGGTGAATGGGCAGGGACCAAAGTCGAGGGGCAGAGGGTTAGGAGCCCATTGGCCATGGAGAATGGTCGGGACCAGCAGAAGAGGTGGCAAAGGAGGCACGGTCAGTGGTGGATGCCTAAATGTCCTAAACCCCTAGGACAGGGGTGTCAAACTCAATTCCTTTTTTTTTCTTTTTTCTTTTTTTATAATTTATGTTTTATTTACAGTTTCCTTTCACACCATACATATTTTGTGGGCAGCATATTGACTGGGTCAACGTCCTTTTTAAACAATGCTAACAGTGATAATACAAATAAGTTCTACTCACCCTCCCGCCTGGGAGTTTGTACAATCCAATCCAGATTCTAAATCTCTTTGCATAGTTCATGCGTAGAGCAGAAGATAAAAATGCCATTTCGCGATCACTGTGGATGGAGGCGAGGTGGCCATCTTTGCCATAGGTGATGCATTCTGACTGGGAGACACCAAACAGACAGAGGTTAGGGCTTCCTCCTTTAGATGCTGGCCCTGTCCTTTGGAGCAGGAGTAGCCAAACTTGGGCCACTTTAAGACTTGCAGACTTCAACTCTCAAAATTCCCCAGTATTCTGGGGGTTGAAGTCCGCAAGTCTTAAAGCGGCCATGTTTGGTGAGCCCTCCCTCAGTTCCACAAATCTATCCCTGTCCTTCCTGATGATTCCCCAACTCCATCATCCAGCACCCATCTCCATGACATCTAAACTCTCTAGCAGGGGTTGCCAACCAGTGGGCCAGGGACCACTGGTGGTCCATGAAAAATTTTTGGTGGTCCGCAGAGAAAGGTCCCCCCCCCAAAGCAATTAATCCAGAAGAGACCGAGGTTCTTGTCAACGATGGATCAGAGACCGCAATCATGCATGGCTTTGATCCATGCTTACCCTGTTGGAGGGGTCCTTAAAGGACTGGATCCATCTGACCCACCTCGTAGGGGTTGGGGGAAGAGGGGGAGACCGCCAGCTGGGTTGAGGGGAGCCGCATCTCCCCTCCCTGGCTCGGTAAACTCCCCTAGAAGACAGGGAGAAGTGGCAGTCTTTAATGGATGCCCTGAAGATGGGAAGCTGCTGGGACACATGTTTTGTGCTGGAGGGTGAAAGTGGTGAGCGGCGTGTAACTGGATAAAAGACTTTGAACATTCTTTTTGAAAACCCAAAAAAGCGGAAAGAAGGAGCCCTCATTTGGAAGAGTGGTAGCGGCAAACGAGAAATAACAGGATAATATAAGGTAAAGAAAAAAACCAGAAATAAAAGAATTATATATAATTAGAGACTAAATTTGGAACAACATACAGAATTGAACATTAATCAGGCATTAGATAAAATGCTGGAGTTATTTGGAATTGATAAAATTTAATATAAATACTACGGAAAAGTGATTTAAAATAAAAGAAGTCTAAGAAGAAAATGATACAGAGCACCACCTAAGAGTTAAAGATTTCCTTCTTTTATGTTTCTATGGAAAATTATTGATTGTATAAACAAGATCCCCAGAAGCTTATAAAAAAGAAGGGGGGATTACGGTAAAATATAAAAGAATGCAATACTTTGGGATTGTTGGAGGTTGATTTTGACAAGAAAACAGAAGAAAGAGAAAGTGAGATAAATGGACACTTTTGACAAGGACTATAACAGAAAAACTTGACCTTTAATAAAATAAAGAATAACTTAATAGACCAAAGAAATGGAAGAAATAAGCAAAGAATTTAAGTCGGACCTCCACTGTGAGACAGATGGTTAAAGAAAATATGAGACTGGTGGAGATAATGCTGAGTAAAGTAATGGCGTCACAGCTCGCAGAAGAACAAAGGAAGCTCAGAGAGGACGAATTCAAAGAGGAAAATAACAGCCTTGATGAATATGAAGAACAAGGACCATTGTCAAAAGATATAAAAGGACGTAAAACAGAGGCATTGACAACAAAGACAGCAAATAAAAGAGATAAGACACCCAAGATCAAGAAGAACAAGGGAATATACGAGTAGAAACTCCAAAAAAGAGAACTGAAAAGAGAGGGGGGGGAAACAGGGCTGACAGGCAGAGGGAGATAAAAATAAAACCAGAAGGAAAAAAGAAGAAAGACTGGGGAAATTTAGAAAAGGGAAACCTAGCCAAAATTAAAAGGAATGATAAAGTTACGAGATTTAGAGATAAGGGTTAGGGATTGTACAATGGGGATACCACATGGGAATGTATATTGGCATTTAGTTTAAAACTTGCTGGAAATTATTTTAGGATTATATAGATATAGAGATAGAGATAGAGATAGAGATAGAGATATATGTAGGTCTAGGTGTGTTCGGGTCTTGGTTTACATGGGAAAAGACCCGAACACACCTAGACCTACATACCTGTACCTGTGAAAATCTACGAAAACACACACACACACACACACACACACACACACACACATATATATATATGTTTTCTTAAGTTTTAATGGGTACTTACATGTATGGTGTTCGGCTTGGTTCGGGTATTTTCCCACGTCATTGTAGTTCTTTTAAAGTTATATATATAAACTTTATATATATATAAGTTATATATATACATTGCTCAAAAAAATAAAGGGAACACTTAAACAACAAAATGTAACTCCAAGTCAATCACACTTCTGTGAAATCAAACTGTCCCCATTTAGGTAGCAACACTGATTGACAATCAATTTCACATGCTGTTGTGCAAATGGAATAGACAACAGGTGGAAAGCAGAGGCAGTTAGCAAGACATCCCCAATAAAGGAGTGGTTCCGCAGGTGGTGACCACAGACCACTTCTCAGTTCCTATGCTTTCTGGCTGATGGTTTGGTCACTTTTGAATGCTGGAGGTGCTTTCACTCTAGTGGTAGCATGAGACGGAGTCTACAACCCACACAAGTGGCTCAGGTAGTGCAGCTCATCCAGGATGGCACATCAGTGCGAGCTGTGGCAAGGTTTGCTGTGTCTGTCAGCATAGTGTCCAGAGCATGGAGGTGCTACCAGGAGACAGGCCAGTACATCAGGAGACGTGGAGGAGGCCATAGGAGGGCAACAACCCAGCATCAGGACCGCTACCTCCGCCTTTCTGCAAGGAGGGACAGGAGGACCACTGCCAGAGCCATGCAAAATGATCTCCAGCGGGCCACAGATGTGCATGTGGCTGCTCAAATGGTCAGAAACAGACTCCATGAGGGTGGTATGAGGGCCCGACGTCCACAGGTGGGGTTTGTGCTTACAGCCCAACACCATGCAGAACGTTTGGCATTTGCCAGAGAACACCAAGATTGGCAAATTCACCACTGGCGCCCTGTGCTCTTCACAGATGAAAGCAGGTTCACACTGAGCACATGTGACAGATGTGACAGGGTCTGGAGACGCCGTGGAGAATGTTCTGCTGCCTGCAACATCCTCCAGCATGACCGGTTGGCAGTGGGTCAGTAATGGTGTGGGGTGGCATTTCTTTAGGGGGCTGCACAGCCCTCCATGTGCTCAGACCCCTTGGGAGACCATATGCTGGTGAGGTTGGCCCTGGGTTCCTCCTAATGCAAGACAATGCTAGACCTCATGTGGCTGGAGTGTGTCAGCAGTTCCTGCAAGATGAAGGCATTGCTATGGACTGGCCTGCCCGTTCCCCAGACCTGAATCCAATTGAGCACATCTGGGACATCATATCTTGCTCCATCCACCAACAGCACCTTGCACCACAGACTGTCCAGGAGTTGGGGGATGCTTTAGTCCAGGTGTGGGAGGAGATCCCTCAGGAGACCATCTGCCACCTCATCAGGAGCATGCCCAGGCATTGTAGGGAGGTCATACAGGCACGTGGAGGCCACACACACTACTGAGCCTCATTTTGACTTGTTTTAAGGACATTACATCAAAGTTGGATCAGCCTGTAGTGTTTTTTTCCACTTTAATTTTGAGTGTAACTCCAAATCCAGACCTCTATGGGTTGCTAAATTTGATTTCCATTGATAATTTTTGTGTGATTTTGTTGTCAGCACATTCAACTATGTAATGAACAAAGTATTTAATAAGAATATTTCATTCATTCAGATCTAGGATGTCTTATTTTTGTGTAGTTGTAGCAATGTTTCGACAGAATCTCATCTGCCATCATCAGGCTTCTGTATTGTGTTTGTCTGTGAGTCAGACTTTTACAGTTGTTTTAGTTTTAAATTTGGGGCTAGCCTACTGCTGTGCCAGAATGGTTTTTTCTTTATCCTGATTGGTTGGGAGTCTTGGTCTGTGTTTATATATACATATATATATGAATTACGTTGTTATGAACCCTTATATTGGAGGATCAAAACAGGGGAATGGAAATGTATTAAAATATATAGATAAATTTTGGATAAGTGGTAAGGAAGAAAAATATGATTATTAATGATTATAAGAAAAGTGAAATGTATAAAAATATATGAATTTTGGCAAAGTAGAAAGGGAAAAAATATGATTATTTATGATTAAAAGAAAAGTGAAGATGAAATGAGATATATTAGGAAGTCATTCTAGCGATTTTAGGGGGGGATACCTTAAAATATATATGTTTTAAAGTATACAGTTATTATTTAATGTTAATACATCTAAAGTTGGGGAATGAATTATTAAATTAGATAGATTGAGGGGATATACCATGTGGATCCTAAATGTATTGGTTTTGATTTATTTTTGGTCTTTTTAGATTGTTTATTATATAATTGGCTTCGGGGGAAATTAAGGATAAGAATGATGTGTAATGTTAAATAAAATAGGTGGTAAGCTAAAAATGGAAATAATAGGGGATAAAGAACTGGGAATCTATATGTGGATGAAATGATATTGATATTGAATTAATGAATTGAAATATGAAATGGAAATTTATTTAAAGATAAGTGAAATGGATAAAGATATGAGATGATATTATACAAGATTGGTGGAAATGAAAGCATGATTGTGTACAAGGATTATAATCTGGAACCACATTGCCCACATAAAGAGATGTGTAAAAATTAAAAAATTAAAAACTTTTTGGAAAAAAAAAAAGCAATTAATCCAGGCTGCGCAGGAACACAAAGTTGCGCTGCCCACATGGGCCGCGGGAACACAAGGCTTGTGCCGCTTGCATTGCGAACAACACGAGGTAGTGAGGGGAGGGGGGAAAGGGCGGAGGGAGGGAACTTGTCCCACTCGCCTCACACGCCTGACCTGGCCACCGGGCTGTTTCTTTCCGCTCCTGTCTTCTTCTGCTTTTGGCTGCACGCAAGGAAAGCAGCCAAAGTCTTTCTTTCCCTCCCCCAAACTCCACCAGAAATAAGTCCTTGGGACCCTGCAAGTCCTCCTGCTCCAAGAGGCTGCGCCGGCAAAGATTCATTTCTGGCGGAGTTTGGGAGGAGAGAAAGAAAGACTTCTGCAGCTCCTGCTGATTTCCTTGCATGAAGCCAAAAGTCTCTCTCTCTCTCTCTCTCTCTCCCCCTGAGAATGGAGCTGGAGACAGTATCCTGGGATCCCAAATAAAGAACGATCGATCGGTAGGAAAATGGGATAGGGGATTTTCCTGCAGACTTTTTTGGGGGGATTTTCCCAGGGTCTCTGACCCGCGGGATTTTAAATTATGACTTTGGGGGTCCCTGAAGTCCAAAAGGTTGGCGACCCCTGCTCTATAGCTTGGAATGAAAAGCAGGATCTAAAAAGCAAGCATCCAGGCTCCCTGCAGTATTTATCATTAACAGAGCAGACTGGAGGAATTCCTTTTAGAAAATAATGGGAGGGCTCTTGCAGACTAAAAAAAATGTGCTCATATTTATGCATTTCAGGAAAGGAGGACAAAATGATACAGTCATCCTCTAGGTCGTAGATGATGTAAGCCTAAATATTCATAATTAGTAGATAGATGGTGCAAGCATAAAAAAGGTATAGGATCTCCTGCCTGAGCAGGGGGTTGGACTAGAAGACCTCCAAGGTCCCTTCCAACTGTAATTTGGGTCAGGAGATCCGATGAACTCTGATAATGTTGCTTCCCCCACTCCACCCCCCCTTTTTGTGAGTTGGGTTGGGCTCTTTATCCTTGGTCAGCCGGGGTCCCACGTGGTGGATTTTTCCAGGTTTGTAAAAACTTGCACCTCGCCCAGAGACAACGCTGTGAGATGGGTCGCCACAGAAATCAAATAAATAAATAAATGGGTTTTGATTTTGAAGGAGCCACGGAACAATTCAGTGAGCTTGTGGAATGCAGAGTTTTGAAAGGGCCTTAAGCCTATCTTCTCCTAAGAGTAACCGCCCGAGAGCAGGAAGTTATCTATCTCCCCAGAGCTTTGGAAGTGAGGGGAAAGGAATCGGGAGAGGAACGTGCCAACCCTTCCCTAGACCCCAAACCCATCCTCTCCTCCCACGGTTCTACTTATTGGCAGACGGTGGAAGGGAGGCGGTTGGATAGGGACTCAAATGGGAAAAACAGGTGTCGGGATGTGCTCCTGCCGATCCAAGGACAGGTGGGTAGCACAGACACAATCCCATGCTAAGGTCCCTTAGTTCCCTGGCAGGGAAACCCGTAGGGGATGGTCAAACAAGTCCATTGGTGTCTATGATAGTGTGATGGAAGCTCCACCGTGGTTCTGTTCATGCTCTCCTCACATTGTTGTGGCCATATTGACTTTCTTGACCATAATCTTTGGACACCTCTGCTCCTTCCTTCCCTCCTCCTCTTTCCTTCCTTCCTTCCTTCCCTCCCTCCTCCCTCTTTCCTTCCCTCCCTCCTCCTCTTTCCTTCCTTCCTTATCGCCTCCCTATTCCCCTCCCTCCTTTCCTCCTCCCCTTTCCCTTCCTTCCTTCCTTCTTCCTTCCTTCCTTCCTTCCTTCCTTCCCTTCCTTCCTTCCTTCCTTCCTTCCTTCCTTCCTTCCTTCCTTCCCTCCCTCCCCTCTCCTTCCTTCCTTTCCTTCCTTTCCTTCCTTCCCCTCCTCCCTCCCTCCTTCCTTCCTTCCTTCCTCCCTCCTCCCTCTTCCTTCCTTCCTTCCTTCCTTCCTTCCCTCCCTCCCTCCTCCCTTTCTTTCCTTCCTTCCCTCCTCCCCTTCCTTCCTTCCTTCCTCCCTCCCTCCTTCCTCCTCCTCCTTTCCTTCCTTCCTTCCTTCCTTCCTTCCCTCCTCCCTTTCCTTCCTTCCTTCCTCCTTCCTTCCTTCCTTCCTTCCTTCCTTCCTTCCTTCCTTCCTTCCTTCCTTCCTTCCTTCCTTTCTTTCCCTTCCTTCCTTCCTTCCTTCCTTCCTTCCTCCTCCTCCTTTCCTTCCTTCCCTCCCTCCTCCCTCTTTCCTTCCTTCTTTCCCTCCTTTCTTCCTTCCCTTCCTTCCTCCCTCCCTCCCTATTTTCCCTTCCCACCCACAGGGAAGCATTGCACTCAGACAGTAAGTTTATAGGCTAAGTTGGAGGGTGTTGGGGCTCCTCTTACCTCTGCTTCATTCCAGGTCAGTTTTTCCTTGAAAAATCCATAACAAAAATCCTCAAACATGTACCAGTGCTTGGGACAAGATACTGATTCCAGACCTGATGGTGGAAAGAGGAGATGTTATCAAAGAGGAGGATATGGGAGTCAACCATCCTGAACCCATAGATTCAAACTGCAGAGAGGAGGAGGAGGAGGAGGAGGAGGAGGAGGAGGAGGAGGAGGAGGAGGAGGAGGAGGAGGAGGAGGAGGAGGAGGAGGAGGAGGAGGAGGAGGAGGAGGAGGAGGAGGAGGAGGAGGAACTTGAAAAAAAGGGAAGAGACACCCTAGAAATAAGGGCAGGACGGTGCCCATCTGGAAAGAAGCCAGGATGTGGATGGAGTGCAAAGGACGGCGAGAGGCTGGAAAGACAGGTGGGGTGGCCTCCCCTCAACTAACAGGGTCAGAAGAACAAAAGAACAACTCAAAAAGGACCAACATCTGGACCAATGGGATGGGAAGGGTCTCAAAGGGTCCCTTTGCTTAAATAGCAATAGATGGTTGGATGGATTTTCTGCTCTTCAATTTCACAAATACCTTGATGCATTGTTTACTATCATTGTTTAATATCAGACCAACAATGGTTGGTCTGATATTAATTTTGATTAATCTCTGGTGTTGATTGCTGGCACGGGGGTATTTTGGTCTTTTGGTTTCCTTTTTTTGGCTTTCTGATTTGTCTCTTTTGAATGTGTGTAAATGTTGTTTATGTCTATATACCTGTTGATGGCTGAAGTCAACTTCCTCTTCTCTGTGACAGCCCCTCAGGTACTGGAAGACTGCTATCATGTCACTCCATCCTTCTCTTTCCTAGACTAGACATACCTAGTACCCTTAGCCATTCATCATACAATTTAGCCTCCAGACCTCATACCATCCATGTGGCTCTTCTCTGTCCTTTCTAGAAATGCTTCAGCATTTTTTTGTATCAATCAAGACCTACCTTGTATGAAGAAAGAGGCCACCAGGAAGCCCAAAAAGGGCACATGAAAAGGGGCGAACCCCATCTGGAAAGGAAAAGAAAGAGCAAGCTAACTCAATTAGCTCCTGTTATCAGAATTATTGATGTCATCCAGCTATGTCGATTTCAGAAGGAGATTGGATAATTTCTAGGAGGACGATGGGATCTCATAGACTCCTAGTCTTTCTGGCTGTTTATCACCTCCTGAGTTAAGATTGTTGGACGAGTAGACACAAAAACAGCCAGGAAATTGATTGAAGCCTGGCAAACGGGCCCCACCTCAGTCAACGAGAGTGCTGACTTACCACCAGTCCGAAAGCTCAAAAGACAAAACCTCTGGTCCCGGTGACCGACCAGATTAGTTCCTGCAACATTATCCTGGAACACGTATATTAACCTTCAATTGTATATCATTAAATACAGTACCATCCTTAACTGTCCAACAGCTTGCCACCCTCTTTATACTACTGAATTGCCTAAAGACTCCTAGGTTGACTTCTGTGGGATACTGAACAGGGGCCTGGATGGACTCCACTCTGTCCTTCCATCTTTCTGTTGTTAGAAAATGAAAAAGAATTCTAGATATCCTTGAGGAAGAGCTTTTCCTTTCGTTGGCCTTTTGGTAAATTGCAGAAACACATGAGGAAAACTTCACGAGATGCTGAACAACTCAATATTAAATGCTATGGACCAGCCAGAAGTGTCCCCTTGATTGATCGGTGGGTCCCCCCTGAAGTATCCTAGAGGCTGCTCTAAGATGGATGCTACTTACAGGTCAGTCCTTGTATCCTGTCAGAAGAATTGTGAGATTTTGTTCCTTCTAGGTACAATGTTGGTTCTTTCAGAGCTATTTATTTAGGAGTGGATTCGGGAGGGGTGTGTAGGTGTGGCAAACAGGCCACAAACTAAAAGGACAAATATCTACCGAAGCCAGAAGCACATTGAGATCATTTTTAATGTGGAAATGCCATGGCTGAGCAGTGATCCAGGCAATAGGAAATAAATGATGCTGGAAAGGGAAAAACATGCACCAGCAGATTCCAGAGTTGAAAAACTTCTTGAGAAGAAGGTAGACATCATAGGAGAAGAGTGTTAGTCTATGGCAGGAAAAGGAAGCTGGTGTGAGAAAGGGACAAACTTTATGCAGATAAATTGATAGAAAGGAGGTTGATATTGCCAGTATATGAGACATTATGAGCTGGGATAGACATAACAAGTCAGCCAATGGGAACTAAGAAACAGCACCTGTTGTGAGCTATGCCTAGACGGCTTGGAGACTGGGCATGGCTTAGAGTAACTGGACTGTATAAATATAGAGCTTCTGGTTTTTATTGCTTCTGTGATTACGACTTTTGGATTCTGAGCTCTCTTTCTGACTTCTGCATGGGTATTGTATACAAGCATCATAATTTGTATTATTGTATATAAACAAGTTTCTACTATAAATGAATCCTGCTGAATTATTTACTTGTGTGCTGGTTGGATTGCTACAAACTCTGAGAGATATAACATCAAAGAATCCTAGGGCTGCAAGGGACATTGGAGGTCTTCTAGTCCAACCCACTCACAATTGGAGACCTTATGACATCCTGCTCAAATGGTTTCAAGTCTATTTTTTAAAACCTCCAGTGATGGAGAACCCACAACTCCTGGAGGCAAGCTATTCCATCATTATCCATCAGGAAATTTCTCTTTTAAGTCGAATCTTTATCAAGCTCCACACACTACTTCTTGTCTGCTCTCTTTTGCCTTGAAGAATAAATCATACTGCCCTCCTCTCTGACAGCCCTTCAAATTCTGGAAGACAACTGTCATGTCCCCCCAAACTTTCTAAAATGTGCTCCCCTGCTCCCCACACATGGCAAAAATTTTACAGGTGTTTATTCAAAAACCCCAAAGAGGTTCTCAGAAAGCATCCCTGTTTTGCAGATCCAGACTCCAAGCTCAGTATAGCAAGAGTCACTGGGTAACAGAGTTCAATGAGTGCACACAAAGTCCAGGAGTCAAACAGGTCAGGACACACAGCACAAGCACAGAACTGGGCAACACTCAAGTCCCCAGAGTGGGGTTACGTAGGCAATGCCAGTGCAGCCCTTCTTGAGAGCTGAGGTTTCCTCTTCATGAGTAGTCTAGCTGACCAGCATTGTGCCTATCTCCTCTCTGTTCTTTGTGTCCTTGGATCAGGAGGAAGGTGTGGACTTCACTTCCTCCTCATTGCTAATGGGAACAGCTGCTCCCAGACCTCACCAGGAGCCTCCTGGCCATCTTGCTGCAGCTGTGGCTCAGCTCCTTCAGCCTCACCCTGTGGCTGGTCTCAATGACCCAGCTGAGATTGCTCCATCAGGCTCGCATTCTCTGAGCCCTGATCTTGACCAATACTCTTCAGAGAATTGCTGGACGTTTGGCTCTCAATCAAATCAGCCGTTCACAAGAACATAGTACTGTACAAGCCCCTAGTACTGTGATGGCAAACCTATGGCACGCAGAGCCATTTGTTCCGGCACGTGAGCTGCAGGCAAACTGCAGGCGGTGGGGCGTGGGTGGGTATTACATTTGCATGCATAGGGGGCGTGGAGGGGGAGCACATTGCCTTCTGGGTGCTGGCACGCAAGCACAAGTGTGCAAGCACATGCACAATTTTTGGCACAGGAGCCCAAAAAGGTTAGTCACCACTGCCCTAGTATATAAACAGAGAGTAAATCTCGCTTCCTTCTACCCTGTTTCTCCAACAATATGGCCTCCCCCAATAGGAAGTCCCAGCATGTTTTATAGGCATGAAATGAAATTAAGCCCCTCCCACCCCAAATTAAGGCCTATATTAAAACATGTGAAATGGGGGGGAATGGTGGGGGGGCTTGCTGGTAGGAAATACTTTTGTTGCACACCCGGATATGGTGCTGCCTGCATTGACCCCGATACGAAGTGCCCCACCAACGCCGAGGTCAACATCCAAGCTGTCGCCACCCACCCGCCTGAAGATGCAAGGGGGGGGAATTAAGTCACCCCCCCGAAAAGACGGCATAGCCATTTTTTCGGGGCTCAAAAAAAAATAAGACCTGCCCTTATTATATGAGAAACACGGTAGCACTGATGATGTTCCCTAGTTGGGTCATGCTTCTACTGAGTGAGAAATGGCTGAACTCACATGATCTAATGGTTTCAAGACATCTCAACAAGGTCTCAACAAACCATAGATTTTTCATGATCTCATTATTAAATTGATAAAGTGATGAAGATACATTCAATTATGTTCCACTCTGGGTGATTCTATGTGCGCATCTTCTAATCTTTTACTATTTTCTATGCTTGGATGGTTGTGTCTTAAAAGTGCTTTTTCCAGAAAGCAATTCAATTTTCTTGGGGTGGGGGGTTACCCCCTTTGAATATGTTTTGCTTCTTACCCAATTTAGGAGGAAGGAGAGATTTCCTGGCAGTGAGAAAGATTACTGGAGGTTTTCAAGAAAAGGTTGGGCAACCATTTGGCCAGGGTGGTATAAAGACGCCACCTTGCTCAGGAGGTTTCGACTCGGACCTTCAAGGTCCCTTCCAGCCCTGGGCTGGGACAACCACGTTTCCACCAGGCTTCTTTAAAAAGGGCTACAAAGAGAAAGGACCAGTTCCTTGCTAAATTTTGGGCATTTCTCAATCACCTTTGTGATACCACATCAGGCTTTGAACCTGTGTCACCTGAAGGCATTGGATGGTAACTCACAGCACTCCTAGCTGCAGGGAGAAAGGATGGGAATTATGGGGGTTGCAGTCCAAATACACATCACGAGTATCCAGTTAGGACAGACTGTCCCAAATCACAGCAATGTCTCCTCTTCAGGTCGGTGCTGATCAATTGGCCATGAATATCAGTCATTATATCTATGACTTGTCTTCCTTGTTCAGTAGTTTTATTCCGGGAAGAAATATCTCCATGATTGAGCGGGCAGAAGGAAGTGTCCCATCTTCTGTACCTTGATATAAATTTCCTGAAGAAATTAGTTTCATCTGAATGAACTTCATGTCTTCAGCATCTCTACTGCTGAAATGCTTTCATCTCACTTTGGAAGGGCATTTTTTTTATCACTGGTTGTCCAGCTGTAATAGAATAACAGAGTTGAGGAACTTCCGGTTTGTCGGCTTCGCGAGCGGCAGGATTTGCGGAGCTGCGCGATCCCTGCCGCGCTAGCCGTTTTGGGGCTCCGACCCAGCCGGGTACGGAGCTAGCTGCACTGCAGGGGCAGCTGAAGGTAGGGGGGACCCGGAGAAGGGTTTGGGGGTGCTGCAGACTCCCTCCCTGGCCGGCAGAACTCCCTTTTCCCAGGACTGTGCAGCGGCGGTCTGTAATGGCCGCCACAAAGAAGCTGGCAGCCGGGTAAGAATGCGCAGGAGGAAGTGGAGAAAGTGATTGAGAGGAGAAAGTTTTTCTTGGCTCCTAGGACTCTAAGACATATCTAATAAAATTCCTGAAAAGTATGACTTTCTGAATAATACCTGCCAGAAGAGGAAAAAGCGGCTGTGAAGGTGCTGAAAGGATAGCTTTCCCTCTTTTCCTACGGAATAAATAACTGGATATTAAGAAACCTATTTCTTTTAGGTGAAAATTGGTTTTAAGCGATGAGTGGGAAGAGAGAGGATTAAAAAGAAAACATTTGTATGCTAAGATTTGTTGGAGCAGATGCCTTAAGGATTTGAAGACTAGAATATATTGCAATAAGATTTTAAACAGATTTGGACTTTCTTTTCTTGGATTGATATTGCCCCAGAAGGAGAAAGTGAGAATTCTGCCTTGGTTTGGACTGACTGATAACTTTGGGACTGTTTTATTTTTTTTTTATTTTCTTTTGAATATTCTGGTTGTTGTAAGAAGAAAGAAGGGGAAAAGAAAAGAAAAGATTTATAATGGCTCTTTCTGTTGAGGAACTAAGAAAAGAATATGAACAAGCAAAAAAAAATGGTAAAGATGGTGTGGAAGAAGCTTTCCTTTTCTTAGAAATGGCGCTTATTAATTATCAACAAACATTACAACAGATGAAGACAGCAGAGGAACAAGAAAGAAAGAAAGGAGCCATCTTTAATGAATCTCAGAACTTGATCCAGAAAGAAGGAAGAGAGAAAGAAAAGAAAAGAAGAGAAAAGAAGAAAATTAAAGGACTTAAGGACTTAAGATCTAAAAAACATTTAAGAAAGGGAAAAATAAGGTGCAAAACCAATATGATGATAGTAAACAAAAGGGAAAAGGAATACGACAGGGAAGGGAAGCTGGCAAGGCAGAGGCTAGAAGAAGGGGGTAGAAAGGTTTGTTGGGAGAAGAAAGAAAGGGAAAAGGTGGAGAAAAGCTACAATGTCTTGAAATTAAATGAAAAAAAGAAACTTTTTTTGGATAATGGATAAAGTATAATTTTTTTTTTTTTAAAAAAAAGATTTTGCAAGGTACATAAGATGAGATGGTAGTATTGTAATGATTTAAGAGTTGATAAGAGATTAAAATGTTAAAATGTTTAAAAATGATTGGCTTTAAAACTTAATAATAGGGGAGGTTTAGAATATTGTTTTAATTAAAGAGTTTAATAAGACTATGGTATTGATGTTATTATAAAATTTTTATTATAGTATCTTTTTTTTTAATATTTGGATTTATTGTCTAATTATGTACTTAATTATGTTGGATGTATTAGTTAGATAGAATGTACCAAGCAAAATCGGATTGGGTATTAGATATTATTTTAAAGATTAATTTGATTAACTTAGGGGGAGATAGAAAGGCATCATACTCTGATTAATGATTTCAGGAGAAACTTATTTTCTTTTTTTTTATAAGGAATGAGACAAAGGGATGATAAAAATGGACAAAAGATATAAATATAATGATTCAAATTAAGATGATTAATTAAGATAGAAGTAAGAAGTGTGAAATATGTGGGGAAGTTAATATAGAAGGCTTAGAATGGTAAATAAAATAAGTAATGATATGTAAGATGAGCATGAATATAATTGAAGTCCATGAAGAGAGAGACACCTGGGTCCAAGTTACTTTCCAAAAAGATTTTTTTATATTTTGTGTGTTGTGTGTATATGTCTTTTTGGGGGAGAATTAGTTAAAAATTGTAGAAATATAGATTGAGAATAATGGTAACTAAGTCAGAAAGAAACAGATGAAATAATAATAATGATATTGAATAAGAGTAAAGAGAAGTAAAGAGAAATTGAATAAGAGGTTTTGGTATGTTGTATGGAAATGGTTTAAAACAGAATTATAATTTATCTGACTTGTTAAATTGACAATGAAAAAAGGTTTAAACATGTAATGAATAATGACAATTTGTGTGTTTTAAAAATTAATAAAACTTGTTTAAAAAAAAATAATAAAAAAAAAGAATAACAGAGTTGAAAGGGACCCTGGAGGATTTCTAGCCTCTTCAAGCAATGGGTGGAAACTAATCAAGGAGAGAAGCAACTTAGAACTAAGCAGAAATTTCCTGACAGAACAATTAATCAGTGGGACAACTTGCCTCCAGAAGTTGTGAATGCTCCAACACTGGAAGTTAAAAATAAAAAAGATTGTTAGTGTTTGGGGATAAACCCCTAGCAGAGTATGCAGCAGCAGTCAAGCCAGGCAGCCAAATGAGAGAGAGGAAGGGTTTTAGAGTATACACACACTGAACACAAACACTGTTTATAGTTTAAATAGTTTTTAATCCAGTTAGAGTTTAAGCATTGTCAATCAGTCCGTATGTCATCCACAATATATCAATTCAGTAAGACTCACTAACTCAGTCCAGATAATAGTCCTTACTATATCTTATCAGCCGATAAAGATATCTCCTCCTCCTCCGATGTCTTTCTCCAGACAGTGAGAACAATCAATCAGTGGGACAACTTGCCCCCAGAAGTTGTGAATACTCCAACACTGGAAGTTAAAAATAAAAAAGATGCTGGATAACCATTTGTCTGAAGTGGTATAATAGGGTTTGCTGCCTAAGCAGGGGGTTGGACTAGAAGACCTCCAAGGTCCCTTCCAATTCTATTCTATTCTATTCTATTCTATTCTATTCTATTCTATTCTATTCTATTCTATTCTATTCTTATTCTAGCCCAACCCTCTGCTCAAGCAGAAGACACTAGACAGGGGTGTCCAACCTTGGTAATCGAAGCCTGGAGGACTTCAACTCCCAGAATTCCCCAGCCAGCTTTGCTGGCTGGGGAATTCTGGGAGTTGAAGTCCTCCAGGCTTAACGTTACCAAGGTTGGACACCCCTGCACTAGACCATTTCAGACCAATGGTTGTCCCATCTCTTCTTGAAAACTTCCAGTGATGGAGCACCCACAACCTCTGGAGACAAATCATTCTACTGATTGATTTTTCTGTCAGGCAATTTTTCCTTAGTTCTAGGTTGCAGCTCGTGCCTACCGTCCCTGTCCTAATGCTCCCTTTTTATTCTTATCTGTTTCATGCGTTAATAATCACGTTTATACTAATATCTGTTATCTAATTCATGCTTGACAAATAATAAAGAAATAAAAAAGACTTTACATAAAAAAAAGTCAACAACACATGAGCAGACTTCATGCAAGCTGGGTTGATTTCAGTATGGACCGTTATTCTTTTTAAATTGCTGTTTAAAATAAAATTCCTTGCCTAACGTCCCTGTCACAATTTGATTTTCTTATTTTGTGGGTTCGAATTCGTAATTTTTGAAAAGTAAAAATAAATAACGAGATAAATAAATAAACAAATAAATTCCTTGCCAATCATCCCTATCAATATTTTCTTAATTTGTTCGTTCGAATTTTTAATTTTTGTTTGAATTTCTCTCCCCAGAGCTTTTATTTCTTTATTTAGTGTATGCCAACTGTCAGCCAGGGATCCCCTGAGGTAAAAAGCTAAAATTGTGTCAGAAAATGGAGGACGCGGGGCCTTTGCAGGCTTTTGAGCTGTCTGTTTCACTGCCAGTAGAGGGCAGTCTACATCTAGCCTTTAAGTCCTAGCTGGGCTCTACAGGCAGTGAAAAGGACAGCTCAAAAGCCTGCAAAGGCCCCACGTCCTCCATTTTCTGGCACAATTCTTAGCCGAGACTAGATATTTTTTACCTCAGGGGAGAGATAATTTTTCCCCCCTTTGCTTGCAGACTTCATTCCTCTCCTCTTCAGCTTGGAGTCCAGGTAAGGGTTTTAAAAAGGGTTAAAATAGAATGGAGGGAGAGACAGAGGGATGAATGATTGAGGGATGGATGTCTTATCAATGGAGGGATGGATGATTGATGGATGGATGATTGAAGGGTGGATGGATGATGGATAGGTGATGAATAGATATACAGGTAGGCAGGTAGCTAGGTAATCAATAGAGAGATAGGATGATAGAAAGCAAGAGACAGACAGACAAAGATGTGATGATAGACAAGAGATTGAGGAGGAGAGGGAAGGAGTAGGAATAGAATAGAAATAAATTGAATTGATTTCTTTATTTATTGGCCAAGTGTGATTGGACACACAAGGAATTTGTCTTTGGTGCATATTCTCTCAGTGTACATAAAGAAAAAGTAAAATACGCTCCTCAAGAATCATAAGATACAGCAAAGATAGTCATAGGTTACTAATAAGCAATCAAATCATACTAGGAAACAAAACAATTTAAATTGCAAAGCTACAAGCAATATGGTTATAGTCATAAGTGGGAAGAGATAGGCACTAGGAAGGATGAGAAGAATAATGGTAATACAGTCTTAGCAAATAATTTGACAGTGTTGTGGGAATTAGTTGTTTAGCAGAGTGATGGCATTCGGGGAAAACTGAGTTTAGTTTTAGCACCTGATTGAGGGCCCTCTCCCTTCTGACACTGCTAATTTACCTAGCTGAGTGATGAAACATGAAACATCCAACAACCAAGCTCAGTGAGCACCAAGGGCCCCACAGACAACTTTTAACCTGAGCCACAGGTGTCAACAGCACACCTTTCCTGGAGGAAGCACCTTTCCTGCAGGAAGAGAGTGACCCGGGGTAGTGGATTCGTAGTAACAAAAGGCGAAATGGCATATTCTTAGCAAACCATGGCTATTTGAGTGATGAGCAAATTATTTGGACAAAAAATGAGGGGGGGGGAGTGATGGGACAGGGACCTGGTACACCCACCTCCCCAACCTGCTCCTCTCTAAATTTCTTGACATATTGGCAGCAGGCAGAGGTAGACCATACAACAAGCAGGACACTAAGTGATTCTTGCCATGTCAATTTGGGCTCGTCTGAGTTGGAGGTTGGACATTTTAAGCGGTACATAAGCAGTCTTGTGGATTCTTCTAGTGTGGAGTGTCCCAACCTTGGCCACTTTGAACTCCCAGAATTCCCTGGCTAGCTATGGGGAATTGACCTCCATGGGTCTTAAAGTGGCCATGGTTAAGAAATGCTAATGAGAAAGGAAAGCAACGAAAGGTATAAAATTGAAAATAGTTTATTGGTTTTCACAGGAAAGTATCGGACCCTTAACCTGATGGGATTGACGTTGTAGACTTTCAAGGATTGAGAAACAAGGAGTCTCTTTTGTAGTCCAGACTTTTCTCAACTTAATTCCAAGAGCCATGGCATCCCTAATGAAAACCTCCTCTCACTAAATCCTCATCATGCAAAGGAACTGTGCTTTGAACAGTTTAGATTCTTCCATTTTTTAAATCCTGAAAGAGAAAAGCGAGAGGAGGTTGGGCATGTGTCTCTCTCGCCACATTTACCTTTGCATAGAAGGAGCATATCCCATTACCCCCCCCCTCACCCCATTTTAAGCATTCAGAGCAGGATGACCCTAGCCATGAATTTTATGAGGGCATTGTTAAGCCTGGATTCCCCAACGCGTGTTAAGGAAAACAAACTAAACAGAATGTACAGCGAAGTCAGATAGGAAGACAGGTAAATGTGTGAGATAAGTTTTCTAGTTAACACGCAGTAAAAATACACATACGCTTGTGCTATCAAAAATATTGTTTATTCCATTTAAGAATTATAGCATAGTCAAATATAACGGTCCATTAGTCATATATCAATTTGAGTCAAGTCTTGTCGAGGATACTCTAATTGCAAAGTCCGTGTCGAATAGCCAGTGTCAGTACACATATAATAAATCTGTCCAAAACTTATCTTCTCTCCGTTGAGAAATATCTTCAAAGTAATCCAACACTTCTTCTCCTCCCGATCCAGCAAGTACGCAGTCTTCAATAAGCCAGCCAGTAAGAGCCAGAGAGTGCCTTGCTGCTTATATAGTACTTTTACAGCTGCACCCTTAATTACATTCCTTTAGCTTAAAGTCACATACACTTTATCTGACAAACCATGATTCATCATTTTATTATCTTTACCCAAAACAGTTAGGGCAAAACAATGTTATCCCTAACAGGCATCACAATTTCTCCCATTCTTGTAGGTTAGGGTTAGGGTTGTAGATGGAATACTCATCTGTAATGATCTAAGTCAGGGGTGTCAACCATGGCACTTTAAGATTTGTGGACTCAACTCCCAGAGTTCCTCAGCCAGCAAAGCTGGCTGAGGAACTCTGGGAGTTGAAGTCCACAAGTCTTAAAATTGCCAAGGTTGGACACCCCTGATCTAAGTGCTAGAGACCACTGTAACTACATAGTCAAAAAGGCATTAAGAATTGTTAACCTAATCCTACATAGTTTTTTCTCTGGTAATATCACACTACTAACTAGAGCATACAAAACCTTTGCTAGACCAATAGTTGAATACAGCTCATCAGTCTGGAACCCACATTACATATCTGATATTAACACAGTTGAGAAAGTCCAGAAATATTTCACAAGAAGAGTTCTCCACTCCTCTACTCGTTGTAGAATACCTTATGCCACCAGATTTGAAATTCTAGACCTAGAAAACCTAGAATTACGCCACCTTCAGTCTGATCTAAGTATAGTATATAAAATCATACATTGCAATGTCCTACCTGTCAATGAATACTTCAGCTTCAACCATAACAATAACCATAACAAGAGCACATAATAGATACAAACTCAAGGTTAATTGCACCAAACTTGATTGCAGGAAATACGACTTCAGCAACAGAGTGGTCAATGTTTGGAATACTCTACCTGACTCTGTGGTTTCTTCCCCAAACCCCCAAACCCTTAACCTTAGACTGTCTACTATTGACCTCATCCTTTCCTAAGAGGTCTGTAGGGGGCGTGCATAAGCGCATAACATGCCTACCGTCCCTGTCCTATTGTTTCATCACTGACTGCAGCCTTCAGTTTAAGGCCTTCCCGGCTGATTTCACTGTACCTTATAATTACATCATTTTCCCAGTCTTTGCAACCTGTAGGTCATATTCTACCAACAACTTATTGCTTGGATTGGGTTTTTGGTACAGTGGAACATACTATATTCTAAGGGATGCATGGCAATGGGATGAGGAAGAGAGGGAGAAGGAGAAGCAGGATGAGGAGGAAGAGAAGGAACGAGGAGCGGGAGAAGGAGGAGAAATGGTGAGGGAGGAATGGTGGTGGTAGTGGTGGTGATGGAGGAGAAGAAGGAGGAAAGGGTGGTGGTGGTGGAGGTGGAGGGGGGAGAAAAAAGGGGAGGGGGAGGAGAAATGGGAGGAGGTAGAAAGGAGGAATTTGAAGACCAGCCCATTTGAAGTTTGGTCTTTGAGGACAATTCTCACTCCTTCCCAACCTGTTGCATATTAGAAGGAGCAACCATGTTTCTTTCCTATAAGACTTCCACAATGGCTTCCAACCCCATCATTCTTTGGATGGGTGCCCCATTCTCACCTGATGAGGTGGACAGCTAGATGCAACTCAAGTATTTCTTTGGTCTAGGAAAGGTTGCATTCCAGGATACATAGGGAATGGTTGAGTAATCAGTCCATTACCAGCATTTTTTCTATAAAAAGAGGAGGGATTATTGCTTTTTTAAAAACCTTGATAGAGGCTGAGAGTCTCCACATGGCTAATTGCCCTCAAATTATCAGCATCTTGTGTTTGGCCACAGTGCATACTAACCGTGCTGTACTTGGAGAAGCCAAGATGAGGTAAATAAACCTGGTCAGCCAGACCTACCACTTGACTCAGAGAATCACTAGGAATCCATTTCATGTTAAGGAACCCCTCTGCGGACAGACTCATTTATTTATGTAGTCTTATTTATTCATTTACTTATTTATTTAAAACATTGGCTCCCAATCCAAAGTGAAAAAAAATCTAAAATCATGTTAAAAAGATAAAACTTGGCTGACTGTGAATTCACTAAAAGCAACACAACAGTTCTAATGCACGATGATCCAATTTTCTCCTAGCTAGGAAGCCTCCCATCAAATGGCAATACAGGTTGTCCTTAACTTATAGCAGGTCACTTAGCAACCATTCTAAGTAAAGACCATCCCGAAAAAGGGGACCTGTGACCTGGATTCAACGTTCCAATGGATGGGTACCTTCCTCGGTCATGTGGGGCATATTCAGGTGGTGTTTCAGACATCTGGTATGCCAAGATCAACCACCTTGGCTTAGACAGATAAGGGCCTACATCTGCACAATAAGCAAGTAAGCATAGTCAAGAAAACACCCCAACTTTAACATTTCACCAACTTAAACCTCCAGCACCCTTCCCCCCAGGAATATACTAAGGAACAACTAAGACCATCGGCCAGTCTCTCCTTTTAATGCTTTTCTTTTGGCGCACATTGGATTCTACCGCATTTTTTAATCATAATCAGACTGCATCTGAGCAAGTTGTGAATTCTTGTGTGGTGTATCTAGCTCTTTGTGCTAAATTCTTTAGAAGGTCCCTCCTTCCTTCTGAGACAGATCAGCTCTGAAGACCCTTGGATTACTGATATCAACACAAGCCCAAATAATGAAGTCTCTGCAAGCAAACAACCCAGATTAGAGAACATCAAGGACCCCACAACCAAGCTCAGTAGTATAAAATATTTGTAGCTCAGGATTGATCTGTGAGGTTCTTGGTGCTCTCTGAGCTTGATGGTTTTCTTGCGGATACTTCATGACCCATCTAGGGAACATTATCAGTTCTACAAGGGAGTGGACTTTACTATTTATATGGAATAGCTTGCTCTGCCAATGTTGATGGTGTGCTTTTCTCCTTGATAATACCTTGATTAGGGTGTTGTTTTCCCACTTGATTCTTTGTCTTGTGTTAATCCCTGCTTATCTAGTTATTGGCTGCTGGAGAGGATGGTTGATGACAGAATTCTCTAATTCCTGGGATTCTCTTGTATTTTTGGATTTAGCTTGATGTAGGATGCTCATAGTTTCCCAGCTGAAACTGTGGTTCTTACTGCCAGTGTGTTAAGAGATTAAGGAGTTTTCACTGGGTCTTCTGACTGCTAGTTGGTGTTCAGTGATGCGCTATGCTAGTTTCCCCCTGTCTTAGTCCTAACCCTGAATGGTGCAGATGACTCCTGTTTCTTTTTTCCTTCTGAGTCTTTTGGTTTATTTAAGATATTTCAGAGAGCTTTAATTGGTTTGTGTGCTACAGTGATGTTGCATGTTCTAATGGTGTGTTCATGGTTTCGTAGATGTTTTTGATGTTGGAGTGTCATATATATCCCATTTCCACCCAACTAAGGAACATCATCGATGTTGCCTGGATTGGTTCATTTTGGATTTGGTTCATATATTTTTTTGGGCACCGGGAGTCCTCAATGAATGACAACACACAAGAGAAAAATTCAGAGCATCATCTGCACTTGGATTAGAGTTTATTGATTAGTGACACCACATGGAAAAGAAAGCCTGACACACAGGCTTGTTCTGTGGGTCAGCAGGCTGATCTTGTAGTAGTCAGGGAGATTCCGACTTACAACCTTCAAGGTGTTTCCAGCTACATTCAGTACAGAGCCATCTTGCACAGATAGGATTGTTTTAGTCGACAATGCAGGTCATTCCATCTTTTATAGTCTAGAAGAAATCAAATGACCGATGAGACTTTTATTGCAATTTTTTGTAATGATCTCACCATTTGTACCTAAGAAAACAGGATGTATTGTCACAAAGGATTAACTTTTTTGGATAGCAACATTTAAACACATAGGTTTGCCACTGTAGTTTACAGGTAGTCCTCAACATACAACTATTCATTTAGTGACCGTTCAAAGTTACAGTGGCGCTGAAAAAAATGATTTATGACTGGTTTTGACATAACTGTTGCAGTACTCTTATGATCAATTTGGACATTTGGTGACTGGCATATATTTATGATGGTTGCAGTGTTCTGAGTTCCTGTGGTCCCTTTTTGTGACTTTAATGGGGAAGCCAGATTTGCTTAACAGCCCTGAGACAGCTGATGCTTCTCATGGGATGCTACTGCTTGGTTTCTATTCCTCTGAGTTCTCTCCCTACATCCCTACCCCCACTGCTCCCCACCCCCCAGTTACTGATGTCAGGCTGTCAGCTAGCTTAACAGAAGAGCAGCCATGACACGAGTGTTGTTGAGATCTTCGGAGAAAGGAGTGAGGAAGGATAATAGGTGGCATTACACCCAGGGCAAAATCAATATGTCCCATTCTGATGATCTTAGAATGTTTCTTTATTGAGCTTAACTGGGTTCAGTTTCTTTCGAGGCCTCAATACAGGTTTTATGAGCTTCCCTTTTCACTGGAAAACAACACCATCATTTCAGTCGCGATGCTGTCGGTAATATTTAATTCTCCAGGGTCAGGATTTGAAACGGGTTAAAGCAAAACTGGGAAAGATGCTAAAAGTAGGGAAAATCATCTCTCTGGATCCCATTATGGCTGGGTGCACTTAATTTGCTTAGTGAATTAAGGTGTTAAATGGATTTTGTGCAATAAACTGACCTCCTGGTTAAGTAAAGTTTGCACATCTTTGTAAGCCATGGAAAAAAAATCAATCCTAACAAAATTAACCTAGGTCTACTTGATTCAGTTGGAAAGCCAGCAGCTACAATATAATATGCAAAGCTCAAGTATTGTATTAGATTTTGTGCATGTCTATAGGGATGTGGATTAACACATGTTGTCCAAACCAACTTTGACAGTAAGCTTTTATTCCATATTTTGGCCAATTCGGAATATTGGTGCAAAAAGCCACCAACTTTTTCAAAAAGTCTTCAGTAATTGATTTGATAGGTGAATGTCTATGGAGATTCTCAGTCATTCCAATCATGGTTGACCCAAAGGTGCTTTTTCCAAAAGGCAACTGGAATTCCATGATGAACTAAAGAAGCTTCTTGGATGAGAAGCTAAACATTTTCAAAGAGAAGACCAAGAAAGAACAGTTGCCTTTTGGAAAAAAAACACCTTTGGGACTATTTGGTAATTGGTTCCCCCTAGCAGCATGGAAATTACTGATCTTCCTGTGTTTGATGGAGATGATGGCAAAGCTGTTTGTTTTGGCTATCATCTTCTAACATGATTACCTTCTATTGCATGGGTGGAGAATGATAGCCCTGGATCAGGAATTCTGGGAATTGAAGTCCACAAGTCATAAAGGGCCATCCTTCCCCACCTCTGCTCTATTGGATGGGTGCATACACTCTTTAGAGTCATTAGTGATAGAAATGGTCCCTATGTGTACATAAAGTACTAAATAGGATTCATTCAGAAACGAAGACCCTGGGTTTTGTGAATGCAGTCTCTTGACTTCATGCATATTGGCTATGAAGGATTGGAAGGTTGTGCATCTTCACACATCTGGAGAACACGTGCTTGAGAAATCTGATATATTAGAACAGAAAACCTTCTCCTTACCCAGGCTGCATAGTGCAAAACAATTCCGAGCCCCTGTAGTGTTGGAAGAGAAACCGGGTGTCCAAGGAAGGTAATCCACCAGGGCTGAATCTAGCCATCTCACTCGTGGCTGTAGAGATAGAAAGCAACAGTGGTGTCATCTCTCCAAGTGTTTTTCTGAATCTTGCAGAAATCAGGATATTTCGCCTCAACTATACTTCTCAACAGCAGAAGGGTCAAATGCAAGGGGGATCAAGTTGACCTAGGGGACAACCGCTTAAGTATAAGCCAGCAGTGTTCTTCAGCTGTCCCCCCCCCAAAAAAACAACAACAACAACCAAGAGAGGCTCAAGATCCGAAAAGGTGATAGCATTGCTTAATACTGCACTAGTGAGGCCACACATAGAATACTTAGAATCCAGTTCTGGCCAGCACGATAGAAAAAACATGTTGAGGCTTTTGAAAGAGTACAGAGAAGAGCAACAAAGATTAGAGGGCTGAAGGCTGAGACATATAATTAACTGTTGCAGGAAGTGAGTATGTCTAGTCTAATGAAGAGAAGGATTAGGCGGTGATGTGATAGCAGTCTTCCAATATTTGAGGGGTTGCCACACAGCAGAGGGGACTATCTATTCTTCAAAGCCCCTGTGGGTGGGACAAGAAGTAATGGGTGGAAGATTATCAAAGAGTGATCCAGCCTAGTATGAAATTTTCTTACAGTGAGGACAATTAATCAGTGGAACGCCTTGCCTCCAGAAGTTGTGTGTGCTCCATCACTGGAGACTTTCAAAAATAGATTACACAACCACTGGGGTGGTGGTCCAGTCTAGCACAATACCACTGAAAAAGAAAAACAAGAAATCCAAGAAGAAACCAGCATGGTTACACAAATATCTCTCCGATAAACTGAAAGATAAGAAGGACAAGTACAAAAATTGTAAAGAGGGACACATAACTAATGCAGAATATCAGCAGATACCCCGAACCTGCAAAGATAAACTCAGGAAAGCAAAGACTCAAAATGTACAAAGACTTTCAACAAAAGTCCAAGATAATGAAAAAAGTTTCTTACAACATAATACAGTATAATGGTCGGTCCAGCAAAAAGAGAAGATGGTAAGGAAGTAACAGGCAGTAGAGAGAAAGCAGAGCTACATAACTCATTCCTTGCATCAGTCAATATGAAAAGAAACCATAACCCAACCTACCAACACCATAAAAGACAAACTAAAAATAATAATTAAAAAAAAACCAGGAAAATGGTAAGAGAACACCTGTATATCTTGAATATAAATTACTGGGACCTGATGGATTACATCCCAGAGTTCTGAAGATGATAACAGTTGTTGTCTCAGAACCATTGTACCATATGTTTGAAAAAAATCCTGAGCACTGGGAAACTACTGGTGTATTGGAAAAGAGCTGATGTGGTTCCCATCTTCAAGAAAGGGGGAAAAAACAGATCCTAGGAAGTTACAGATCAATCAGCCTTGCATCAATACCTGGGAAGACACTGGAAAAAATAACAATAAAACAGATCTGCAAACGTTAAGAAATGAAGTTATAACCAGAAGCTAGCATGGGTTTGTTCAAAACAGGTCATGCCAAATCAATCTTATTTCATTCTTTGACAAAGTGACTAAATTAGTAGAGCAGCAAAATGCTGTGGACATAGTATACTTAGACTTCAGTAAGGCATTTGACAAAGTAGAACACAACCTACTTCATGGTAAACTAGAAAAATGTGGGATAGACAGCATCACCACCAGATGGATTTGTAACTGCCTGACAAACCGTTACTCAACAAGTAGTTTAAATGGTACCATATCCATATGGAGGGAAGAAAGTAGTGGTTCCATCTTATGCTGAGTACTTTTCAGTATTTTCACAAATAGTTTAGATGAGGGAATAGAAGGAGAACTCATCAATTTTGCAGATGACACTAAGTTGGCAGGAATAGCCAACACCCCAGAACAAAAGCTCAGGATCCAAAAAGATACTAATAGACTTAAACAATGGCCCCTATGCAACAAAATGAAATTTAATGTGGAGAAAAGCAAGGATTTACACCTAAGCAAAAACACAAAATAAAAACCAAAGATTCAAATATAAATTAGGCAAAATCTGGCTCAAAAACAGTAACTGTGAGAGGGACCATCCTTTAGTCAGATCACATCTGAAATCCTACATCCAGTTTGAGTCACAACATTACAAAAAAGATGTTGAGACTTTGGGAAAAGTGCAAAGAAGAGCAACTAATAATTAGATACCTGGAGATAAAAATATATGAAGAATGATTGTAGGAATTGATTATGGTCAGCTGGGAGAAATGAAGGACTAGGGGTGACATGATAGCAGTATCTGTGGTGCTACCACAAAGAAGACTGGGCCTACCTATTCTCCAAAGCACCACAAGGCAGGGCAAGAAAGAATGGATGGAAACTAATAAAGAGAGAGGCAACTGGAATGAAGGAGAAACTCCCTAACTGTGAGAGCAATTAAGTAGTAGGATGGATTGCTTACAGAAGTTATGGGTGCTCCATCATTGGAGGTTTTTAAGAAGAGACTGGACACTCATTTGACTAAAATGGTAGAGGGTCTCCTGCTTGGACAGGGGTAATGAAGAAAGTTAGCACCTAACCCCTCCTACAAGAATGAAATATTTTTAGGACACATTAAAAAAGCAGAATAATTGTATTTCCCTGGATGATAAAAGAAGAAATATGTTTCATTGCCCCTGTTAGGAATGTAAGTGGCCTAACAGCTATTTGGGATGGAAATATAAAAACCAGGATAGACATTTTAATACTGTCTCTTTAAGAGCATGCTAAAAACTGCAATTGGGTGTGGTTACTCAAACGGCCATAAGATGGAGCCAGAAACCTGGGTTGTTTTAGTCTCAGAAGAGAGTGTATCTCAGTGAGTCTTTTTTCCTTCTGTTGGAGAGTATTGCCGTTCCTCATATTAGACTGTTATACATGGATTTGATGTAAGTCTGATACTGAACTGTTTTTGACACTGGATTTTGTTATTGGATTATCCCTGGATTGAAAACTGACTGATTTTACTTGTGAATGACTTTGGACTGCCTATTTTGAACTTTGCTTAACGTTTCTGGAAATAAAAACCTACATTTATTGTACAGTATATCTGTGTACTGTGTGTGTATTATTCAAACACTTCTCTCAAATACGTCTCCCTGTATGCGTTCATTCTCCTAACGGGGAATTACCTCAACAGCCCCCAGCAGATATTTGGTGCCCATTAAGAAAAACTGGGCCAGCCTATCTACAAGACAAAAGACCTCCAGTTCCAGGGTGATGGGATTAAGACATGACCCTCCAGGACATAATAGGATTAACCCATCTAGTAGCAGAGTTCACCACATGGCACAATCACTGGGGACACTGCATCCCCCAGGAAGCTTCAACCAAGCCTGGGACTCAGACAGCCTATAAAGTTAGCTGTAACCCTTACAACAGCCAATAGAACACATGTTCTTGCTGTGTGTTTCCCACTTCCAACTGGCTTCCACTCAAAATGTCTTAAGAGGTCTCCCGGAAGAAAAAGAGTGTAGAAGAGAAAGCCAAAGAGGTCTGGAAATACTTCCAAGATATCCCACTTCACTTAAGGGCCTTCTTTCCAGTCATAGCTGTTGATCAGCATCCAAACACAGGTGATGTTGATGAAAGTTCCTATGTTGAACTGTGTGAATTGGGACACAGGTACCCTGGGTGTGCAAAGACTATGGTAGACTTTGGGACTGTGACAGAGTTTGTTAAAAATGCTTATACTCATTGATGAGAGGAAATGATACAGATATTTTTGTAATTCCTCTGTTTATCTACTCTTGCGCAATCAGCGTGTGTTTCCCTTACTTATTCTACATGATTCCTAGTGACCACTTGCTCCCCTCGGTCTCCCTTGAGAAGCAAGGGCTGGATATATGATCTATTCCTTCTATATAGTCCACTATCAGGTCCTTGGTCTCTTTTTTTATAAATAAATTTTATTGATTTTGGTCTTATTGGTGTTGAGGACCAAGTTATTGTCTTCCCACCATGAAAGCTACCGTTGGTCCACCTCGTCTTGGTAGGCAGATTCATCCCCCCCAGAGATGAGTCCCACCACTATTGTATCATCAGCAAATTTAGTAATAGTATTACTTTACTGTTGTAAAGTCCTGGTTGAATTGTCCCATGATGTAAATCCATTGACAAATTGGCCTATTCTTGTCACCTCCTCCCTTCCCACCACAGCTTTTTACTGTCTTAAGATATACCACTCACTCCCTTCCTTTCCCAACTTCTACTCACGTTTGCGCCCTTGATTTTGTACAATCCAATCCAGATTCTAAATCTCTCTGCATAGTTGGTGAGTAGAAAAGAAGATATGGTGTCCATTTCCCGTTCGCTGAGAATAGAGGCAAGGTGGGCCCATTTCCCAAAGGTAGCGCATTCTGTCTGGGAGACACCAAGCAGACAGAGGTTAGGGCTTCCTGCTTTAGATGCTGACCCTGTCCTTTATAACAGGGTGTTCAAACTTTGCCACTTTAAGACTTGCGGACTTCAACTTCCAGAATTTCCCAGTCAGCATGTCTGACTGTCAAATTGTGGGGGTTGAAGTCCGCAAGTCTTAAACTGCCCAAGTTTGGAGAGCCCTGATTTAGAGCCCTCTGTCAGTTCCACAAGTCTAGGTCATCCAGGCTCACTGCAGTATTTATCACATCCAACTCTATGATTCTGTATTCTAATATGCATAAATATGCACAATTAGCAAATATCAAGCTACTTCCCTTCCCATCTACTTTTACTATCATCGAGAAAGAGTCTTCATAAAGAGAAACTTATCAGTTATGCTGGCAAAGATAAACCATACCAGAATTGAGGACTTCAAGGTTGCCTCAATTAGCACACATTCCTTCTTTGATTCTATTTTGAAACCCTGCTCCCATGCCTCCAAGAATTTGTTTCCCTTGTGGTAGAAGCTTCATCTTTCAATATCCTCTCTCTGCTGTACCCCATGAGGTTACTTTCATCGCTCCTCAGTCCTACCATGAAACAACCCTAAGCCATGCTTTTCTATACTGAGATTTAAGTATGTGAGGGGTCCGTTGTACTCTCTGAGCTAGTTTGAGTGATCAAACATCTGCAGGGAAATAACCAAGCTCAGAGAGCACCAAGGACCCTTCATTTCAACCATGATCACATTGTGGCCAACATACTGACCTTTTTGATCATAACATTTGGTCACCTCTGGCTCAGTCCTTCCTTCCTTCCTTCCTTCCTTCCTTCCTTCCTTCCTTCCTTCCTTCCTTCCTTCCTTCCTTCCTTCCTTCCTTCCTTCCCTCCCTTCCTTCCCTCTTCCTTCCTTCCCTTCCTTCCTTCCTTCCTTCCGGGAAGCATTATGCTCAGAAAGACAACACGGAGGTGGATGGGACTCCTGTTACCTCTGCATCATTCCAGCTCAGGTAGTCCTTAAAAAATCCATAACAATGCTGCTCATACAGGAACCAGTCCTGAGGACAAGATACTGTTTCCAAACCTGTTGGTGGAAAGAGGAGATTTTGTCAAAGAGAAGGATTTGGGGATCACCCATCCTGAACCCATAGATTCAAAGTGCAGAGTGGAGGAGGAGGAGGGACATTTACATAAAGGTCCTTTGTGATCATATTATAAGCAACTGCGTCCTCTTCACTGATGACGTAAAATTATTCAACACCACTGACAATACTGCTACCTTACAATGCAACCTTGACTATGTGTCAGAATGGTTGAACAATTGGCAACTTCAAATCTCAACCAACAAATGCTCTGTTTTAAACATTGGCAACAAAAATCAGAACGCTAAATACAAACTGGGCGGATACGACCTCATAGACAACCCTCACTCTGTCAAGGACCAAGGAATAGTCATTTCAAAAGATCTAAGCCCCAGAGCTCACTGTAACAGCATTGCCAAAAAAGCATTAAGAGCTGTTAACTTAATTTTGCAAAACTTCTCTGGTAACACTGTACTGCATACCAGGGTATACAAACCCTTCGCAAGACCAATTCTTGAATACAGCTCATCTGCCTGGAATCCACACTGTATAACAGACATTAATAATTTGAGTATTCTCCATGCTGCAGGATGGGTTGACTCCTTCCTATGACATCATAGCTGAGTCTGTACTAAGATATAAAAGCCAGCCCGTGGAAGAGAGCCCAGCTTTTGACTCAGCTCCTTTCAGTCAGTAGCTGTGTCTCTGAAAGCGTTCTGTTAGATAGCAATCACCAGCGATCTTCAGTACTTTTTCCTCTCTTCAAGCAGCTCCCAGGGATCTGGGCAACTGCTCTTCCAGAAGCAGGGCTCCCTCCCTCTCCTCTCTCTCTCTCTCTCTCTCTCTCTCTCTCTCTCTCTCTCCCCTCCCTCTCCCTCTCCCTCTCCCTCTCTTCCTCCCTCCCTCCCTCCCCCCTCTCTCCTGCAAGTTGGGAGCAGCTTTACAGAGCTCTGTGCAGGCAAGCTGGGCAGCATCTGCAGACCTCCCCCACGCCTGCAGTTTGGAGGATCGTAAACACGATCGGCAAACTGATAAGAGTTCAAGCCAGCTGATCGTGTAGCTGGTTGCTGTGTTTTTCCCTTGCTGACTTCATGCCTGGCTCTGTATAGCCTAAGGAGGGCGATTCTCTCTCAATCTTGGAGCCTGTTTTCCTGTAGTCAGCAGCCATCTTGGATTCAAGCCTTCCATCACGCAGGTGAGCGCCATTTTGTAAGCCGGGGGCCATTTATACCCTAAGGGGCTTAATAGAAAAATTTCTAAACAGCTTCTTTCCAACGCAAGAGCCTTTATTTTACAAATGGAGCAAGATAAGGCTCTGGCAGAGCTTTCCCTCCCAGTGGAAAAGTGTCTTAAGCCCAATAGGAGAAAAAGACGTATGCAACGCACCCAATCAGTCCAGAGGGAGGTGGCTGCTAAAATCAAAGCTAAGGCTCTAGCCCCTAAGAAGGCAACTCAGGCCGAATTGAGGGCAGAGAAGCGCAGACATGCAGCTCTAGAGAGGCAGTTCAATAGAACTATTCAACAGAAGGGAGTGCAACTACAGCATGTTTCAGGTGATACTCATGGGCCCCAACCAAGCCCTCCCAGGGGAGGAGAAGTTATCTGTGAGCCTTTCCATCCTACATCCTGGTCTCCTGAGGCTCTTGCTGTACAGTCAGATCCTCAGGATTTAAGCAGATCTGGGCCTTATTTCCAACAGGCTTCTGTGCCCTATGCCCCTCCCCCTCCCTCCAGGCCTCTAACCTCTTCTCAATCTAGGCCTGAAGCCACCTTCACTCCCACAGCAGCCGGCCTTCTTCCTCTACCTTTGAGCATAGACCAAGGGATATCCAAGATGTAGTCTCATCAGCCATTAGGCAGGGATTGGCTGAAGGCTTCAAGCAAATTCTTCAACCTCTGGAAAGGGTTCAGGCCCTTCTCCCTTTTCAATCTATAAGTTCCTTGCCTCATCATCCTGATTTACACAGGCCTCAGGACCTCAGGGTCCATTCTTCTCTACCAGAATGGGAGGAGGTTGATGAGGAAGGAAGGCCTTCACCATCTGAACACAGTTACTCCCCTCATTCAGAGTGTGAAGAGGGTGAGATTTTTGACCAAAATCTTTCAGAGGAAGAGGATTCTCGCCCAGAGCAGACATCCTCTGCATTGGTCTTCAAACCTACTCTCTTCAGACCATTACTCAGCAAGGCCTTGGTCACTGCCAAGCTGTCGCCAGAGAAAGTGGCTCTCGAGCCACAAGGAAATCCCTCTAGCCAAGGGGATTTGCTCTTCTCCAAGCCTGTAGTGCATGCAGAGGTTTTGCCTTCTCCCATTTTGTTCCTGGACATGGTCAAGGAACAGTGTGCTTCTCCTTCGGCAGGTCCTCACCCATCTTCTCTAGATAAGTGTTTCTACAATGTCAGCGCAGCTCTGGACAATGCCCTGGCAGTGCCTTCTGTTGACATTCTGGTTCTGGCCTCGTTTTCATCTTCTGGCACTCCCACGGAGCCAGAAGATATCCTGAAACCAGATAATAAACATTCCGAACAGACCCTCAAGCGCAATCACCAGGCTGCTGCTTGGGCTGTTCGGGCTTCAACAGCAGCATCCTTCTTCACCAGGGCATCGATATAGTGGCTGTGCCAAATCCAGAATAGATTGCCTGCTTCTGACCTTCGGTCTCACCGTGACCTTAATAAGATTATTGCAGCAGCGGAATTCACTGTGGATGACACTCTCAATTCCGCCAAATTTGCATCCAAGGCCATGGCATCTTCTGTAGCAGCAAGAAGACTTTTATGGCTCTGAAATTGGCAGGCGCAGTCACGCCAAAAATGGAAGCTGGCTTCAGTTCCTTTCGCAGGCAATAAGCTTTTTGGCGATGCTCTGGAACCTTATCTCATCGAAACCAGAGATAAATGTAAAATTCTCTCTTCCTCTGGGAAGAAAGCCGACTATCGCCCTGCTCCTTATCGCCCTCCTGCCTTCCGAGTGGAGACCTCATCTCGCTTCCCCCGCTCTAACAGGCCATACTCCGAACGCCAAGACCAACGGGTGGAAACATCTGCAGGCAACAACCTTCTGCTGGTAAACGGCCCTTTCGGGGGTCGTTCCTTCCATCGCTCTAAGTAATCCCTCATAGCTTGCCCAACCTATGGTTACAAGCCACAGTCATCCCCATCTTCAAAAAGGGAGACCCAAGCCTAGTTGAAAATTACAGACCAATCTCCTTATGCTGCGTCACCTGTAAAGTCATGGAATCAATTATTAACCAATCCATCATCCTCCATTTAGAGACAAACAACCTACTCTCCAATAAACAATTTGGTTTCAGAAAAAAACTATCCTGTAATCTGCAACTCTTACACTGCAAAAACATATGGACTACACAACTCGACCAGGGCAAAGCAATAGAGCGCAATCTACATAGACTTCTGCAAAGCCTTTGATTCAGTGGTACACGACAAACTACTCCTAAAAATAAAATCTTATGGTATCTCTGGACAACTGAATAACTGGATAGAAGCATTCCTGTCAAACAGACAACAAATGGTCAAAATTGGGACGCCTATCAAATCCAGTACCTGTCAATAGTGGTGTTCCCCAAGGCAGTGTTCTAGGACCAACTCTCTTCATAATCTACATAAACGACCTTTGTGATCATATCAAGAGCAATTGCGTTCTCTTCGCTGATGATGTAAAGCTGTTCAATACCACAGACAATACTACTACCCTACAAAAAGATCTAGACTATGTATCTGAATGGTCTAACATATGGCAACTCCAAATCTCAACAAATAAATGCTCTGTCTTACATATTGGTAAAAAAATCAGAAAATAAAATACAAGCTGAATAGTCAAGATCTTGTTGATGACCCAAGCTCTGTAAAGGACCTGGGAATACTCACCTCTAATGATCTAAGTGCTAGAGCTCACTGCAACTACATAGCCAAAAAGGCATTAAGAGTTGTTAACCTAATCCTACGTTGCTTTTTCTCTGGTAATATCTCACTACTAACCAGAGCATACAAAACATTTGCTAGACCAATACTCGAATACAGTTCATCAGTCTGGAATCCTTATCACGTATGTGATATTAACACAATTGAGAAAGTCCAGAAGTATTTCACAAGAAGAGTTCTCCACTCTTCTACCCGTTGTAGAATACCTTATGCCACCAGACTCGAGGGATCTTTCCCTCAGATTCGGAACACCGGAGGTGGATCTTTTCTCCACTCCTCCAAACACCCAAGTCACCAGATTCTTCACCAGGTTTCCTTTCCAGGGAGCGGAGGGGACCATTGCTCTTCGGTGCAGATGGCCCAAGGGTCTCCTCTACGCCTTTCCCCCGCTTCCCATCATTCTGACAGTAATTCGGAAGATGTTGGAGGAACGTGCGGAGCTCCTCCTCCTGGCACCCTATTGGCCAAGGAGGCCCTGGTTTGTGGACCTGGTCAACCTATCGGTGGCTTCTCCGTGGAAGATCCCTGCCCATCTAATCTCCCTTCACCAGGGGGGCCTGCTCCACCCAGAGCCCCAGTGGTTCAAGCTGACCGTGTGGCACTTGAGCGACAGCGGCTAGAGGAGGCTGATCTTCCAGAAGGAGTCATCCTCACTATCCTGGCTTCTTGCAAACCTTCTTGCCACCTGGAAGGCTTTTTCCCGATGGTGCCTCAGGGAGGGTCTTTCTCCTGCTTCAGCCCAGTTGGCAGAAGTTCTTAGCTTCCTTCAGCATGGGCTGGAGAAAGGTTTGGCCCCCAACACCTTACGCAGGCAGGTTGCGGCCCTCTCCTCAGTCCTTTCATGGGGTTCGCTTCCTTCCTTATCCCATCTCACTTCAGTCAGGAGGTTTTTGAAAGGGGCTTCCAACCTGCACCCTCTGGTGGTTCACAGGTATCCTTCCTAGGACCTTCATTTGGTCCTTAATGCCCTTACAAAGCCCCCCTTTGAACCCCTGACTCTGAAGGTAGTGTTCCTTGTTGCCATCACTTCTGCCAGGAGGGTTTCCGAGCTTGCTGCTCTTTCCATCAGACAGGACCTTTGTTTCTTTCATGATGATAGGGTTGTTCTTCGTCTGGACCCCTCATTTATTCCGAAGGTTAACACCTGGTTTCACAGGTACCAGGACATTGTTTTGCCTGACTTCTGTCCTCTCCCGCACCATGACTTAGAGTGGCAGTGGCACACGCTAGACGTAAGAAGGGCTCTTAGAATATACATTAAGCGCACTTCCTCCTTCAGGAAGTCGGAAGCCATGTTTGTTTCCTTTTTCCCTTCTCACTTGGGGCACAAGGTCTCTTCTACTATTAGCAGGTGGGTCAAGTCTTGCATTGAGCAGGCCTACAAAGCTGCGGCCCTTCCAGTTCCCCGAGGTCTGATGGCGCACTCTACCAGAAGCGCGGCCACTTCTGCTGCCTGGGCGACCCAAGCATCCTTGGAGGAGATTTGTTGTGCGGCCACATGGACATCCCCATCTCCTTTCATCAGACACTACTGTCTGGATGCTTTTGCCTCGGCGACTGCAGCCTTTGGCAGACGGGTGCTTCAACGAGTAGTTCCACAATTGGTGTGATGAGCCAGACGAGGACCCGCCCGTGGACATGCAAGCTTTGGTATGTCCCATCCTGGGCTCTCGATGCAGCATGGAGGAGAATGGGCATTGGTAGAAGTTACCGTGAACGCCCTTTCTATCTATGCTGCGAGAGAGCCCAGCCCCTCCCTTGATTCGTCCGGAGAGGGTAAGACATATTTCTGTATTTATTTTGGGCTTTCAGAGACACCTTTCAGTCTGTCAAGTATCTTCGCCAAAGCTGGGGTCTCTCCCGGGGGCTGGCTTTTATGTCTTAGTACAGACTCAGCTATGACGTCATAGGAAGGAGTCAACCCATCCTGGGCTATCTCGCAGCATAGATAGGGCATTCACGGTAACTTCTACCAACGCCCATTTCATGAGAAGAGTGCTCCACTCTTTTGCTTGCAGTAGAATATCTTATGTTACCAGGCTTGAAATTTTTGAACCTAGAACTATACCGCCTATGGTCTTTTATGAGCTTAATACACAAAATTGTCTGCTACAAAGTCCTACCTGTCAATGACTACTTCAGCTTCAACCACAACAAAACACAGGCAAACAATAGATACAAATTCAAAGTAAATCATTCCAAACTCGATTGCAGAAAATACGACTTCAGCAACAGAGTGGTCAATGACTGAAACTCACTGCCTCACTCTGTTGTTACATCCTCAAACCCCCAAAACTTTAACCTTAAACTGTCTACCTTAAACTGTCTACTTTGGACCTCACTCCATTTCTAAGAGGTCTGTAAGGGGGTGTGCATAAGTGCACTAGCGTGTCTACCCTGCCTGTCCTATTGTTCCCATTTATCCATTTATTCGTACTCACTTATGTATATACTTATACCTGTTTATACTTCTACTTGTTTTCTTATACAAGCTTGACAAAATAAAATAAATAAATAAAATAATTTGAGGTTCCTATAGTGTTATAACCCACATAATGTCACAACACACATCCACAAGAACAGGGCTTTGACTGCATGGTTGGGCCCACATTCTGACTCTGACTCCCATTCCTGTGAACCCCACAATTTGTCCAGGATGAATAACATTGCCTCTAGAAGTTTTCCTGACCTTTGTCACCTCAATACTTGAGGATCTGAATGGAGAGCTTAGCTTCCATTCACTTCTCTGATGGCAATCATTATATTTTCCTGCCATGACTGGGCATTTTCTCCTCAATTTGTACGGTTGAAACTACATCCATTTTTTTGAGTTGTCCATCAAAGAATCCTAGGGCTGGAAGGGACCTCAGAGGTCTTCTAGCTCAATCTCGTGTTCAAAGTAGGACACTTTATACCATCCCAACCAAATGGTTGTCCAGACTGTTTTTGAAAACCTCCAGTGATGGAACACCCACAAGAGGCAAACTATTCATTGATTAATTGTTCTCACTGTGAAGAAACTTCTTATTTCCAGGTTGGATCTCCCTTTAATGAGTTTCCACACATTGGTTCTTCTCCTGCCCTCCTATGCTTTGGAGAGTAAGTCAACTTCCTTTTCTCTGTGAAAGCCCCTCAAATACTGGAAGACTACTATCATGTCACTCCTAGTCCTTCTCTTTCTTAGACTAGACATATCTAGTACCCTTAGCTGTTCATCATACAATTTAGCATCCAGACCTCATACCATCCTTGTGGCTCTTCTCTGCCTTCAGCATTTTTTGTATCAAACAAGACCTACCTTGTATGAAGAAAGAGGCCACCAGGAAGCCCAAAAAGGGGACATGAAAAGGGGCAAACCCCATCTGGAAAGGAAAAGAAGGAGAAAGCTAACTCAAGCTGCTGTTACCATATTGATGTCTTCCAACTATGTTGATTTCAGAAGGAGATTGGATAATTTCTAGGAGGACGATGGGATCTCATAGACTCCTAGTCTTTCTGGCTGTTTATCACCTCCTGAGTTAAGATTGTTGGACGAGTAGGCACAAAAACAGCCAGGAAATTGATTGAAGCCTGGCAAACGGGCCACTCCTCAGTCAACAAGAGTTTTGATTTAAAACCAGTTTATCAAGTACTTAGGAAGGGAGGGCTTGGCAGCACAAGCAAACTTCAGCCAACAACTTAATTGCCAGCCATCAATACCCCAATCAACATCTAAAATGCTTCTGGTTTGGGCTTCTTTGGCGACGGGCCAAAATTCACAATCGTGCATGGTTTTGATCTGTGCTCGCCGCTAGAGCGCCCTGATCTTTTGGATTCGGAGCTGAAGCCACCCCGTAGAGGTGGTGAAGAGGGGGGAGACTACCAGCTGAGTCGAGGGGAGCCTCATCTCTCCTCGGCTTGGCATTACTCCCTTTCCCGAAGGTGATTGCAGTGTTGGTCAGAAATGGCCGCCTCAAAGAGGAACCCGACCAGACAAGATTGAGCAGGAGGGAAAACAAAGGGAGAGAGCTTGACAGATGGGGCTAAGCTGAGATAACATCTATGCAAGGTACCCTGGAACTAAAATTATTAAGAGTGTTATTCCTAAAAGAAGATTTTTAGAGCGGTGGAGAAGAGAGGGGAAAAGGAAAAAAGATTTTTTTTTCTTTCTCACATTGATAGCTGCAATTGGTTTTGAAAGTTAGAAAAGAAGAGACTCAACTAAGAAATTTGTGTTGATTTACTTCAACACTAACAGGTAATCCTAAACTGAAATTAAAGTGTCAAAGGGGAAATAAAGATTTTTTTGGACATTCTAAAGCTCTCAAAAGGAGGAAAGTGGAGAGAAAAAGAAAGAACTTGGAACTTGGAAATTTATTTATTTATTTATTTATTTATTTATTTGATTTGACAATTGTTTACAAGATAATAAGTATAAATGTATACATAGTTGTGAATACATGAAATGGGTACATATAAGAAAAATAAAAGAATAAGAGAAACAATAGGACAGGGACGGTAGGCACGTTGGTGCGCTTATGCACGCCCCCTACAGACCTCTTAGGAAAGGGGTGAGGTCAATAGTAGACAGTCTAAGGTTAAAGTTTTTGGGGTTTGGGGAAGATAAATAACAGAGAGTATCACCTGGAAATAAAAAGAATTAACTGTGAAACTTTAAAAATATTTCCAAAGGATATACTGTAACTGAAACTTTGCTACAATATAACAAACCCTCCGAAAAGGAAAAGTGGAAGAAAGAAGCAAGAAGAAAGAGCTTTGGATTACTTAGTGATTTTTGGAATTTTGGGTGTTGGATTTTTAGTGGTTTGAATTAAAATCAATCGGGTGGTTGTTTAAAAGTGTTTAAAATGGCAGTACTCCTTGAGGAATTAAAAATGCAATTTAAAAAAATGAAAGAAGAGTCACAAGAGGGAAGAGGATCCTTTGGTTTCGCACTTCAATTTTTAAAAATGGAGATTTTGAACTATGACAAACAACAAGAAACGCTTGAAGAACAAGAAGGGTTGGACAAAGAAGAAGCCATCTTTAATGACCAAACAATGCAATGTGGGGTATAATGGAAAAGGGGGAAAAGGAGTTAAAAATTTAAGCCTTGGGGAAACAAAAAAAAGAATAGTTTGAAAAGTAAATATAACATGAGGAAGAAGCAGAAGAGAGGATTACAGAAGGGAGAATCAGAGAGACGGGGACAAAAAGAGTGGAGAGAAAAAGAGGGGAAAGATAAAAAGGAAAATAAGTTATAAGGGACAGAAACAGGAAATAAAGAAATGGGAAACGTACAAGGATTAAAGTTATTAGCTTATTTAAAAGACATATAGTTGTTAAAAATATAAATTAAAAGAGGATTCTGCAAGGGTACAAGAGATAGTGTTATATTAGAAATAGTAATGGAAAATATGAAACATAGGTGATTAAAGTGAAAGATAAAACTGGTATTGTGATGTAATGGAATGCTTGCTAGGAAATAAGAGGAAGGAATGAAAATAATGTAATTGTTTTTAAGGATTTATAAAATATAATTGAAGAGAAACGTGAAAGATTTATAATGAAATCAATATCAGTTGTCAAGATGAATTTGAATGGATTAATCATTTTATTCATTATTTATATATATATTTTCTTTTTTTAGAATTAAGTGTGTATTGTTAAGGGAAAGTACCAAGCGGAATTCGATTGATAAGAGTTATATGATATAAAATAGATATCAGAAATTGAATGTTACAACTGTATAAAATATAAATTAAATGTTTAATGAGATTTGAAAGGATAATAATTTTAAAATATAAAGATGACACACTCTATTTGGTAATAATAGGGGGAAACTTGCTTTTTAATTCCTGGAAGGAGAGGGAATTTTCTTTCTCTTTCCTTTCAAGATGATGATGGAAAAGAATCTATGAAATTGTAAGTAGGACAGACAAAAGTACAAGTGTAATGACTAGAAAGATAAATTTAGAAAAAGTTACGTAATTGAATTAGAAAGGAATGAGATAATTATAAAATAAGGCTGAGGAAAGTAAGGGAAGAGAAGAGTTATTGAAAAATTGATAAAATAGTGATAAGATATGAAATTGAATACAAAGATGAATATGTAACTGAGGTTATGTCTGTATGGAGATGTGATAACCTGGAATCATGCTGCTTTCAAAAAAAGATGTTTTATTTATATTATGTTTTGTGAAAACCCAATAAAACTTACTAAAAAAAAAATCTAAAATGCCACATACAATAGGCACCACATAAATACCACATGCAGGAGGGCGGAGCTGGAGGAGGAGGCCGATCCATTACAAATCAAGAACTATAGACCTATTTCCCTACTAAACGCAGATTATAAAATTTTTGCTTCAATATTGGCAGAAAGACTTAAAAAATACTTAAATAATTTTATTCATCCTAATCAAAATGGATTTCTGCCAAAGAGACAAATTAAAGACAATATGAGAGTAATCTTGGACACTTTGGAATACTACGAGGCACATCCTGAAAAACAAATGGCTTTCATCAATTTCTAGATGCACAGAAGGCATTTGATAATGTGAATTGGCAATTCATGTTACTGCTAGAACAGATGGGCTTTGCTAGAAAATTTATTCAAGCAATAGAAGCTATATATCATAAGCAAACGGCAAAGGTAATGATAGAGGGAGAACTGACAGACTCCATTGATATAAGAAAAGGAACAAGACAAGGATGCCCACTGTCACCTCTGTTGTTTGTGTTAACTTTGTAAGTGCTAAATAGAAATATTAGAGATGAAAAGAATATAAAAGGTATGAAAATTAAAAAGGAAGAATTTAAGTTGCAAGCATTTGCAGATGATCTGGTTTTTATTTTAGAAGACCCACTAGAAACAGCATTAAAATTGATAGAAGAGATAGAGACATATGGGAAGGTGGCTGGTTTGAAAATAAATAAAGATAAGACAAAGATCTTGACAAAGAATATGCTATCAAGACAAAAGGAAGAACTGGCAGACCTACTGAAAATTCAGGTCACGAATAAGATCAAGTACTTGGGGATATACTTGACAGCAAGATGCAGTACACTAAAAGAGAATAATTATATCAAACTTAAACAGCAGATAGCGCTAGATTTGGCGAAATGGGAAAATTTACAACTGTCATTAATAGGGAGAATATCAACAATCAAGATGAATATATTACCCAGAATTTTATATTTGTTTCAAACAATTCCAATTCGGCTTGGAAAGGACTATTTTGAAGATTTAAATAAAATTGTGTTGAAATTTATATGGCAAGGTAAGAAAGCGAGAATAAAACTTTTTCAAGATGCTAGAATAAGAGGAGGATTTGGTTTGCCTAATTGGGAGTTGTATTACCAAGCTACAAATTTGATGTGGGTTAAGGAATGGATAACATTAAGAAATACTAGATTGTTGACATTCGAAGGACATGATCTGTTGTTGGGGTGGCATGCTTTTCTATGGTATAAAGGAACTAAAACACAGGGGTACTTAGAAGACATTATATACGGGAGTCTCTGTGGTTAAACTGGGAGAAGATTAAAGGACAATATTATTTGAAAATTCCAGTCTAGCTATCGACTTTTGAAGCATTTTCTTATCCTATAATATACAAAAAGGAACAAACAGTTAGATATGGTGAAATATTGAATGAAAAGGGTGAATTGAAATACCTGATTGTAAATGTATTAACTGCGGCTAGGATTGTATTTGCTAAAAACTGGAAAAATGAGAAAATACCATCACAGGAGGAAATTATTAAGAAAATATTGGAATGTGCTGAAATGAGCAGATTGACATTTGAAATTAGAGAACAGGATGATAAACAATTTTATAAAGTTTGGGATCTATTCTATCAATGGTTAGACAATAAAGTATAGTAACGAAATATGTAGACTTTTAGAAAATACTAAATATATAAAGATGTATTCTTTTCTTATATCTACAAAATGATTTTAGGATAGATTTGGGATGATAATATGAATTGTCACAAAACAAATTAAGTAAAATATGATTATTTCCTAAAGCATGAATGAATAAAAGTATAGTCAAATGATTGATTAATAATGATTCCAATGTATTTAATTATGGATTGAAAATACGGGACCATATACAATGTAATTGTAATTGAAGACTACGAAATGGAAGCACAAAACAATTTGTAAACCAACCGGCACACTGTATGTACATATATGGAAGATGGCCTGATGTTTTTATGTTTTGTTTGTTTATGTTTGTTTTAAAAAGCAATAAAAATAAATAAATAAATAAATACCACATGCAGAACAACCAAAACCCACACTCTGCTAGAGAGAAATTCCCTGAAGATGGGCTCCAGCATGAGTCCGAAAGCTCAAAAAACAGAAACTGATCCCGGTGACCAACCCAGATTATTTCCTGCAACATTATCCTGGAACACGTATATTCACCTTCATTTTTATATCAGTAAATATTCTTAACTGTCCAACAGTTTGCCATCCTCTTTTACTGCTGAATTATCTAAAGACTCCTGGGTGGACCTCTGTGGGACACAGAATGGGGGCCTGGATGGACTCCATTCTGTCCTTCCATCTTTCTGTTGTTAGATGATGAAAAAGAATTCTAGATATCATTGAGGAAGAGTTTTTCCTTTCGTTGGCCTTTTGGTAAATTGCAGAAACATAAAAAGCCACACGTGGAAAACTTCACGAGATGCTGAACAATTCAATATTAAATGCTATGGACCAGCCAGAGGTGTCCCCTCTATCGATAGGTGGGTCTCCCATGAAGTATCCTAGGATGCTACTTACAGGTCAGTCCTTGTATCCTGTCAGGAGAATTGCAAGCTTTTGTTCCTTCTAGGTACAATGCTGGTTCTTTCTGCACTATTTATTTAGGAGTGTATTCGGGAGGGGTGTGTAGGTGCGGCAAACAGGCCACAAACTAAAAGGACAAATATCTACTGAAGCCAGAAGCACATTGAGATCATTTTTAATGTGGAAATGCCATGGCTGAGCAGTGATCCAGGCAATGGGAAATATATGATGCTGGAAAAGGAAAAACATGCACCAGCAGATTCCAGAGTTGAAAAACTTCTTGAGAAGAAGGTGGACATCATAAGTGTTAGTCTATGGCAGGAAAAGGAAGCTGGTATGAGAAAGGGACAAACTTTGTGCAGATAAATTAATGGACAGGAGGTTGACATAACATCAAAGAATCCTAGGGCTGCAAGGGACATTGGGGGTCTTCTAGTCCAACCCACTCACAAGTGGAGACCTTATGACATCCTGCTCAAATGGTTTCAAGTCTATTTTTTAAAACCTCCAGTGATGGAGAACCCACAACTCCTGGAGGCAAGCTATTCCATCACTGTCAGGAAATTTCTCTTTTAAGTCAAATCTTTATCAAGCTCCACACACTACTTCTTGTCTGCTCTCTTTTGCCTTGAAGAATAAATCAAACTGCCCTCCTCTCTGACAGCCCTTCAAATTCTGGAAGACAACTGTCATGTCCCCCCAAACTTTCTAAAATGTGCTCCCCTGCTCCCCACATATGGCAAAAATTTTACAGGTGTTTATTCAAAAACCCCAAAGAGGTCCTCAGAAAGCATCCCTGTTTTGCAGACCCAGACTCCAAGCTCAGTATAGCAAGAGTCACTGGGTAACAGAGTTCAATGAGTGCACACAAAGTCCAGGAGTCAAACAGGTCAGGACACACAGCACAAGCACAGAACTGGGCAACACTCAAGTCCCCAGAGTGGGGTTACATAGGCAATGCCAATGCAGCCCTTCTTGAGAGCTGAGGTTTCTTCTTCATGAGTAGTCTAGCTCAGGGGTCCCCAACCACCGGTCCGCGGACCGGTACCGTCCCGTGGAACAAGCCCTACCGGGGCTGGTTTGCTGAGCGCCGCCATCTTTTTGATGAAAAAGTGCTTCCGGTGAGCTTTTCCGGTAGAAAGCTCACCGGAAGCACTTTTTCATCAAAAGATGGCGGCGCCCAGCTAATGCCGGTCACCGGGCCGCGCCATAAAAAGGTTGGGGATACCGGGCCGCGGCATAAGAAAGGTTGGGGATCACTGGTCTAGCTGACCAGCATTGTGCCTATCTCCTCTCTGTTCTTTGTGTCCTTGGATCAGGAGGAAGGTGTGGACTTCACCTCCTCCTCATTGCTAATGGGAACAGCTGCTCCCAGTCCTCACCAGGAGCCTCCTGGCCATCTTGCTGCAGCTGTGGCTCAGCTCCTTCAGCCTCACCTTGTGGCTGGTGTCATTGACCCAGCTGAGAATGCTCCATCAGGCTCGCATTCTCTGAGCCCTGATCTTGACTAATACTCTTCAGAGAATTGCTGGACGTTTGGCACTCAATCAAATCAGCCGTTCACAAGAACATAGAGATAACCAACAGATGCACACCATTCAAAAGAGATAACCAAAAGCCCCAAAAGGAAACCGAAAGACAAAACACCACCTCACCAGCAATACCCCAATCAAGGAACTACCAATGCGAACAAGGAAACAGTCAACAATAGCCAAATCAAAGAACTACCAAGAATGCTCTCACCCATACCACCAGGCGAGCACCTAGTATTTATTTATTTATTTATTTATTTGTTTGTTTGTTTATTTGTTTATTTGTTTATTTGGTTTGTCAATTGCTTACAAGATAATAGGTATAAGTAAAAACATAGTTATGAATACGTGGATAGATATAAGAAAAATAAAAATAAAATAAAAAACAATAGGACAGGGACTGTAGGCACGTTGGTGCGCTTATGCACGCCCCCTACAGACCTCTTAGGAAGTGGGTGAGGTCAATAGTATATATATTATATATATAAACAGGTTTATATGTTTATATAAACATATATAAGCAGAGTAAATCTCACTTCCTTCTAGCACTGATGATGTTCCCTAGTTGGGTCATGTCTCCAGTTAGTGAGAAATCGTTGAACTCACATGATCTAATGGTTTCAAGACATCTCAGAAGGTCTCAACAAACAATAGATTCAACTATGTTCTTTTCTTAGTGATTCTATGTGCCAAATCTGTGCATCTTCTGATCTTGCACTATTTTCTATGCTCTGGATGGTTGTGTCTTAAAAGTGGAAGAAGGAGAGATTTCCTGGCAGTGAGAAAGATTACTGGAGGTTTTCAAGAAAAGGTTGGGCAACCATTTGGCCAGGGTGGTATAAAGACGCTGCCTTGCTCAGGAGGTTTCGACTCAGACCTTCAAGGTCCCTTCCAGCCCCGGGCTGGGACAACCACGTTTCCACCAGGCTTCTTTAAAAAGGGCTACAAAGAGAAAGGACCAGTTCCTTGCTAAATTTTGGGCATTTCTCAATCACCTTTGATCCACATCAGGCTTTGAACCTGTGTTGCCTGAAGGCATTGGATGGAAACTCTCAGCATTCCTAGCTGCAGGGAGAAAGGATGGGAATTATGGGGGCTGCAGTCCAAATGCACATCACGAGTATCCAGTTAGGACAGACTGTCCCAAATCACAGCAATGTCTCCTGTTCAGGTCGAGTGCTGATCAATTGGCCATGAATATCAGTCATTATATCTATGACTTGTCTTATTCAGTAGTTTTATTTTGGGAAGAAATATCTCCATGATTGAGTGGCAGAAGGAAGTGTCCCATCTTTTGTACCTTGTAATGAATTTCCTGAAGGAATTAGTTTCATCTGAATGAACTTGATGTCTTCAGCGTCTCTACTGCTGAAATGCTTTCATCTCGCTTTAGAAGGGCATTTTTTATCACTGGTTGTTGAGGTGTTTCTTTAATAGAATAACAGAGTTGAAAGGGACCCTGGAGGATTTCTAGCCTCTTCAAGCAATGGGTGGAAACTAATCAAGGAGAGAAGCAACTTAGAACTAAGCAGAAATTTCCTGACAGAACAATTAATCAGTGGGACAACTTGCCCCCAGAAGTTGTAAATGCTCCAACACTAGAAGTTAAAAATAAAAAAGATGTTGGATAACCATTTGTCTGAAGTGGTATAGGGTTTGCTGCCTAAGCATGGGTTGGACTAGAAGACCTCCAAGGTCCCTTCCAACTCTCTTATTCTATTCTGGCCCAACCCTCTGCTCAAGCAGAAGACACTAGACCATTTCAGACCAATGGTTGTCCCATCTCTTCTTGAAAACTTCCAGTGATGGAGCATCCATAGCCTCTGGAGACAAATCATTCTACTGATTGATTGTTCTGTCAGGCAATTGTTCCATAGATCTAGGTTGCAGCTCTCTTTGTTTAGTTTCCATCCATTGCTTCTTGCCCTGCCTTCAGATGCTTTGAAGAATAGTCTGATTAATCGGATTCTACCGATTCTGTCTGGCTCTGTAGAACCGGTAGCTCTGAAGAGCAGCAGACACAGAACCAGTTCTGTGTCTGCTGCTGTTTTGGCCCACCCGCCCGCCTGGGCTCTTACCTGACCTTTATTTCCTCCTTTTTCAACTTCAGCTGCTTTGCGCGGCACAGCTGTGGTCGAAAAAGCAGGAAAATGGTGCTTTTTAAAATGCTGCGCACCAGCGCGCAGTGGTGCTCAGCTTTCCGGGCAGCACAGTTGATGACATTTTACACACACACACAGCGTGCATCAGGTGCGCGTGCGAGCAAAACATGCATGTGTGTGCAAAACGTAAATCACCAAACTGGTAATTACACCAGTCGGATCCCACCCCTGTGACCCACCTCTTTGTCGCAGCCCTCAAATGTTGTAACATTGCTGTCATGTAACCCCTAGTCCCGTGATGGCGAACCTATGGCACGTGCCAGAGGTGGCATGCAGAGCTCTCTCTGTGGACACACACGCTGTCACCAGCTGCTCTTCTGGTTTCCGGCATGTGCACACCCACCAGTCAGCTGGTCTTTGGTTTCCAGCCCTCTGGCATGCGTGAAGACCAGTTGGACAGTGCGTGCATGCACACCGGCCAGCTGGTCTTCGGTTTCCAGCGCACTGGCCCATGCGTGTTCCACTTTGGTCACTCAGTGCCAAAAAGGTTCGCCATCACTGCCTGTAGACTGTAGAGGGCAGTCTACGTCTACCCTTTAAGTCCTAGCTGGGCTCTACAGGCAGTGAAATGGACAGCTCAAAAGCCTGCAAAGGCCCCACGTCCTCCATTTTCTGGCACAACTCTTAGCCGAGACTAGATATTTTTTTACCTCAGGGGAGAGATAATTCCCCCCCCCCTTTGCTTGCAGGCTTCCTTCCTCTCCTCTTCAGCCTGGAGTCCAGGTAAGGGTTTTAAAAAGGGTTAAAATAGAATGGAGGGAGGGACAGAGGGATGAATGATTGATTGATAGAGGGATGGATGGATGATTGATGGGTAGATGAGAGAGAGAGAATGACAAAGAGACAGACAGAGAGATGATGACAGGCAGATAGAAATTGAGGAGCAGTGGAATAGAATGGAATTAGGATAGGATAGGGAAAATGATAGAATAAAATAAGAATAGAATAGAATAGAAATTAGAATAGAATACGAATAAGAATAGAAATAGAAAAGAAATGAATTGAATTGTTTATTGACCAAGTGTGATTGGACACATAAGGAATTTGTCTTGGTGCAAATGCTCTCAAAAAAGAAAATGTAAAATATATCATAAGATGCAACACTTAGTGATAGTCATAGGTTACTAATAACAATCAAATCATACTAGGAAACAGAACAATTTAAATTGCAAAGATACAAGCAACATGGTTATAGTCATAAGTGGGAAGAGATAGGCACTAGGAAGGATGAGAAGAATAGTAATACATTCTTAGTAAATAATTTGACAGTGTTGTGGGAATTAGTTGTTTAGCAGAGTGATGGTATTGGAGAAAACTGAGTTTAATTTTAGCACCTGATTGGGGCCCTCTCCCTTCTAACACTGCTAATTTACCTAGCTGAGTGATGAAACATGAAACATCCAACAACCAAGCTCAGTGAGCACCAAGGGCCCCACAGACAACTTTTAACCTGAGCCACAGGTGTCAACAGCACACCTTTCCTGGAGGAAGCACCTTTCCTGCAGGAAGAGAGTGACCTGGGGTAGTGGATTCGTAGTAGCAAAAGGCGAAATGGCATATTCTTAGCAAACCATGGCTATTTGAGTGATGAGCAAATTATTTGGACAAAAAATGAGGGGGGGGGGGAGTGATGGGATAGGGACCTGGTACACACCCACCTCCCCAACCTGCTCCTCTCTAATTCTCCCTCGAGCCGCTCGGAGCATCCAGACTGTGGGATGTGCTTCTGAGTCCTCTTCTTTCAGGCTGAGCTTTAGACGAGGAAACGCTCCGCCCCTCCCACGTGGCATCGCGCAGCGTCTCCCCAGTCTTTGCTCAGCCTCGAAGAATCAGGCTGCGTTTCAAAGAGCTCCTTGGCTGTTTTCACTGAATCCTCCATTTCTCCGTCCCAATAAGGTTTGCCTTCCTTCCTCCTCCTGCGCAAAGGGTCCGGACTCAAGGAAAAAAAATTTCCTGTCCTCGGGCGAATTGTGGGCTCACAGCGCTTTTAGCGGACGCCCCCCACCCTTATCAGATCTCGTCGCTGCCTTCGCGTTGCCCGTGGCACGCGCTCCTTCGCTGGATTCCCCCCACCCTAAACGCCGACCGGGAGGGCTATCGCCCTAGGGCTCTAGGCGCGCCGAGCTGACCGGCCAAGCCCTCCTTTTCCTTTCCGTCCCGAAGGTGTCCCGGCAGTTCAGCTCGCGGCCGCCATTTTGGCTCCGCCTGGTGGTGGCGCCAAAAATTTTTTTTCTCTAATATTCAGCTGCGGTGAATTGGAACTCCAGGCCTAGGGTTAAAGCCTAGCTGCCCATTTTGAACTGCCTGGCTAGTCTTGGTTAGTGCTTGTTGGCCTCCCGCAGCCCTTTCGGGCGAAGTTGCAGCCCCTCCGGTTTTTCTTCTATTGTCTGGAGGCTGGCTGCCAGAGGCCTCCTCTTCAACTCTAGGCCTCAGGCGTTATTCGACTGATTCGGCCGGTACTGAGAGATATACATTCAAAAATAATAATAATAATAATAATAACTATAATAGAATATATATTTGATTCAAATACAAAAGGAATAACAACAAAAAAAGAAATAATTTTTTTGGTACAGAAATTTTTTTCTCTTAGATATTAAATATATCGGAGTACCTGGATATTCAGCTGATATAAAGAAAATAAAAATAACTAAAAAAAAGGACAAAAACAGCATTACATATCTAAATATATATATTTTTCTGTTATCTCTGTACAAGTAAAATTCCAAAAGGGGAGCGGGCCAGCCTCATCCTCACCCGGCCTTATCCAGGCCTGATCTGGGCGAGCCAACCGCCCTTATTAATCTCTATTATTCAATATGGCAGACGACAATTCCTCTAAACGTCCTTCATTGAAGGCTAAGGCAAAGTCCCACTACTTGCGCAGGCAGGACAAGGAACCTAAGGGCTCTAGAAAGGACAAGGAACCTTCCAAGGCCTCTCAACGTGACGCCTTAAGGCGCCACAAGGCGTTAGAAAAAGAGTTCGACAGGCGTTCAAGGGAGTCCCGCTCGGAGCCGTCTCTACCTCCTCCTCCACCCCTACCTCTATTCAACCTCCCCCCAGGCCTTTCTTCCCTACCTAGGCGCAGTTCGCCCCAGGGTCTCCCGACCCCGGTCCTACGATTAGTCTGACACCTGAAGCCACTTTTACACCCACGGCTGCTGGTCTGCGCCAGGATGAACCTTCTACATCTGAGGTTCCACCTCACATCAGGGCTTGGATGGAATCAGCCATCCGCCAGAGTGATATAGAGGAACTACAGCACATGTCCAGATCAGGCTTCTCTCCTCGAGTCTCCGAACACGACTCCTTGTCTATCAGATCCCTTCCACAACCGGTCCCCCGGTTGATCAGGTCCTCTCTCAGAGGGACAGCCCTCCTCCGGTTGGGGCCCAGGTTGAGGAGGAAGGGGACTTTGGGGACTTCGAGGAGGAGGATTCCCAGATGGGATCCTCCCGCTACAGTGAACCTCCCTTAGAGACTGACATCATGGAGGGGAGATGTCCGAGGGCGAGGGCACTTCTCCTGACCAACCCACCTTTGGGGGCTCTTCAAACCGCACATGTTCAAGTCCCTCCTCCTTAAGGCCAAGAATGTCTCGGGCCTTCTTTCCCAGGCCCCTGCTGACCTCCCCCCATCCCAGAGGGCCCAGAAGACTCCATTTTCACCCAACCAGTGGTTGAAGCGGAGGTCATCCCATCCCCCCATATTCGTGGATCTGGTAGCGAAGCAACTATCCTCCACAGGGACCCCTCCCACACCCTCTAGCCAAGACAAGAGATTCTTTAATCTCGATTCGGCACTGTCCAGCCTCCTGAACATTCCAGAGGTCGATGACCCCATTGTGGGTCTAGCTTCCTCCTCCACACCTAGTGAGGCCCTAGAGGCCTTGAAACCTGAGGACAAGCGGGTGGAGCTGGCCCTACGCAGGGCACACCTATCCGACGCCTGGGCCATTAAGTCAGCTACCGCCGCCTCTTTTTCACTAGGTCCTCTATCCGCTGGCTACGTCAGCTCAGGAACACGCCCCGCTTCCAACCTGAGGGCGCACCAGGACATTGCGGCTAGTGGCTGCAGCCGAGTTCTCGGCTGACGCCACTTACCAGTTGGTGAAATTCTCTTCCAGGGCCATCACGTCCCACGTCACGGCTCGTCGCCTGCTATGGCTCAAACACTGGCAGGCGGACGTAAAGAATAAGGTCAAGCTGGCCACTGCCCCTATTACAGGAGACAAACTGTTTGGCCTGGCCCTCGAACCCCTGCTGGTCGAGGGTCGCAGTAAGAGGAAGTACTTGCCTTCCCTTTTTCGAAGATCGGAGACCAGGGGCTCCCAGCCCTTCGGAGGAGCTTTCCCGCCCTTTCTACCAACCCCCTTCCCGCCCAGATTCCCCGACCCCTTCCTTCCGATCCCAGGATCGCACGGACTCGGGCGACAGAACTAGGCGCGGGGTGGTTATAAGAGATCCTTTCGGGGACCGGGAGGAAGGCCCTACCGCAGAAGGTAGAGCCTCTTCCTCCCTCCCCATTGGTGGCCGCCTCAGCCACTTCGCCGCCCAATGGGATAAATCCACTCCGATGCATGGGTTAGGGACACAATAAGGTTTGGTCTCGCCTCGAGTTCAAATCCACTCCCCTGATCGTTTTTTTCCATCCCCCTCCTCAGGGGATCCCACTAAACGTGCTCTAATGGATGCAGCCATCCATCACCTGCTTGATATCCAGGCCATTCAACCTGTCCCTCCGGCTCTGAGAGGAAAGGGATTTTACTCCCATCTCTTTGTGGTGCCCAAACATTCTGGGGGCTGGAGAGCCATCCTAGACCTGAAACGGCTCAACCGTCACCTTATCCAGCGCAAATTCAAAATGCACACCTTGCAATCAATTCTCTTAGGCACCAGGCGGGGAGACTGGCTGTCCTCCATAGATCTCTCTGAGGCATACCTCCATATTCCAATCAGGCCCTCTCATCACAAATTCCTTAGGTTCTGTTACAATGGCCTTCACTATCAATACGTGGCCCTACCCTTTGGGCTGGCCTCGGCCCCAGGTCCTTCACCAAGGTCCTGGCGGCCCTGGCGGCCCACCTCAGGAGCATTCCCGTCCGCCTCCACTGCTACTTGGACGATATCCTTATTCTATCCCCGTCCAAGTCCCAGGCAGTCAGGGATACCAGGGTCACCCTCTCAGCTCCTACGGGCACATGGGTTTCTAGTCAATTGGCAAAAGAGCCAACTTACCCCTTCCACCCGAATCAACCACTTGGGTGCCATAATTGATTCGGTCTCAGAGAGAGTTTTCCTCTCCCCAGAGAGGTTCCTTAGCATTCAAACACTGGTCAAACAAATTAGACGTTCTAGGAGGGTGGCCTTGCTTGACCTCTCTAGATTGTTGGGCAAAATGGTGTCATGCATCTCTATTATTCCCTGGGCCCGCTTACACAGCAGGTCCCTCCAGTGGTTCCTGCTCCCGTTCCAAAGATCCGGAAGAAGCAACTCGAAGGTCAGAGTCAAGGTCCCTCCAAAGGTCCTCACGTCTCTTCTCTGGTGGACCAATCCGCCATCAACAGAGGCCACCTCTTCGCGGAGCCTCAAAGACTCACCGTCACTACGGATGCAAGTCTATCCGGTTGGGGTGCTCATCTCAACTCACTCTCGGCACAAGGCAAATGGTCGCCGACCGAACAAAGATGCAGCATCAACTGGCTAGAGCTCCACGCCGTCCATCTGGCTCTGCGCAGCTTCCCCCAGATCCGCAATCGTCACGTTCTCGTTCTCACAGACAACGTCACGGCCAAGGCCCATATCAACAGGCAAGGGGCACCCAGTCCATTCAGCTGATGAAGGAAGCCGGCGCCTTTGCCGCTGGGCAGAGGCCAACCTCCTATCACTAAAAGCCGAACACATCTCCGGAATAGACAATACCCAGGCGGACTGGCTGAGCAGGGCCACGGTGGACCAAGCAGAATGGCGACTCCATCCATCCCTATTCGAGGAAGCGTCCAGGATATTCGCCTACCGCTGGTGGATCTATTCGCTTCCCCATCCAACACACAACTTCCACGGTTTTTCTCCCGGTATCCGTCTCACGGGTCGGAGAACCACGACGCTCTGCGCTGCCCATGGCCCCCAGGGCTCCTATATGCCTTCCCTCCACTCCCGCTAGTGCCCAGAGTCATTCAGAAACTCATTCAGGAGAGGGCAGACCTTCTCCTGGTGGCTCCCTATTGGCCCAGGCGACCGTGGTTTGCGGACCTCCGCAACTTATCGGTAGCGCCCCATGGCGGATCCCCGGACAGGGTCTCCCTCTCTCAGGGGCCCCTTCTACATCTGGAGCCTCAATGGCTCCAGTTAGCCGCCTGGAAGTTGAGCGGATCCGTCTGACCAGCGAGAACCTCTCAAGCCAAGTCATCGACACTATTTTGGACGCCAGGCGACCCTCCACTACACAAATTTATGATGCCACTTGGAAGGGTTCTGCAAGTGGTGTAGGGGGTCCCAGGTTGACCCTCTCTCTCCCTCCGTGGCTCAGATCCTGGAATTTCTTCAGGAAGGCCTTCGCAAGAGGCTTGCACCTAACACCCTGAGACGGCAAGTCTCTGCCCTCTCAACAGTGGTCTCCTGTGATAACTACGGCTCCCTTTCCCATCACCCCGGGTTAGATCCTTCCTTAGGGGTGCCACCAACCTGTGCCCTCCCACTGTTCACAGATTTCCCACATGGGACCTCAACAAGGTCCTAGTTTCTCTTACACGTCCTCCGTTTGAGCCTTTGAGGGATTCATCTCTTCAGTTCCTCACCTTTAAGGTAGTTTTTCTAGTAGCCATCACTTCTGCTCGTCGAGTGTCGGAATTAGCAGCTCTGTCCGTCAGGAGCGATCTATGCGTGTTCCATGCAGACCGGGTTGTCCTGCGTCCTGACCCCACTTTCCTACCCAAGGTTAACTCGCCCTTCCATAGATCACAGGAACTGGTTCTACCAATTTTTGCCCTAGACCCTCTGGGAACAGGGAGGTTCTCTGGCACACCCTAGACGTTAGAAGGGCCTTGCGTATATATATTAAGCGCACTCAATCCTTACGAAGGTCGGAATCTCTTTTCCTATCCTTTCAACCCAAGACGCTAGGGCTCAAGGTTTCTCCTTCCACTATCAGCCGCTGGATCAGGGCGACCATTGCCAGGTGTTACCTTTCCCATTCTCTGCCTGCACCTGGTGGAATAACTGCCCATTCCACCAGGAGTGCAGCCACTTCGGCGGCCTGGGCCACACAAGCCCCCATCGCTGACATTTGTAGGGCAGCCACCTGGGCCTCTCCGTCCCCGTTTATCAGGCATTACAAGATAGATACGTATGCCTCAGCGGAGGCCTCCTTTGGCCGGCGGGTCTTACAGAGGGTTGTCAGTGATCCGGAGGGGCCTTCGGCCAGACGGAGTCCCACCCATAGGACAGCCAAGCTTTGGTATGTCCCACAGTCTGGATGCTCCGGCGGCTCGAGGGAGAATGGGGCGTTGGTTCTTACCTGATACGCCCTTCTAGGCGAGCCGCGAGGAGCATCCAGCCCCACCCTAGTATCTCCGTCTGGTGGGGACTCTTATTTTCAGCCAAGGAGCCAATAGTAGATTAGAAAGGATCAATAACTTCTCTTCTCGTTATCGCAAAAAACTGGGGAGACGCTGCGCGATGCCACGTGGGAGGGCGGAGCGTTTCCTCGTCTAAAGCTCAGCCTGAAAGAAGAGGACTCAGAAGCACATCCCACAGTCTGGATGCTCCTCGCGGCTCGCCTAGAAGGGGCGTATCAGGTAAGAACCAACGCCCCAATTTCTTGACATATTGGCAGCAGGCAGAGGTAGACCATACAACAAGCAGGACACTAAGTGATTCTTGCCATGTCAACTTGGGCTCGTCTGAGTTGGAGGTTGGACAATTTAAGCAGTACATAAGCAGTCTTGTGGATTCTTCTAGTGTGGAGTGTCCCAACCTTGGCCACTTTGAACTCCCAGAATTCCCTGGCTAGCTATGGGGAATTGACCTCCATGGGTCTTAAAGTGGCCACAGTTGAGAAACGCTAATGAGAAAGGACAGCAACAAAAGATATAAAATTGAAAATAGTTTATTGGTTTTCACAGGAAAGTATTGGACCCTTATCCTGATGGGATTGACGTTGTAGGCTTAGAGCTGGTGGCCTTCAAGGATTGGGAAAAAAGGAGTCTCTTGTAGTCAAGACATTTCTCAACTTAATTCCAAGAGCCATTGCATCCCTAATGAAAACCTCCTCTCACTAAATCCTCATCATGCAAAGGAACTGCGCTTTGTTTGAACAATTTCGATTCTTCCATTTTTTAAATCCTGAAAGAGAAAAGCGAGAGGAGGTTGGGCATGTGTCTCTCTCGCCACATTTACCTTTGCATAGAAGGAGCATATCCCATTACCCCCCCCCCTCCCCATTTTAAGCATTCAGAGCAGGATGACCCTAGCCATGAACTTTATGAGGGCTTCACAATTTCTCCCGTTCTTGTAGTGCACAACCCCTTATCTGACATGCTATCTTTGGACTTTCATCACTGACTGCAGCCTTCAGCTTAAGGCCTTCCCGGTTGATTTCACTGTACTTTGTAATTACATAATGTTCCCAGTCTTTTCAAGCTGTAGGTCATATTCTACCAACAACTTATTGCCTGGATCGGGTTTTTGGTACAGTGGAACATACAATATTCTATATTCTAAGGGATGCATGGCAATGGGATGAGGAAGAGGGAGAGAAGGAGAAGCAGGATCAGGAGGAAGAGAAGGAACGAGGAGCGGGAGAAGGAGGAGAAATGGTGAGGGAGGGATGGTAGTGGTGGTGATGGAGGAGAAGAAGGAGGAAAGGGAGGTGGTGGAGGTGGAGGGGAGGGGTGGTGGAGGTGAAGAAAAAAGGGGAGGGGGAGGAGAAATGGGAGGAGGTAGAAAGGAGGAATTTGAAGACCAGCCCATTTGAAGTTTGGTCTTTGAGGACAATTCTCACTCCTTCCTAACTTGTTACATATTAGAAGGAGCAACCATGTTTCTTCCTAGAAGTCTTCCACAATGGCTTCCAACCCCATCATTCTTTGGGTGGGTGCCCCATTCTCACCTGATGTGGCAGACAGCTGGATGCAACTCAAGTAATTCCTTGGTCTAGGAAAGGTTGCATCCCAGGATACATAGGTAATGGTTGAGTAATCAGTCCATTTCCAGCATTTTTTCTATAAAAAGAGGAGGGATTATTGCTTTTTTAAATACCTTGATAGAGGCTGAGAATATCTGTGTGGCTAATTGCCCTCAAAGCATCTTGTGTTTGGCCACAGTGCATGTCAACCCTGCTGTGCTTGGAGAAGCCAAGATGGTCAATCAGACCTATCACTTGGCCCAGAAAATCTCTAGGAATCCATTTCATGTGAAGGGACTTCTTTATGGAGGGCAAAAAGGGGTGACGTGGACTTCAACAGGCTCTTGCTGAGAGAGACTTCCAAGTTTTGGAGACAATTGAATTGAATCGAATCCTTTATTTGGCCAAGTGTGATTGAACATGCAAGGAAGTTGTCTCCAATGCAGAAGTTCTCATTATACATACAAAGCAACAGAATAATAATAATAATAACAACAATAACAACAACAATAATAACAATACCATTAAGAAGAGGAAGTTAAGATAAGGATAATACTACTACTACAGATAGGCTACATGAGTAAATATACTTAGATGTAAGACACTATTGTCAGTATTAAGAATTCAGCAGATTGATGGCATGGGGGGGGAAAGCTATCACTCTGTCTAGTTATTTTGGCATGTAATGCCCTGTTGCAGAGTCACAAGGGCAGGAATTGAAACAGTTTATGTCCAGGAGTTGAGGGGTCTGGAAATATTTTCTCAGCCTTCCTCCTGATCTGCACATTATACAGGTCCTCAATGGCAAGCAGGCTGCTTCCAGTTGTTTTTTCTGCAGTCCTAACTGTCTGTCGAAGTCTGTCCCTGTGCTGTTTGGTTGCTGTATCAAATCAAACAGTTACAGAAGTACATAAGATGGACTCATTTATTTATGTAGTCTTGTTTATTCATTGACTTATTTATTTAAAACATTTATACAGCTGCCCATCTTTCAACCAACACTGGACGGCTTCCAATCCAAAGTGAAGAAACATTTAAAGTCATGTTAAAATTATAAAACTTGACCGATTGTGAATACGCTAAAAGCAACACACACACACACATACACACACAAAAGCAACACATCGGTTCTTATGTGTGATTATCCAATTTTCTCCTAGCTAGGAAGCCTCCCATTAAATGGCAATACAGGTTATCCTTCACTCATGACAGGTTGTTTAGCAACTGTTCAACATAAAGATCATCCCGAAAACGGGGACCTACGACTTGGATTCAAAGTTCCAATGGATGGGTACCTTCCTCTGTCATGTGACCAAATTTTGGTTGCTTGGCAATCTAGACACATTTCTGTTTGCAGGGTCATGTTGTCTCACAACATATTTTACGACAGTTTTGCTAAAACCCAGCACATACTTTCGGTTTTTGGCAAAACTATACACCCTTAGCAAACAATTGGCTCATTGACATCTGCCAGAAAATGACTTTATGGTCAAATATGTAAAAATGAGCAAAGAAGGTAAGGTCCAAAAGGCTCCCTTGCCATGGAGATCTCTTCCTCAACAGCCATTGGGGTCTATAACAACTTGCTGGCCAACTTGCTGTGGCCAATTCACCATGGGACAACTCATTGCAGGACGAGAGTTACCCTAACAGCAAACAAATGGTAGAATAGAATCGTTAAAGAAAGGATGCAAAAGAAGAGTCCAATTGAAATGTAAATGACAAAAAATTAAACAATTTTTTAAATTTATTTTAAATAATTGAATTGTTAAATTGTCCCGTGATGGGTTGTCTCACAGTGAGTGGTCCATTCTGCATTCTCTACAGGTGACCTGTTTGCCTATTCTTCCTTGCATTTCCTTCCACTACCTCTCCTTCCCTCTGCCTGAACTGCTCTGCTCGATCCAACCCACCTTTGTCTCCCTGATGTCTGTCCAAAGGTCCTCCTGATGCCCCCGTCCCATCTGTTGTTTCCTCCTTCCTTAAACACCTCCATTCCCAATGGAAATATCAGAGGAAGCGACAGATAGGATCCACATCCTTCAAGGAAGGGAGGCTGTCAATTACCCCAAATCTACGGGTCATCATCTCACAGCAAGAGAGAGTTCAGATGTGTAATTCTCCCAGGTATTTCTGAGGCCTCTTCTAGGGACCCCAAGGGGCAAGCCATGGAAACAGAGCATGGAAAAATAAAGAGCCAACTGGACTGGTTAGTTACCATGCAGGAATCATAGAGGCCAATCCAGACACCTTTACTGGTGATGTAGTTGGTGGAGATGTGACTCGCAATCATTTCCTGTTCCATCTTGGTGATGATGGAGGCCAGGTGAGCATGCTGGCTGTACTGCTGGCAGTTAGTCTGAAAGGATCCAAGAGAAGACCTTTTTAGATGAGCCTCTGATATGGGAGGTGCAGAAGAGCAAAGCCGACTTTCCCCGCGTTAGCGATGCTGTCTGGCTGGGAGACTTAGGGATGGGCTGGAGGATGTCTATGGGCACAAATACAGGCTTCCACATTCACAACTTTACGCATCATTTGCAAGATGACCTCATGAAATGCACAGCAACATTTGAATATCATTGTGTGTTCTGGGATCATGGAACTATAGGATTGGAGGGAGTCATGGAGGTTTTTTCAACCAGTATTCTTACCAAAAAAGAACACTCAGTCCATGCTAAATTTTGGTGCAAAACCCCCCAATAGGCAGCTCCATTGCTACCACTAGAAGAGTCTTTATAGCTCAGGGTTGAACGGTGGTGTCCTTGGTGATCTTGGTCATTATCTTGTATAAGTTTTGTAACCCAACTAGGTAACATCAGTGCTAAAAGGGAATGGGTTTGCGGAAAGGAGGAGGAAGAGGAGAAAGAAAAGGAGAATGAAGAGGAGGAGGAGAAGGACTGTACAGATCCTTAGTGCTTTCTGAGCTTGGTTGTTTTCTTGTAGACGTCTTAAGACCCAACTATGTAACATTATCAATGGTAGAACAGAATGAGGTTTGCTCTCTGTTTGTGTACAAGTGGCTTGCCCTGTCATTAATGGTGGGCCTGTTCTTGGTAGTTCCTTGATTCGAGTGTTGTTTACTGTTAATTTGTTTTTCTGAATTGATAGTTCCTTAAATCAAGCAGTAAACAATACCCCAATCAAGGAGAACAAATAATCAAAGAATAAACAAAGCCTAATGAAGGAACAACTAAGAACATGCCCACCAAAACTGGCAGAGCAACCTGGAGGCTTAAGGCTTGGATGCTGAAAGGGGCAGATCCAAGTGATCCAAAAGGCTCATTCCCAGTTCACATTGGCTTCCTTCAAGTTCATAAGGTAGTTTCTTCTTACCTCAGCATCTTTCCATGATTGGGGTACAGAATGGAACCCATAGCATTTGTCTTGGAACATGAACCAACCTGCGGGGCAACTTATAGCTTCTATGCCTGTTCAAGAGAGAGAAGAGAGCGTGATCAGGGAAGTCAGAAGAATCAAAATGGTTCAAATATTTTCCCTAGAACCCTTTGATGCTCCTGGAGAAGAAGCTCCGAGGAAAGGGCTTGGGATTGCAGGGCATAAAACATTTCCTGGCAAGTGAAGAAGTCTGCTAGAAGAGTTGAAGAAGATGAACAGCCAGCTCTTTGTGGACTGTATCAGTCAAATAACAGAGTTGGGACATTGGAGGTCTTCTAATCCAACCCTTGCTCAAGCAGCAAACCCTACACAATTTCAGACACATGATTGTCCAAACTCTTCTTTAAAAGTGCCAACGTTGGAGAACTCTCAGCTCCTGGTGGCAAGTCATTCCACTGGTTAATTGTTCTTACTATCAAGGAATTTCTCCTTAGTTCTACGTTGGGTCTCTTCTTGATGAGTTTGCAGTTAACAAAACCATCTCCCAGTCTGGAACCCTGTAGAACAGGACTGTCAAACTCACGTCATGGTGGCATCACATGATGCATTGCAGTTTTTCCACCTTTGCTGAACCAGGCGTGGACGTGACCAGAGCGTGACACATCCGGCAACAAATTTGACAGCCCTGCTCTAGAAGATGGATGGGTAACCATTTCAAAATTTTCCCCTGGCTGGAACTGAGGAGAATGAACAAGGTGAGCTTCAATCTTGTTGGGGAGAAACCCAGAAGCAGGAAATTCTAGGAGACCAGATGCAAAGGCTCTATTCTGCATCCCTTTTTCCTCCCTAGTGCTGAGCCATGATCAGTTTTTGCAGCAATGAAAATCTTCTCTCCATGCAACATGGAAAGAAGGAAGAGGACAGATAAGGTGGTGGCCATAAGGGTGTGATGGAAGGTCCCCGCTGTGGAGGTTCCAAGTAATATGCCTCTGGAATAAAAACCAGAGGCATCCATCTCTCTTTAAAGTCTGTTTATTAGGAACATATTAAATTGGCAAGGTCTTGGTGTAATTCTAACTCTGGCCAGATTCCAGAATTACACCCAGTAAAAAGCAGATGTTTGAAACTCCCCCCAGTCACAATCTCCAATCAATTCTCAGTCCATCAATACGATGACACCAAACTGCACCTTCCTCCAGCTGCAGGCATCTTCTCTGTTCCCACGGGAAGGAATGCCATCTAGACATAACATTCCCCCTTTATCACTATAAACCCCATTTCAACAGTGTAATGGAATGAGCACTTGTCCCAACTTCTGCCAGCCTAGCAGTTCAAAAGCATGTAAAAATGCAAGTAGAAAAATAGGGACTACATTGGTGGGAAGGTAACAGTGTTCCGTGCGCTTTTGGCATTTAGTCATGCTGGCCACAGCGCTGGCTCTTTGGCTTTGTAATGGAGATGAGCATCACCCCCTAGAGCCGGAAATGACTAGCATGTATGTGCAAGGGGAACCTTTACCTTTATGAGTCCCTCCAGCCTTTTCCAGTGGGTTTAGGACAATTCGTCCCAGCCAACTGACCATGGCCAACTTGCCACAGTAAAATTCAATGCTCTATTAATCGTTTCATTCAGTTACTTTGATTATTGGTAACCATGTTTTCTTCAAAAATGATTGTATTTCTGGATTGTCTTTATTATTGTCGACCATGGTTCCATTGTAATTAATTTAAACCGTTGCATTTGTTGAAATGTCCTGAACGAGTTCTACAATGTTGAGTTGGCCATGGCAAATTGGCTGCGGTGAATTGTCCCATTCTGCTTTCCAGCTACGTTTTGCTCAAGGAAATGAGGACTGAATTACCTGGAGTGAATTCCCTGGAGGACTCACCTGATATAATGAAGTTGGCAACCAAGAAAATCAAAACCGAGTGATGGAAAAATCTTGAAAATCAGAAGGAAAGAGAGAATGTAAGAGCATGCACATTTTGAAAGTTAAGCCATAAAGACCTTTATTCTATCTCTTTTGGGTAGCCTTGCTTCTGACTACTGCCTGGAGCAGTCCCTGCTATTTCTTTGGCAAACATTTTCGAGAACACTGATGCCTTCTTTATTTTATTTACTTATTCAGGTTCTACAACCCAGTGACTCAAGGCAAATTACAGTTCTCAAACAAATAAAATCAGAACAATTAAATATAATAAACACATGCAAGAATAAATACATAGAGTGGTGGAGACAATTAACAGTAAAGTCCTTAATATGTTGGGTGCTCCAGGCTGTTTAAAAACAGCCAAGCTTTTAAAACCTTATTCTAAAAGGCCAACATTTTCATTTCCAAGGGAGGAATATTTCACAAAGGAAGGTCCACGGCAGAAAATTCCTGCCAACTGACAATCTTGGGCTGATGGGATCTATGGCATGGCCAAACTGTTGCATCACATAGGATGGATAGAGATTTTTTGGAAAGCTGAATAACAGTTGGAAGGAATCTAGGAGGTCTTCTAATCCAACCTCTTGCTCAGGAAAGAGACCCTACACCATTCCGTACAAATGTTTGTCCAAGCTCTTCTTAAAGACCTTCAGTGTTGGAGCATTCACAACTTCTGCAGGCAAGTTGCTCCACTAATTAATTGTTCTCACTGTCAGGAAATTTCTCCTTACTTTTAGATAGCTTCTCTCCTTGATCAGTTTCCATCCATTCCTCCCTCTCCTCCCTTCTGGTTTTGGGAAAATAAGTTGATCCTCTTTTCTTTTTGGTAGCCTCTCAAATATTGAAAGACTGTTATGTCACACCTAATCCTTCTCTTCATTAGACTAGACATATCCAATTCCTACAACTATTCTTCATATGTTTTAGCCTCTAGTCCCCTAATCATCTTTACTTTTCTCTGCCCTCTTTCCAGAGTCTCACCATCTTTTTATATTGTGGCAACCAAAATTGGATGCAGAATTCAAAGTAACCACCACATAACCCAATAATCCATCATGTTAACCAGTAATCCATTTTATAACCCAGTATTCCCAAGCCCTGTAGAGTTTTAAAAGTGATGTTCCCTTTGGAGCAGCGTTGAAAGAGAGCTTATTTGACCAATGGAAAAGGACAAAAAGGGAATTGCCTTACTTGTGTAATGCTATGGAAAATAAAATTCAGCACCCGCCTAATTCCAGTGTTTGGTGATGCTCTATTTCAACTATATCCTGCTGGATCAGACTGCTATCAGAAAGACTATCTGTCCAATGTAACACCAGAGAGCAAAATGCAAAATAAACCTACTTGAACATAGTTTCTGCTTGCCGGATCTCCGTCTGCTGCAGCCCACTAATTCTCTTGTGGGATTTATAGCTTTTCTGAAAGGGTGGGGCCATTAATGGTGCTTGCAAGCAGGACACACAAACAGCAAACTCAGGGCTGTTTTTAGTAAAACAGCAGCAAGAAGAACAGCAAAAAACCACACGGAGATCAGTTATATGAAAAATAAGAGCATTTGGAATAGATAAGAAGCTGTAGTAAACTTTCTATGAGTTGATTAAAGTGACAGTTTGTTAACAGAGGGTTTTAATGTGAAATATTTCTGGACTTTCTCAACTGTGTTAATATCAGATATGTAATGTGGGTTCCAGACTGATGAGCTGTATTCGAGTATTGGTCTAGCAAATGTTTTGTATGCTCTAGTTAGTAGTGTGATATTACCAGAGAAAAAGCTATGTAGGATTAGGTTAACAACTCTTAATGCCTTTTTGGCTATGTAATTACAGTGATTCCAAGACCCACAGGTAGACCAGAGAGCAAAAAGAAGGATCAGGACCACCTAACAAAGGAGAAGGTTGATTGCAGCTTACATCCAAGGATTTCGAGGGCTAGCAACTTCCCGGACTGGTTACAAAGACATGCTACTGGAATATAGCCAACAAGGCCTTAACCTGGGGATTATAACCACCTGCCTAACTTGGGGTGGGGTGCCACCCGGAATCCTATGGAAATGGTACATTCTGGCTGGAGAGGTAGAAATTGACCTTGTCCTTCTCTGTGAGGCTGCAGAGAGAAGCACCAGAAAAGAAGGGATTTCTGAAGGTGAACCTAGGGGGATCCAACCTCAAACAAAGCCCAGGGGGGCTGTTTCCGTTGTGTTAAAGAGGGTCACTGAGCAGACAACAATTTGAACCCACATCCAAGGCCAGCGACCAAGTAAGCCCCACCAAAAAGAGGCAAAGCTATGGCAAAACCCAAGACCATAGCCAATGAAGGGGACAAACAAAAACGGTTCTCTTTGCCCTCCAGTGAGGAGGAGAACCCAGAAGCCAGTCAAAGAGCATGGCAGCAGCAATGATGATCCACTGGTGAATGGTTACTTGAAACCAGTGGCGGTAAGGGTTAAGTTGAAAGTAGCCTCCTGAGGGCAGAAAGCAGAATTAGGAGACTGGATTGCCTTATAAACCCATCCCTAGCAGAGAGCCTTAGAATGCAATTGCTATGCAAAGCTAAAAGCACCCAACAATGTAGCATTCCAACAATTAGATGGCTCACTAATGTGTGTGGGGGTGGTGGTGGTTAGGTTCAGAACCTTCTCCTGTTCAGAAACAAAAGGAGATAGAAGTTAAGTGGCCCAGAGTTGTGCTGAAGTGGAAACCATCGGCTAGTCTCTCCTTTTCATGCTCTTCTTTTGGCACACATTGGATTCTATGACATTTTTTTAATCACAATCGGACTGCATCTGAGCAAGATGTGAATTCTCTTGTGGCATGTTTTGTCCTAAAAAATAAGGCTCTAAGTTCTTTAGAAGGTCCCTCCTTCCTTCCGAGACAGATCAGCTCTGAAGACCCTTGGATTACTGATATCAACACAAGCCCAAATAATGAAGTCCCTGCAAGCAAACAACCCAAATTAGGGAGCACCAAGGACCCCACAACCAAGCTATGTAGTAAACAATATTTGTAGCTCAGGGTTGATCTGTGGGGTTCCTGCTGCTCTCTGAGCTTGATGGTTTTCTTGCAGATACTACATGACCCATCTAGGGAACATCATCAGTTCTACAAGGGAGTGGACTTTGCTATTTTTATGGAATAGCTTGCCCTGCCAATGTTGATGTTGTGCTTTTCTCTTTGATAATAACCTTGATTAGTGTGTTGTTTTCCCACGTGATTATTTTTGTGTTAATCCCTGCTTATCTACTTATTGGGCACTGGAGAGGATGCGTTCTGGTCTTTTTGTCTCCGTCTCAGCTTTTTTATTGTCTCTCTTGAATGGTATGTAAATGTGTTCATCTTTTATGTGCATGGTTGATGGCTGAATTGTCTTAGTGCCAGGATTCAAGGAGTTTTCTTGTGTTTTTGGATTTAGCTTGGTCTAGGATGCTCATAGTTTCCCAGCTGAAACTGTGATTTTCACTGGATCTTCTGATGCTAGTTGGTGTTCATCAATGTGCTATGCTAGTTTCCCCCTGTCTGTCCTACATAGCAGCTGTTATAGTCCTAACCCTGAATATTGCAGATGATTCCTGTTTTTTTTCCTTCTGAGACTTTCAGTTTATTTAAGATATTTAAGAGAGTTTTAATTGGTTTGTGTGCTACGATGATGCCGCATGGTTCTAATAGTGTGTTGGTGGTTTCTGAGATGTTTTTGATGTCAGAGTGTCATATATCTGCCATTTCTGTTCTGACCAAAGCTTCCTAAACTGTAATTACTCACACACTTCTTTTAAAAACAAGACTTTTTTTTATTGCAACGCTGGGAATTGTTTTCATCCCCAGCCGGAATTAATCTCAAACAGTCCCCCGAGATAAGCACCCACCTTGCTTTTCTGTGAAGTGCTACCAATAACAGAAGTATCAAATGAACTAGAAAAAAACCCAACCAAAGTAGAAAAAAACCCAACCGAAGTACAAAGAGTTTCAAGAATGACTGAATCGATCGAACTACTTTGCTTTCTGCAAAGGTATCGTCATCTTGGCCTGACCTTTATTCCTTATGGGAGGGGCAATCACCTCCTAGCCTTACTCCTGAATTGCCCCTTTTGTTTCAGCTGCTCTTGCCTTCTAGCAGCTCTGCGCACATGCACACCGGGAACAGGCTCCCCTGAGTCCTCTGCCTCACTGCTGCCAGATTCCGCAGGCTCTGGAGGCAGCACCCCTGGCCCCATCTCTGTATTGGACGCAGAACCTTCGTCCAAGTCCTCTCCAGACTCCCTGACTGGTCCCTGTTCTTCCCCACTGACCGATTCCGCTGCTGTCTGCATTGGCTGCTGGTGAACCACAGCACATTTCCACCCGACTACGGAACACTATCGGTACTGCCTGGATTAGTTCATTTTGGATTTGGTTCTTTTTTGTTTTTGGCAATGAGCACCGGGAGTCCTCAATGAATGAAAACACACAAGAGAAAAATTCAGAGCATCATGTTCAATTGGATTGGAGTTTATTGATTAGTGACGCCACATGGAAAAGAAAGCCTGATGCACAGGCTTGTTCTGTGAGTCAGCAGGCTGATCTTGTAGTAGTCAGGGAGATTCTGGCTTTCAACCTTCAAGGTGTTTCCAGCTACATTCAGTACAGAGGCATCTTGCACAGATAAGTCTGTTTGGTCTCACAAAACTGCTCATTCCATGTTTTATAGTCTAGAAGAAATCAAATAATTGATGAGACATTGTTGCAATTTTTTGTAACAATCTTATCACCTGTACATAAGAAAGCATAGCATTTAGTCACAAAGGATCAACTTTTTTGGATAGCAACATTTAAACATATAGCTTTACCACTATAGTTTACAGATAGTCCTCAACTTACAACCATTCATTTACTACACCGTTCAAAGTTACAATGGTGCTGAAAAAAATTGATTTATGACTGGTTTTGACATGACTGTGTCAGGATTCCAGCAGTTACTCCAATTAAATTATGAGCCTCGAGCCACACTCCCAAAACTAAAAAGGATTTATTAGAAGTTAACATTCCAGCATTATTGTGAGCGTAGCCAACTCTGAGATACGTAACTCACTGTCAACCTTGATCCTACTTTCTCCCCCACCCCTCTGGGTGTATCATCCAACGAAACACGTCCATAGCCAAGAGTCATCAATCATACTGTCCAATTAGATTTTTGCGCAGCAGAAACTTTAGTCATCTAATCAGTCTCTGAAGAAAATATGAATGGAATGTACTGCTCTACCATGGCGTTCAATCTCTCTGCCCCCCCATTGGTGCTTGGATGAAGGGCCAATCTAAGACCCTGGGATGACCCAATAGACCGCAGGAACTCCCTCCAAAACTTGGCTGTGAATTGGACCTCTCTGAGATAATTCTCTGTGGTATTCCATGCAGGCGGGAGATGTGCTTCAGGAACAGCTTGGCTAACTGGCGGGCTGAGGGTAGTCTACTGCAAGGTATGAAATACGCCTGTTTGGAAAATAAGTCTATTACAGTCCAGATCACCGTGTTTCCCCCACTTTTCAGCAACTCCACTATGAAGACCATTGCAATCTCCTCTCATGGCCTCATCAGCTCTGCCACCATTTGTAGCAGTCCGGGGGCGTGGGTGTTTCCTGGTCGTTTTTTCATCATGGCTCAGATGGTGCAACTTCTCACATAATTGTCCACATCTTTCTTTATGCCAGGCCACCAGAACTGCCTCCGAGCCAAGTGTAAAATCTGATACACCCAGAGGGGTGGTGGTGGGGAAGCAGGATCAAGGGTGACAGTGAATTACGTATGTCAGAGTCAGCTATCTGTCAGTATTCCGGCAGTTACTCCAATTAAATCATGAGCCTCGAGCCACACTCCCAACACTAAAAAAGACCTTTGGTCCAATATAAGTATGGTATATAAAATCATACATTGCAATATCCTTCCTGTCAATGAATACTTCAGCTTCAACCATAACAATACAAGAGCAAACAATAGATACAAAGTCAAGGTTAATCGCATCAAACTTGATTGCAGGAAATACGACTTCAGCAACAGAGCGGTCAATGTTTGGAATACTCTACTTGACTCTCTGGTTTCTTCCCCAAACCCCAAAAACTTTAACCTTAGACTTTCTACTATTGACCTCACCCCTTTCCTAACAGGTTTGTAGGGGTCCTGCATAAGCGCACCAACGTGCCTACCGTCCCTGTCCTATTGTTTCTTTTATTTTTCTTATATGTATCCATGTATTCATAACTTATGTTTTTACTTATACCTATTATCTTGTAAGCAATTAACAAACCAAATAAAATAAATAAATAAAATAAAATGATGGCCCTGGCTCAGGAATTCTGGGAATTGAAGTCCACAAGTCATAAAGGGCCATCCTTTGCCACCTCTGTTCTATTAGATGGGTGCATACACTCTTTAGAGTCATTAGTGATAGAAATGGTCCCTAAGCGTACATAAATTACTAAATAGGGTTCAATCAGAAACGAAGCCCATGGGTTGTGTGAATGCAGTCTCTGATTTTATGCATATTGGCTGTGAAGGATTGAAAGGTTGTCTTTTTTCACACATCTGAAGAACACGTGATTGAGAAGTCTGATATAGTAGAACAGAAAATCTTCTTCTTACCATTGCCATATAGCTCAAAACAGTCCCGAGTCCCCTTGGTGTCAGAAGGTTGAAGGGGTGCCAAAGAAAGGTAATCCACCATGGATTTGTCTAACCATTTCATTTTTTTCTATAGAGAGAGAAAGCAACAATGGTATCATCTCTCCAAGTGTTTTTCCCAATGTTGCAGAAATCAGGATATTTTGTCTCAACTGTACTTCTCAATAACAAAAGGGTCAAATGTAAGAGGGATTAAGTTGTCCTAGGGGACAACTGCTTAAGCTGCTTTTGGCAGCCAGCAGTGTTTTTCAGCTGCCAAAAGAAACCAAGATAGGCTCAAGATCGAAAAGGAGATAACATTGCTTAATATTGCACTAGTGAGGCCACACTTAGAATACTTATAATCTAGTTCTAGCCACCATGATACCAAAAAAACATGTTGAGACTCTGGAAAGACTATAGAGAAGAGCAACAAAGATTAGAGGGCTGAAGGCTGAGACATATGATTAACAGTTGCAGGAAGTGAGTATGTCTAGTCTAATAAAGAGAAGGATTAGGCAGACTTCCAATATTTGACGGGCTGCCACAGAGCAGAGGGGTCTATCTACTCTTCAAAGCCTCTGAAGTAGGACAAGAAGTAATGGGTGGAAGATCATCAAAGACTGATTCAGCCTAGTGTGAGATTTTCTGAGAGTGAGGACAATTAATCAGTGGAATGGGGTGCCTCCAGAGGTGGTTTTTTTTTGTGCTCCATTGCTGGAGGCTTTCAAATATAGACTGGATAACCAGTTGACTGGGGTGGTCTAGGGCTTCTACTTTGAGCAGGAGATTGGACTAGAAGACCTCTGAGATCCCTTCCAGCCCTAGAGTTATATATTCTACTTTCCGTTCTAAAACACGAGAGAATAAATTCAGGCTCAGGTGATTACATGCATACATAGTTTCAGGGAAACTGAAAAAAATCCAGTCTAGCACAATACCACTGAAAAAGAAAAACAAGAAATCCAAGTAGAAACCAGCATGGTTTCACAAATATCTCTCCGATAAACTGAAAGACAAAAAGGACAAGTACAAAAAATGTAAAAGGGATATCAACAGATAGCCCGAATCTGCAAAGATAAACTCAGAAAAGCAAAGACTCAAAATGAACAAAGACTTGCAACAAAAGTCAAAGATAATGAAAAAAGTTTCTTACAACATAATAATGGTTGGTCAGCAAAAAGAGAAGATTGCAAGGAAGTAACAGGCAGTAGAGAGAAAGCAGAACTACTTAACTCATTCCTTGCATCAGTCCACGTGAAAAGAAACTATAACCCAACCTACCAAAAACATAACCATAAAAGGGAAACGAAATAAAATTTTTAGAAAGCAAGAAAATGTTAAGAGAACACCTGTTTGATCTTGATGAATATAAATCACTGGAACCTAATGGATTACATCCCAAAGTTCTCAAGGTGCTATGTGACTATTTCTTTAAAAAGCTATCCACTGCCATAGCCGAACCTCTAAGCATAATCTTTGAAAAATATTTCAGGACCAGCTCCTTGTCAAACCTATGGTCACTACCCACGGTCATCCCCATCTTCAAAAAGGGTGACCCCAGCCTAGTTGAAAATTACAGATCAATTTCTTTATGCTGCATCACCTGCAAAGTCATGGAATCAATTATTAACCAATCCATTATCCTCCACTTCAAGACAAACAACCTATTCTCTAACAAACAATTTGGTTTCAGAAAAAAACTGCAAAAACATGGACTATACCAGGGGTCCCCAACCGCCAGTCCACGGACTGGTACCGGGCCATGGAACAAGCCTTACCGGGCCGCTGGTTGCTGGGCGCCGCCATCTTTTTGGTAAAAAGCGCTTCGGTGAGCTTTTCGGGTAGAAAGCCATTTCTACCCGAAAAGCTCACCGAAGGCGTTGGCGCCGCCATCTTTTGACGAAAAGCGCTTCCGGTGACATCACCGGAAGCGCCTTTCGTCATAAAAGATGGCGGCGCCAGTTGACGCTTGGTACCGGGCGCGGCGCCCAGCTGATGCTGGAACCGGGCCGCGGCGTCGAAAAGGTTGGGGATCCCTGGACTATACAACTCGATCAGGGCAAAGTAATAGACGCTATTTACACAGACTTCTGTAAAGCTTTGATTCAGTGATACACAACAAACTACTTCTAAAACTAAAATCTTATGGTATCTCTGGACACCTGCATAACTGGATAGCTGCATTCCTGTTAAACAGGCAACAAATGATCAAAATAGGGAACACTCTATTGAATCCCGTACCTGTCAACAGTGATATCCCCCAAGGCAGCATTCTAGGACCAACTCTCTTTGCACTCTACATAAATCACCTCTATGATCAAATTAAGAGCAACTGCGTTCTTTTCGCTGATGTAAAGCTGTTCAATACCACAGACAATACTGCTACTCTTCAAAAAGACTTCAACTATGTATCAGAATGGTCAAACAAGTGGCAACTTCAAATCTCAACAAACAAATGCTCTGTCTTACATATTGGCAAAATAAATCAGAAAATAAAATACAAGCTGAATAGTCAAGACCTTGTTGATGATCCAAACTCTGTCAAGGACCTTGGAGTACTCATCTCTAATGATCTAAGTGCTAGAGCCCAAAAACTTTAAACTTAGACTGTCTACTATTGATCTCACCCCTTTCCTAAGAGGTCTGTAGGAGGCGTGCATAAGCGCACCAATGTGCCTACTGTCCCTGTCCTATTGTTTCTTTCTATTCTTATCCATTTCATGTATTCATAAACCATGTTTATGCTTATACTTGTTATCAAATACTTGCTTGACAAATAAAAATAAATAAATAAATAAATAAAAATGATATCTCAGAACCATTGTACCATATTGTTGAAAATTTCCGGAGCACCAGGGAACTACCAATGGATTGGAAAAGAGCTGATGTGGTTCCCATCTTAAAGAAAGTTAAAAAAAACAGATCCAGGAAATTATAGATCAATCGGGCTTGCATCAATACCTGGGAAGAAACTGGAGAAAATAATAATAAAACAGATCTGCAAATATTAAGAAACAAAGTTATAGCTAGAAGCCAGCATGGGTTTGTTAAAAACAGGGAATAGAAGGAGGGAATAGAAGGAGAACTCATCAATTTTGCAGATGACACTAAGTTGGCAGGAATAGCCAACACCCCAGAACACAAGCTCAGGATCCAAAAAGATACTAACAGACTTAAACAATGCCCCCTATGCAACAAAATGAAAGTTAATGTGGAGAAAAGCAAGGATTTACACCTAGGCAAGAAACCCTCCCCCCCTGCTTAAGGTTCAAATACAAATTAGGTGAAATCTGGTTCAAAAACAGTAACTGTGAGAGGGACCATCCTTTAGTCAGATCACATCTGGAATCCTACATCCAGTTTGGGTCATGACATTACAAAAAAGATGTTGAGACTTTGGGAAAAGTGCAAAGAAGAACAACTAAGATAATTAGATACCTGGAGATAAAAATATATGAAGAATGATTGCAGGAATTAATTACGGTCATCTGGGAGAAATGAAGGACTAGGGGTGGCATGATAGCAGTATCTGCGGTGCTGCCACAAAGAAGACTGGGCCTACCTATTCTCCAAAGCACCAGAAGGCAGGACAAGAAAGAATGGATGGAAACTAATCAAGAGAGAGAGGCAACTGAAATGAAGGAGAAACTCCCTAACAGAGGGAACAATTAAGTAGTAGGATGCATTGCCTACAGAAGTTATGGGTGCTCCATCACTGGAGGTTTTTAAGAAGAGACTGGACGCTCATTTGACTAAAATGGTAGAGGGTCTCCTGCTTGGACAGGGGTAATGAAGAAAGTTAACACCTAACCCCTCTCCTACAAGAATGAAATATTTTAGGACACATTTAAAAAAGGCAGAATAATTCTATTTCCCTGGATGAAGAAACATGTTTCATTGCCCCCAGCAGATATTTGGTGCCCATTAAGAAAGACTGGGTCAGCCTATCTACAAGACAAAAGACCTCCAGCTCCAGGGTGATGGGATTAAGACATGACCCTCCAGGACCTAATAGGATTAACCCATTTAGCAGTAGAGTTCACCACATGACACAATCACTGTGGACACTGCATCCCCCAGGAAGCTTCAACCAAGCCTGGGACTCAGACAGCCTATAAAGTTAGTTGTGACCCCTAAAACAGCCAATAGAACAAATGTTCTTGCACATGTTCGTGCATAAGCGCACCAACGTGCCTACCATCCCTGTCCTATTGTTTCTTTTATATTTTTTATTTTTCTTATATGTATCCATGTATTAATAACTATGTTTTTACTTATACCTATTATCTTGCAAGCAATTGACAAAAAATAAAATAAAATAATAAAATAAAATAAACAGGAACAGGAAATTCAATTGCAAAGCCCAAGAGAGAGTATAAATACCTCCCTCTCTCAACTCCATGTGGTCAGCTGCACCAGGATTGTGTGCTTGATGGTTCTGCTTCATTAAACCATCTTTCCGATCAGCCTCAATGTTTCCAGTGTCTCTTTCCCTGTTTGGAATTGAACCAGATGGATATTTCTCCCAACAGTAATAAAGGGCAGATTCAAAGCTGTCTTTTGGCTCTTCAATGGACCAATGATTTCCATTCCCATGTTCTGCGAGACATGAGCCCTCCATGACACTTAGATCTCTGGATCAAGTTAGTTCAGAACTAGAAGAATCATTACAGTTGCATGTTTCCAACTTCCAACTGGATTCCACTCAAAATGTCTTAGGAGGTTTGCATTCACTCCCTTCCCCCCTCAACTTGTGCTCACCTTCCCGCCCTTGTTTTTGTATAGTCCAATCCAGACTCTAAATGGCTCTTCATACTGGAGTAGAACAGAAGCTATGGTTTCCATTTCCCGTTCGCTGAGGATGGAGGCAAGGTGGGCATTTTTGTTATGGGAAGTGCATTCTCTCTGGGAGACACCAAGTAGACACAGGTTAGGGCTTCTTGCTTTAGATGCTGACCCTGTCCTTTAGGGTCTTCAAACCTGGCCACTTTAAGACTTGTGGACTTCAACTTCCAGAATTCCCCAGCCAGCATGTCTGACTGTCAAATTCTGGGAGTTCAAGTCCGCAAGTGTTGAAGTGGCCAAGTTTGCAGAGCCCTGCTTTAGAGCCCTCTGTCACAAGTCTATCCTTGTCCTTCCTGCACATTCCCCAATTCCATCACCCAGCGCCTGTCTTCATGACATCTAAACTCTAGTGTGGAATCAAAAGCAGGACCTAAAAAGCAATCATGTAGGCTCACTGCAGTATTTATCCCTTCCAACTCTATGATTCTGTATTATAATATGCATAAATATGCATAATTAGCAAATATCAAGCTTCTTCCCTTCCCATCTACTGTTACTATCCTCAAGAAAGAGTCTTAATAAAGAGAAACATCAGTTATGCTGGCAAAGGTAAACCATACCAGAACTGAGGACTTCAAGGTTGCCTTGATTAGCACACATTCCTTCTTTCTATTTTGAAAGCCTGCTCCTGTTCCTCCAAGAATTTGTTTCCCGCACAGTAGAAGCTTCGTCTGGCAACATCCTTTCTCTGCTGTGTCCCTATGATGTTACTTTCATCGCTCCTCAGTCCTACCATGAGACAACCCTAAGCCATGCTTTTCTATACTGAGGTTTAGGTATGTGAGGGATGCTTGGTGCTCTCTGAGCTAGTTTGAGCGATGAACATCTGCAGGAAAATAACCAAGCCAGAGAGCAACAAGGACCCCTAATTTCAACCATGATCACATTGTAGTGGCCACCATATTGACCTTTTTGACCATAACTTTTGGACACCTCTGCTCACTCCTTCCTTGCTTCCTCCCATCCTCCCTCCCTCCCTTTCCTCAGAGAAGCATTATGCTCAGAAAGCAAACCAATAGGCTGAGCATGATCCAGCCATCCAAACATGGGGATGGATGGAGCTCCTCTTACCTCTGCATCGTTCCAGCTCAGTTTGGTTTCAAAAAATCCGTAACAATTCTGCTCAAACAGGAACCACCTATTGGGACAAGATACAGCTTCCAAACCTGTTGGTGGAAAGAGGAGACGTCATAAAAGAGGAGGATATGGGAGTCGCCCATCCTGAATCCATAGACTCAAACTGTAGAGAGGAGGAGGAGGAGAAGGAATTTGAAAAAGAGGAAGAAAAGAGATGCCCTAGAAATAAAGGCAGGACAGTGCCCAGCTGTAAAGAAGCCTCTAGAAGTTTTCCTGACCTTTGTCACCTCAATACTTTGAGGATCTGAATGGAGAGCTTAGCTTCCATTCACTTCTGTGATGGCAATCATTATATTTTCCTGCCATGACTGGGCATTTTCTCCTCAATTTGTACGATTGAAACTACATCCATTTTTTTGAGTTGTCCATCAAAGAATCCTAGGGCTGGAAGGGACCTCAGAGGTCTTCTCGTTCAATATTGTTTTTAAGGGAAGATACTTTATTCCATCCCAACCAAATGGTTATCCAGTCTATTTTTGAAAACCTCCAGTGATGGAGCAGCCACAAGAGGCAAACTATTCATTGAATAATTGTTCTCACTGTGAAAAAACTTCTTATTTCTAGGTTGGATCTCCCTTTAATGAGTTTCCATCCATTGGTTCTTCTCCTGCCCTCCTATGCTTTGGAGAATAATTCAACTAAATCTTCTCTGTGACAGCCCCTCAAATACTGGAAGACTACTATCATGTCACTCCTAGTCCTTCTCTTTCCTAGACTAGACATACCTAGTACCCTTAGCCATTTTTCATACAATTTCGCATCCAGATCTCATACCATCCTTGTGGCTCTTCTCTGTCTTCAGCATTTTTTGTATCAATCAAGACCTACCTTGTATGAAGAAAGAGGCCACCAGGAAGCCCAAAAAGGGCACATGAAAAGAGGTGAACCCCATCTGGAAGGGAAAAGAAAGAGCAAGCTAACTGAAGGAGTTGCTGTTAGCGGATTCAATAATTTCCTCCAGCTGACTTGATTTCAGAAGGAGATTGGATAAATTCTAGGAGGAGAATGGAATCTCATAGACTCCTAGTCTTTCTGGCTATTTATACCTCCTGAGTCAAGATTGTTGGATGATGAGGCACAGCCAGGGAAGAATAGCCAGGCTAGTGATTGAAGCCTAAGAAATGGGCCCTCCTCAGTCAATAAGTGTGCTAATTTACCATGAGTTTATCCAGTACTTAGGAATGGAGGGCTTGGGAGCACAAGCAAACTTCTTCCAACAACAATATCCAGCCATCAATACCCCAATCAATTTCTAAAATGCCACATACAATAGGCACCATATAAATACCACACAATACAAATACACAACCTACAGACTGTCTACTATTGACCTCACCCCCTTCCTAAGAGGCCTGTAGGGGGCATGCATAAGCGCACCAATCGTGCCTACCATCCCTGTCCTATTGTTTATTTTTATTTTTTCTTACAAGTATCTATCTCATGTATTCAAAACTGTGTTATTCTCATACCAATATCTTGTAAGTGATTGACAAATCAAATAAATAAATCTAAAGGCCACAGTCTGCTAGAGAGAAGTTCCCTGAAGATGGGCTCCAACACATGTCTGAAAGCTCAGAAGACAAAGCCTTTGCTCCCGGTGACTGACCCAGATTAGTTCCTGCAACGTTATTCTAGAACATGAATATTCACCTTCATATGTATATCAATATATTACAGTACCATCCTTAACTGACCAACAGCTTACCATCCTCTTTGTGTCATGTTCTGAGTATCCAGCACCAAGAAAACCACAAGCAAGATAGTTTAATTTGAAGCATTTTATCCTGGAACACGTGAAAACCCAGCACGGAGTAACAAACAAAGTCAGCACTAACCTCGGTTTTTCTCCCGTGCCTTAAATCCTTATGCGCACGCCTACCCCTACCCCTCAACTTCCACCTGCCGGTAATAGCCCAGAATCATTTGCCACGTCTAATCCGACACTCAGCTGCCAGCCTCCTCAAAGAGTTCCAGCTGATTGGTGCTTTGCTTCTCCACCAACCAGCTCTCATGCACAGCTGTTTTCTCCGGCCGTGTCCCAGCTGCCGGCCTGCTTTCCAAGGACTAGCTGATTGCTCTGGTTCCAGTTACTGACTCAGATTACTTCCTGCAACATTATCCTGGAACATGTATATTCACCTTCATTTGTATATCAATAAACATATTTAACTGTCCAACAGCTTCCCATCCTCTGTGTTCTACTGAATTGCTTAAGGACTCCTGGGTTGACCTCTGTGGGACATGGAATGGGGGCCTGGATAGCTCTGCTCTTTCCTTCCATCTTTGTTTTTTAGATAATGAAAAAGAAATCTAGATATCCCTGAGGAACACTTTTCCCTTTCATTGGCCCTTTGGTAAATTGCAGAAACATAAAAAGCCACACATGAGGAGAACTTCATGAGAAGCTGAACAAGTCAATCCCCACCCCTGTAATGCCTTGACTGCCACTGGTTTAGCTGCCTTTAAAAAAAAGAAACCTGTGGTTAAAAACTCAATATTAAATGCTATGGACCAGCCAGAAGAGTCCCCTCTATCGATCGGGGGGTCCCCCCCCAAAGTATCCTAGAGGCTGCTCTAGGATGGATGCTACTTACAGGTCAGTCCTTATATGCTGTCAGGAGAATTGCGAGCTTTTGTTCCTTCTAGGTATAATGCTGGTTCTTTTGGGGCTATTTATTTAGGAGTCGATTCGGGTGGGGTGTATAGGTGTGACAAACAGGCCACAAAGTAAAAGGACAAAATCTGCTGAAGCCAGAAGTACATTGAGATCATTTTTAATGTGGAAATGCCATGGCTGAGCAGTGATCCAGGCAATGGGAAATAAATGATGCTGGAAAGAGGAAAATACACACCAGGAGATCCCAAAGAGTTCAGGAAAATATTCTCGAGAACAAGATAGACATAGTAGAAGGAGAGTGATAGTGTATGGCAGGAAAAGGAGATTGGTGTGAGGAAGCCATCAACAGGCACATAGAGATAACCAACAAATACACACCATTCAAAAGAGAACCAAAAGACCAAGAAGGAAACCAAAAGACAAAACACCTTGATCTAATGGTTTCAAGACATCCCAGATGGTCTCAACAAACAATGGATTTTTCAGTTGCTTAACGAATAAAGTGATGATGACGTTGCATTCAATCATGTTCAACCCTTGGTGAGTCTATGTGCCAGGTCTCTCCACATCTTCCAATCTTGTATTACTTCTTTGAGTTTTTGTATGCTCTGGTTGGTTGTATCTTAAAAGTGCTTTTTCCAAAAAACAACAACTGGGCTTTCTTGTGTTTTTCCCCTTTGAAAACTTTTTATTTCTCATCTAACCTAGAACTAAGGAGAGATTTCCTGGAAGTGAGAAAGATTACTGGAGGTTTTCAAGAAAAGGTTGGGCAACCATTTGGCCAGGGTGGTATAAAGACGCTGCCTTGCTCAGAAGGTTTCGACTCGGACCTTCAAGGTCCCTTCCAGCCCCGGGCTGGGACAACCACGTTTCCACCAGGCTTCTTTAAAAAGGGCTACAAAGAGAAAGGACCAGTTCCTTGCTAAATCTTGGGCATTTCTCAATCACCTTTGATCCACATCAGGCTTTGAACCTGTGTTGCTTGAAGGCATTGGATGGGAACTCTCAGCATTCCTAGCTGCAGGGAGAAAGGATGGGAATTATGGGGGCTGCAGTCCAAATACACATCACGAGTATCCAGTTAGGATAGACTGTCCCAAATCACAACAATGTCTCCTCTTCAGGTCGGTGCTGATCAATTGGCCATGAATATCAGTCATTATATCTATGACTTGTCTTATTCAGTAGTTTTATTCCGGGAAGAAATATCTCCATGATTGAGTGGGCAGAAGGAAGCGTCCCATCTTCTGTACCTTGATATAAATTTCCTGAAAAAATTAGTTTCATCTGAATGAACTTCATGTCTTCAGCATCTCTACTCCTGAAATACAGGGCTGTTTTTAATAAAACAGCAGCAGGAAGAACAGCAAAAACCACATCAAGATCAGTCATATAAACAATAAGAGCATTTGGGATAGGTAAGAAGCTGTAGTAAACTCTCTATGGGTTGATTACAGTGACAGTTTGTTAACAGAGGGTTTTGACATTCTAATCTTTTTATTATTTTATGTTATCATTTTATGATTGCCATTATTGTTCTATCTATTAACTATTTTCTCCCTATAATAGCCCTGGAGCAAGCAGCAGCCAACTGGGTGGTCTCACTGCACACCACTGATGCTGAGCAGCTGTATGATTTTTACCACTTCATGATCGCTCTAAGATGCTGATTCCAAGACCCGCAGTTAGACCAGAGAGCAATAAGAAGGATCAGGACTGCCTGACAAGGGAGAAGATTGATTGCAGCTTACATCCAAGGATTCTGAGGGTTGGCTAGCAACTTCCCAGACTGGCTACATGACATATTTCCAACAAGGCCTCAACCTGGAGAATCTAACCACCTGCCTAACCTGGGGTGGGGGTGTCACACAGAATCCTATGGAAATGGTAGAGATCGACCTTGCCCTTTTCTGTGAGGCTGCAGAGAGAAGCACCAGAAAAGAAGGGATTCCTGAAGGTGGACCAAGGGGGATTCAACCTCAAACAAAACCCGAGGGGCTGTCTCCATTGTGGTAAAGAGGGTCACTGAGTAGACAACTGCTTGAACCCACATCCAAGGCCAGCAATCTAGCAAGCCCCACCAAAAAGAGGTGAAGCTATGGCGAATCCCAAGACCACAGCCGATGAAGGGACAAAACCAATTAGTTCTCTTTGCCCTCCTGCAAGGAGAAGGGTGCCCCAGTGAAAACCCAGAAGCCAATTGAAGAGCATGGCAGCAGCAACGATGACCCACTGGTGAGTGGTTACTCAAAACCAGTAGTGGTGAGGGTTAAGTTGAAAGTAGACTCCTGGGGGGAGAAGGCAGAATTAGGAGACTCTGGATATATATCCATTGCCTTATAAGCCCATCTATAGCAGAGGGTCTTGGAATGCCTATCAGTCTCTTCTTAAAAGCTTCCAGGGATGGGGCATCCACAACTGCTGGAGGCAATTTAATTTTTTCACCATAAACTACAGTAATATACACTAATCTCCAAAATAAAAGCAAGGAAACACAACCTTATGCTTTGGGTAGATGCTGGCTGGCATTTCTACGAACAGTTTCAAGGCAAATGCAAACAACCTTTTTATTTGCAAAGTGCTATACTTACAAAAGAATAGTTTGCGAAGTATACTACTTAAAAAGCAAAGCAGTTGCCAAAGTGCTTACAGACAAACAATACAATACTATGGAATAACAAAAAAGAATGTTTTAAAATACTTACAGAAGCAATTCTAGCACTAGTCCTCATGCACACACAGCATCAAAAAACCCAAAAACAAACTCGATGCCAACTGCAAAAATCACTGGCTCTTGTTTGTCCATGTGACCAGGGACAAAAAGAAAAAAAACTGCCACATGTTGTAACCCCAAAACGGCACAGACAAGTTAAAATTGGCCACCATTGCAGCAGTGACTGAATTCAAATCACATGGCTGCAGAGGCCTGTTTTGGTCACAGTTTTGAATTTCTAACATAACCCTTTCTGAATAAATTCGTTCTTCTGAAAATTTGTTAAATGAACCTTTCTACCAGGGTACCTTCCCTTTTCTGGCACAGCAGAAAAAACCCTTCTTTTCAAGATGCACTCTTTTCGTGCGGAGTTAGTACAAGTCATTCTACCAAGCAATGCGTAGAATTCCCATTTAGCCAGAAAATTTCAATTTTGGGAGAGAAAAGAGGTGTGTCAGGTTTCCAAGTAATAACACCCATTTAAAAAAGAATAAAACAAAGTCCACCTTCCAAGACAATTTATTTTATTTAGGAAAGCATCAAATTGGCAAAGTCCGTGGTAATTCCGGATCTAACCCAACCCGGAATTACCCCACAATATTAGAAGTTAGAAACAACCCCCAAATGCCACATTCTCCAATAGAAGTAATTCAACGTTGCTTGATGTCATAAATCTCCACCTCAAGGGGCTTAAGCATGGACAGCTCATTTTCCCACAGGAAGAATACCTAAGAATACAGGAAGAATCCTCCATTACCAAACAACAACAAAAGAATAATATCTAACAAGGACCTCCCAGACTCCTGCACATGCTTCAAATGTCTTGAAACCATCAATGGAAGCAAAGATAACATCAAATGCCATCTATGTGATAATCAAGCTCACCTTGCCTGCTTAAACAAAAAACTAGCTGAACTCCTAAAAATATCAGATACAATCCCTTGTCTATGTCCATCATGTTTTCCTAAGCTAAACAAACTAAGTACCCTGCCTGACAGAGTTGATAGCATGGAATCACTCATTCACTCGATAGAAGAACGCTTAGCAACATGTTTTGAAACAATTATGCAAGCAAGCCTAACCTCTCTTGAAAAAAAAATACAGCACAGATAAGCAAATACCTATCAGCTTGAAATCAAATCCCAACTCAACAACCACTACCACAACTACTACCTCAACTACAATCACAACTACAACCAAAAGTAACCACCAAACCACAGCCACAAATAATTACTATCTCATCAAGTAATTGCACAAATGATATCCCCTTACACATCAGAGACATGGAACATGATCAGAAACATCCAAATGCCATCTTATTTGGTCTTGAAGACACCAACGAATCAGACGACATCACCAAAGTTCGCAATATCATAAACAAATACAACAAACATCTCTCCTGAAGATATCATTGAAATAACCAGAGATGGCCCTGAGTTCAAATACAATTGACGGCTTGGTGGCGCCAAGATTTTGTAGAGTTGTTTGCAAAAATGAGTCCAGCAAACGTATATTCATTCATACAATAAACGCCATTGCCAAAACCAATCCTACCCATAAAAAACTTCACTCAAGACCAGACTTATCCATACTGCAAAGAATCCGCTCCCATGAACTCTGCACAGAACTCAAACAACGTCTAGACAATGGAGAAAAGGATCTGTACATTGACTACCGCGCTGATTGCATCAAAAGAAAGTCACACAACCCGCAACTCCGCATCCAACCCTACCTCATCCAACCCACCATCACTCAAAGCTAGGCACGCATGCCCCAAACTACCTCTATTCCAACTGCAATTGGCCTTAAATGCAAGCTACTCAATGCAAGAAGCCTTGTAAATAAAATACCTGAATTTCTCCTCTTACTAAATATGGCTAAATTTGACATCATATTTTTCTGTGAAGCATAGCTCAATGCATCTCTCTCTGACTCCATTACCACAGTAAGAGACGATCATGTTTACTGATCAGATCATGATATTCGTAGAGGATATGGTGTTGCTATCTTCTATAAAAAGTCTCTACATCTACAAAACATCCAAGTTACCCAAAAGCTTGCTCTTCCTGAGACCATCGTCTGTGAACTATTAAATATCACATTTCGATTCTTACTTTGTTACAGGGCCCCTGATTATGACATCGAACATATAAACAGGTTAAATTCACTACTAACATGGGCAACATCCTGCCCACATGCTTCTATCTTTCTTGGTGACCTCAAACAAGTGTAAAAATGAATCCATACATGCAACCTTCTACAATGCTGTAACAAATCTGGAACTGGAACAATTAGTAACCAACAATACTAGACTTAACAACTGCCTTGATCTCATCTTCTGCAATAGTTTGAATTCAATTTACGGATTACAGATTAAAACACCCTTTTCCAACAGTGACCACAACATGATTGACTTTTGTCTCAACATACATCCACAAAAAAATCATAACGATGGGATCCCCAATTAACTTCAAAAAAGGCAACTATGATCTTATAATCAACAATCTCTCATCCCTTGATTGGCAACTTCTATTCACTGGATGCAATACTGTTGAAGACCATTACAACTTATTTTTACTTGAAGTCAAAAGAGTCATCAAACTATATGTATCAATAACAACTCCCAAAACCAGAAAAAACAAATTACCCATAACAATAAGGAAGCTTCAATTCAAAAAGAAATCACTTTGGTGGAAAAACAAATCACGTTGACAACTTCAAAAGCCGATACAAAAATTTATGCCACCAGATAAAGACTGAATGCACCAATTATCACATTAAACAAGAGGAAAACCTTCTACACACCAATTCCACCCGCAGTTTCTACAATTTTGTAAATAACAAAATAAAAGACTCAAGGTCCATCCCACCCCTGAAAGGACCAAATGGTAAAGACTGCAACAAAGACACCATTAAAGCCAACCTCTTTAACACATTATTTGGCTTAGTATTTGTAAACAGCAATGGATCATGCCCAGTATTTCCTAGTCAAACCACTGACAACTACATTGAACTAATACATATTGAATACATATCTAATACATTTTACAGAAAACAAAGCACTATGCAATCTAAAACCATCTCTATCTATTGGACTGGACGGAATATGTGCCTACTTCTTTAAAAAGCTATCCACTGCCATAGCCAAACCTCTAAGCATATTCTTTGAAAAATCCTTCAGGACCAGCTCCTTGCCTAACCTATGGTCACAAGCCACGGTCATCCCCATCTTCAAAAAGGGAGACCCCAGCCTCGTTGAAAATTACAGACCAATCTCTTTATGCTGCATCACCTGTAAAGTCATGGAATCAATTATTAACCAATCCATTATCCTCCACTTAAAGACAAACAACCTACTCTCTAATAAACAATTTGGTTTCAGGAAAAAACTATCCTGTAATCTGCAACTCTTACACTGCAAAAACATATGGACTACACAACTTGATCAGGGCAAAGTAATAGACTCAATTTACATAGACTTTTGTAAAGCCTTTGATTCAGTGGTACATGACAAACTACTCCTAAAACTAAAATCTTATGGTATCTCTGGACACCTGCATAACTGGATAGAGGCATTCCTGTCAAACAAGCAACAAATGGTCAAAATTGGGAGCATCCTATCAAATTCTGTACCTGTCAACAGTGGTGTCCCCCAAGGCAGTGTTCTAGGACCAACTCTCTTCATACTCTACATAAATGACCCCTGTGATCATATTAAGAGCAACTGGGTTCTCTTTGCCGATGATGTAAAGCTATTCAACACCAACAACAATACTGCTACCCTTCAAAAAGACCTCGACTATGTATCAGAATGGTCAAGCAAATGGCAACTTCAAATCTCAACAAATAAATACTCTGTCTTACATAGTGGCAAAAAAAAAATTCAGAAAATAAAATACAAGCTGAATAGTCAAGACCTTGTTGATGATCCAAACTCTGTCAAGGACCTTGGAGTACTCATCTCTAATGATCTAAGTGCTAGAGTCCACTGTAACTACATAGCCAAAAAGGCATTAAGAGTTGTTAACCTAATCCTCCGTAGCTTTTTCTCAGGTAATATCACACTACTAACTAGAGCATACAAAACATTTGCTAGACCAATATTTGAATACAGCTCATCAGTCTGGAACCCACATTACGTATCTGATATTAACACAGTTGAGAAAGTCCAGAAATATTTCACAAGAAGACTTCTCCACTCCTCTACTCGTTGCAGAATACCTTATGCCATCAAACTTGAAATTCTAGACCTAGAAAACCTAGAACTATTCTGCCTTCGGTCCGATCTAAGTATAGTACATAAAATTATATATTGCAATGTCCTACCTGTCAATGAATACTTCAGCTTCAACCATAACAATACAAGAGCAAACAATAGATACAAACTCAAGGTAAACCGCACTAAACTTGATTGCAGGAAATACGACTTCAGCAACAGAGTGGTCAGTGTCTGGAATACTCTACCTGACTCTCTGGTTTCTTCCCCAAACCCCAAAAACTTTAACCTTAGACTGTCTACTATTGACCTCACCCCTTTCCTAAGAGGTCTGTAGGAGGCATGCATAAGCACACCAATGTGCCTACCGTCCCTATCCTATTGTTTCTTTTTATTTTTCTTATATGTATCCCTTTCATATATTCATAACTATGTTTATACTTATACCTGTTATCTTATAATCGCCTGACAAAATAAAATAAATAATAAATAAATAAATAAAAAGCCTAAACAACTCTATCTCCACTCCTCCCCCCTTAGGAATGTGGCAAGTCCGAAACCCTTCCCCTCGTGACTGCCACAGAGAAAGTAAGAAAAAGAATATATACTTTGTGTAACTAAAATGGCTACGCATATGTCAATTTTGGGCTTGACAGGGTGGACACCAGTGAATTATCCTGTCCAGCAGATGGAGTGGGGCCTTCCATCCCAAAAGAATATTGACAGTGTAAGGAAGTGTTCAATGAGCACGAATCAGATCAATTCCCTCCTCACCATCTGTGATGACTCCCCCAGATGCCTCTCCAGACACTAGTTCAGAGGAGGATGAGCAGGCAGCCGAGAGCAATGAGCCAGGAGTTGAGGGGCTGAGCATAGGGGAACAACCAGATGAGCAGCCAGCTGAGGTAAAGACAGGAGAGGCTCAGCTTTAGCTGGGAAGCTCAGAGGTGGCAAGTGGAGAGGGCACACAGCTGCAGCTGGTCAGTGGGGATCAAGAAGAACTACCTCCTTCAGATGTGAGAGTACATAGGACTGAAGAAGCGGATACGAAGGTCAGCCAGGCTCCTTGCAAGGAGGTAGCTCCAGGCAGCAGTTATTTAGCTCAGCAAGGGGAGTGAAAGGATGCTGGGAGCAATATGTCCATTCCTTTGCTGTGTATTCTTGCCTTGAACTTCAGCACGTGCCTCTTCAACTTGCCCTGTCTTACCTTGTAGCCTTGCCTTTTCCTGTGCACTTGCTTTGTCTGCTGGACTTGCCTTTGCATAGTGGACTGGACTCACCTTTGTCTTGAGGACTGACGTTGACTTCTGTTAGGGATATACACTCTAGCAGAACCTGCACGGCAGGCAGGCAGGCAGGCAAATATGTGAGATAAACGTTGTAGTTTACACTCAGTAAAACAGATACAATGTGCTAGTTAAATAGTTTATTCCAGTAAGATTTTTAGCATAGTCAAACAGTCCATATATCATACACTAGTTCAGTTCGTCCGGGGATTAATCAGTTGCAAAGTCCAGTGTCGAAAAAGAGGTTGTTAAACTTACAAATATCAGTCCAGTAATATATCTCTTCGCAGTAGATATATGAAGAAGTAAAACCTCCTTTCTTCCTTCAGCAACAGCAGAGAACACACAGTTAACAATCCATCATCGTCAGCAAGCAATCCAGTAAGCCAGCAATCAATCAGGTTCTCTTGCTCCCTCTTATGGCGATTTACAGCCGCACCCAAAATTACATGCTTTACAGTTAAAGTGACACACACTTAAACTCACTATCATAGTTTATATATATTATTTTACCCAAACTACATTAGGTAACCTATGTTATTCCTAACAACTTCATTTGAGTAGTCTGTGGAACTCTTTGGAGTTGAGCTGGCACAGGCAATTGCTGGGGAAACCAATTCAGGCTCAGAAGCCTCAATAAAGATTCCTTATACCCATGGTGTGTGTATTTGTGTGAGTGAGTGTGAGTGGGGCTTCACATCAACCCTGGCAAAACTGTACATCGAACACATTTATCATCTACATGGAGCTCCTGAGAGGATCATAACCGATCATGGAGTGCAGTTCACTTCTCATTTTTGGCAGGAATTTTTGAAATTATTAGGGACCACACAGAGTCTAAAAGTTCCTTGTACCATCCTCAGACTAAGGGTGCCTGGAACAATATCTTTGATGTTTTGTCAATTACCAGCAAGACAATTAGAGCTATTCCCATTTTCAGAAGTAGTGTAGAACAATGCAGTACATAGCAACACTGGCTTTGCCCCTTTCTGGATTGCAATTAATGGTGGGCTGCTGCCGGTTCGGACTGGTTCTAGCGAACCGGTATTTCTGGTGATCAGCTGGTCCCGCCCATCCCCACCCGCCCTATCCTGTCCTACATTTCCGTGTTTGTCAGCTCAGCTGATTCGCATGGCACAGTGGATTTCTGTGCCTCGGCTGCTTCACTTACTGGCGCTGCCCTAGAAACTAAGCTGTAGATGTTAAAAATTGATGTTTTTTTAATGCTGCGCACATGAAGCAAATTGTTGTTAAACTGGTTGCAGCCCACCACTGTAGTAGAGACTTTGTAGCCATGCCCAGAACTACCACAAGAGACACCTATGTGCCTTTCCCTAACAGAATGGATAAAGCCATTGCAAACTACTTGGCCATTGTTCTGCTAGGCATTGGACAACGCTAAATAAACTTATAAAAAATATTCTGACAAAAATGGATTGAAAAAGGAGCTTTGTGTGGGGAGATAAAGTTTATTTCTCTACCAAATAACTGAAATCTAGACCATCTTAGAAAAAGCTTGGTTCTAAATCTGTGGGTCCTTTTCCCATTATAAGGATTATTAATCCAGTAACTGTTGAACTTATATTACCGAAGAACCTTTTGAGGATTCATCCCATCTTCCATTGTAGTCTGCTTAAATTGGACAAACGTTATGCTTGCCTTCAGAGACCCCTCCTCCTCCCAGTCTCATTGAGGTTGAGCAACGTTTTGAAATGAAGGAAATTTTGGACAAAATAGGGGCAAACTCCAATACCTGATTTCTACTATGTTGTGACAGTCTGCCATGAACTGTGGGTAGGAGAGATGAAGGAATGGGGATTTTTGGGGGGGGAACCAAAAGTAGAAGCCACCTTGAGACACATTCCAAGGTCACACAGCTGGAAGAAGGAGGAAACACATACCAATTTCTGTTCAGACTGGCTGTTATAGAAACATCTTGAAAGGACTTGATTGGCAGAGAGGCAGGGAAGGGAAGGGAAGTAGAACTTAATGATTTTGGAGCACAAATCGCAGTTCTGGCTTTCGTCACTGTAATTTACTTGACTTCTGTTGAACTATGCCTTTCTCAACAGTTAGGGATCGTTCATACTTAGAGGTTCAGGCCGAAGCAGGTTTAACAACTTGGGGGAATAGAAAAGGAAGAAAGATTGACATTGTCAAAGGTATATACTAGAAGAGACTTGACAGCGATTTGTCTGGAATGGTATAGGGCAATGATGGTGAACCTTTTAGAGACTGAGTGCCCAAACTGCAACCCTAAACCTTATAGCCCAAACTATTTATCGCAAAATGCCAACATGGCAATTAAACCTGAATACCGAGTCTCCTGCTTGAGCAGTGGTTTGGATTAGAACAGGGGTCGCCAACCTTTTGGACCTCAGGGACCACCAAATTCATAATTTTAAATCCTGTGGACCACTAATATGAATTTTGACTGATGGTGGCTTGCTGATGTTGGTGGGAAAGTTAGTCCCATATTCCAGAGCTGCAGTAGTCACAGGATTGGCCCTTTGGTCATCCCAAAGCAGCTGCTCCTCCAGTCCATGACAGGCTGGTGCACCCAGATGGAGGAGCAACTGCTCTGGGATGACCAAAGGGCCAATCCTGTGACTACTCCAGCTCTGGAATAAGGGACCGACTTTCCCACCAACATCAGCAAGCCACCCCTTGGCGGATTTCCCTCCCCTGCCATTGGTCTTACCTTCCAGTTCCAGCTCGTGTGGTTCTACTCAAGGTAAGGTTTGTGCTTGGTCGAAAGGTGGGGGCCAGAGGGTGGGCAGGCCATGTGGACGGTGCAGCCTTGTGTTCCCAGCAGCCTGGATTAATTGCTTTGGGGGGGGGGGTTCTTTGGGGGTGACATTTCTCTGCGGACCACCCGAACTTTCTCGTGGACCACCAGTGGTCCCTGGCCCACCAGTTGGCGACCATTGGACTAGAAGATCTGAGAAACATCTGTGAATAAATTGTTAGATGCACTTATGGCTCAATGAGAAGGGATTTTTTCTCTTCTGTTCCTGGGGTACAGTGTGCAATCATCAAGGAAGAAAAAGAAATCCCCGAGATAGAAGGGAACTTCCCAGCCTGGAGCCAAAGAAGATTCCTCACCTCAGAACCTCCTCCTGTTCAGAAAGAAAAGGAGACAGAAGTTGTGGCCCAGAGTTGTATTGAAGTGGAAACCATCGGCTAGTCTCTCCTTTTCATGCTCTTCTTTTGGCACACATTGGATTCTGTGGCACTTTTAAATCATAATCGGACTGCATCTGAGCAAGCTGTGAATTCTCTTGTGTGTTTTGTCCTAAAAAATAAGGCGCTAAGTTCTTTAGAAGGTCCCTCCTTCCTTCTGAGACAGATCAGTTCTGAGGACCCTTGGATTCCTGATATCAACAGAAGCCCAAGTAATGAAGTCTCTGCAAGCAAACAACCCAGATAAGAGACCCCCAAGGACCCCACAATCAAGCTCAAGTAGTAAAAAATATAACTCAGGGTTGAACTGTGGGGTTCTTGGTGCTCTCTGAGCTTGATGGTTTTCTTGCAGATACTTCATGACCCATCTAGGGAACATCATCAGTTCTAAAAGGGAGTGGACTTTGCTCCATATTTATATGGAATAGCTTGCCCTGCCAATGTTGATGTTGTGCTTTTCTCTTTGGTAATACTTTGATTAATGTGTTGTTTTCCCACGTGATTCTTTGTCTTGTGTTAATCCCTGCTTACCTAGTTATTGGGCACTGGAGAGGATGTGTTCTGGTCTTTTTCTCTCCCTCTCAGCTTTTTTATTGGGTCTTTTGAATGGTATGTAAATGTGTTAATCTTTTATGTGCATGGTTGATGGCTGAATGGTTTATTCGTGGAGTTTTCTTGCGTTTTTGGATTTAGCTTGCTCATAGTTTCCCAGCTGAAACTGGTTTTCACTGGATCTTCTAATGCTAGTTGGTGTTCATCAATGCGCTATGCTAATTTTCTCCTGTCTGTCCTACATAGCAGCTGTTATAGTCCTAACCCTGTATGTTGCAAATGGCTACTGTTTGTTTTTCCTTCTGTGTCTTTTGTTTTATTTAATATATTTTGAGAATTTTAATTGGTTTGTGTCCTATGGTGATGCTACATATTCTAATGGTGTTTTGTTGGCTTCTGAGATGTTTCTGATGTCAGAGTGTCATATATCTCTCATTTCCACCCACCTAGGGAACATCATCGATGCTGCCTGAATTGGTTCATTTTGGATTTGGTTGATTATTATTATTTTTTTGGCAATGAGCACCAGGAGTCCTCAATGAATGAAAACACACAAGAGAAAAAAATTCAGAGCATCATCTGCACTTGGATTAGAGTTTATTGATTAGTGACACCACATGGAAAAGAAAGCCTGACACACAGGCTTGATCTGTGGGTTAGCAGGCTGATCTTGTAGTAGCCAGCGAGATTCCGGCTTCCAACCTTCAAGGTGTTTCCACCTACATTTAGTACAGAGGCATCTTGCACAGATAGGGCTGTTGGACCTCACAAAACTGGTCATTCCATCCTTTATAGTCTAGAAGAAATCAAATAATTGATGAGACATTTGCAATTTTTTTGTAACGATCTTATCACCTGTATCTAAGAAAACAGGGTATATTGTCACAAATGATTAACTTTTTTGGATAGCAATACTTAAACATATACCTTTGCCACTATAGTTTACAGATAGTCCTCAACTTACAACCATTCATTTAGTGACCATTCAAAGTTACAATGGCGCTGAAAAAAATGGATGTATGACTGGGTTTGACATGACTGTTGGAGTACTCTCATGATCAAGTTATCAAAATTTGGACATTTGGTGACTGGCATATATTTATGATAGTTGCAGTGTTCTGAGTTCTTGTGTTCCCTTTTTGTGACCTTAATGGGGAAGCCAGATTTGCTTAACAACCCTGAGACAGCTGATGCTTCTCACAGGGTGCTACTGCTTGGTTTCTATTCCTCTTGAGTTCCTTCCCTACATCCCTACCCCCACTGCTCCCCGCCCCCTAGTTACTGATGTCAGGCTGTCAGCTAGCTTAACAGAAGGGCAACCATGACACGAGTATTGTTGAGATCTTCGGAGAAAGGAGTGAGGAAGGACAATAGGTGGCATTACACCCAGGGCAAAATCAATATGTCCCATTCTGATGATCTTAGAATGTTTCTTTATTGAGCTTAACTGGGTTCAGTTTCTTTCAAGGCCTCAATACAGGTTTTATGAGCTTCCCTTCTCACACCTGGAAAACAACACCATCACTTCAGTCTCGATGCTGTCAGTAATATTTAATTCTCCAGGGTCAGGATTTGGAACAGGGGTTAAAGCAAAAATGGGCAAGATGCTAAAAGTAGGGAAAATCATCTCTCTGGATCCCAATTATGGCTGGGTGCACTTAATTTGCTTAGTGAATTAGGGTGTTAAATGGATTTTGTGCAATAAACTGACCTCCTGGCTAAGTAAAGTTTGCACATCTTTGTAAGCCATGGAAAAAAAATCAATCCAGGTCGAAGCTAACAAAATTAACCCAAGTCTACCCAGTTCAATTGAAATGCCAGCAGCTACAATATAATATGCAATGCTCAGGTACTTTATTAGATTTTGTGCATGTCTATGGGGATGTGGATTAACATGCTGTCCAAACTCACTTTGGTAGTAAACTTTTGTTCCATGTTTAGGCCAGTTCGGAATTCTGATGGAATTCAAGAAAGCCACCAACTTTTTCAGAAAGTCTTCAGTAATTGGCCCTGGCTCAGAAATTCTGGAAGTTCACAAGTCATAGAGCCATCCTTCCCCACCTCTGCTCTATTAGATGGGTGCATACACTCTTTAGAGTCATTAGTGATAGAAATGGTCCCTAAGCGTACATAAATTACTAAATAGGATTCAATCAGAAACGAAGCCCACGGGTTGTGAGAATGCAGTCTCTGACTTTATGTTTATTGGCTGTGAAGGATTGGAAGGTTGTGCTTGTTCACACTTCTGGAGAACATGTGATTGAGAAGTCTGATATAGTAGAACAGAAAACCTTCTCCTTACCAGTAGTATATAGCTCAACACAATTCTGCATCCCATTGCAGTCTGAAGGTTGATCCACTGTCCAAGGAATGTACTCTGCAACGGATGCATCTACCCATCTCACACGTGTCTGTAGAGAGAGAAAGCAACAGTGGTGTCATCTCTCCAAGTGTTTTTCTGAATCTTGCAGAAACCAGGATATTTCATCTCAACTGTACTTTTCAACAACAAAAGGGTCAAATGTAAGAAGGATCAAGCTGTCCTAGGGGACAACTGCTTAAGTATAAGCCAGCAATGTTCTTCAGCTGCCAAAAGAAACCAAGAGAGGCTCAAGATCAGAAAAGGTGATAGCATTGCTTAATACTGCACTAGTGAGGCCACACTTAGAATACTTAGAGCCCAGTTCTGGCCACCACCATACAAAAAAACATGTTGAGACTTTTGAAAGACTACAGAGAAGAGCAACAAAGATTAGAGGGCTGATGATGCATATGGTTCAGGAAGTGAGTATGTCTAGTCTAATGAAGAGAAGGATTAGGGGTGGCATTATAGCAGACTTCCAATATTTGAGGGGCTGCCACAGAGGGGACAGAGGGGACTATCTACTCTTCAAAGCCTCTGTAGGTAGGACAAGAAGTAATGGGTGGAAGATTATCAAAAAGTGATTCAGCCTAGTGTGAAATTTTCTGAGAGTGAGAACAATTAATCAGTGGAATGGCATGCCTCCAGAGGGTTTTTTTTGTGCTCCATTGCTGGAGGCTTTCAAATATAGACTGGAGAACCAGTTGACTGGGGTGGTCTAGGGCTTCTACTTTGAGCAGGAGGTTGGACTAGAAGACCTCTGAGATCCCTTCCAGCTCTAGAGTTATATATTCTACTTTCCGTTCTAAAACACGAGAGAATAAATTCAGGCTCAGGTGATTACATGCATACATAGTTTCAGGGAAACTGAAAAAAATCCAGTCCAGCACAATACCACTGAAAAAGAAAAACAAGAAATCCAAGAAGAAACCAGCATGGTTTCACAAATATCTCTCCGATAAACTGAAAGACAAAAAGGACAAGTACAAAAAATGTAAAGGGGGACACATAACTAAGGCAGAATATCAAGAGATAGCCCCTAATTGAATTCCAAGAGGACTGCCAAATGATGACTGAAAAAGAGGAAGGTGCAGTAGGTGGAAAGGGGGAAGCCAAAGGACAACGTGAACCAAGATCCACGAGAGCTGCCAAACCTAATTATTAAATATAACCATGGAAGAGAAAAAATTGATTACAATTAATATAAATGGACTTAATTCAGCCATTAAAAGAAAGAAAACTTTCCATAAATTAGAGAAATTAAAATTTGATATAATCTGCCTACAAGAAGTATATATTAAAAAGCAATATGAACAATTGTTGATACAGCCAAAACTAGGGAAAAATATTTACCTCCTTGACACAATGCAAGAAAAGAGGAGTGGTTTTATATATTAAAGAGACCATTCTAGCGAAATTGATTTATACTGATGACGACGGAAGAATACTAATGGTGGAAATAATGGATAATAATATGAAAACACTCCTGATTGCAATTTATGCCCCGAATGATAAACAAGAAGAATTTTATAAAAAATTACATATCAAAATAATTGAACTGGACTATGCTAATATAGTTATGATGGGAGACTTTAATGGAATTGTAGACAACAAACTGGACTATACAGCACAGAAAACAATAAAGCAAAACAGAAAGACTCTCCCTAAATCTTTTTTTAATATGGTAGATGAAATAAACTTAAAAGATACATGGAGAGAAAGAAATGCTAAAACTAAACAATACACCTTCTTCTCAAATAGACATTTATCATGGTCCAGAATAGATATGATATGGATGTCAACAGAATTGTTAACTAATATTCAAGAAATAAATATTGAAACAAGTACTTGGGCAGATCACAATCCAATGACAATTAAATGGAAAGGACAAAGAAGAAGATCTAGATGGACGCTAAATAATACTATTTTAAAGGAAAAAGACTTCACACAGTGGATGGAGAAAGAACTGCCTTTTTTCTTTAGAGAAAACAAAAAAGATGACACATCAATCCAAAATGTATGGGATACAATGAAGGCATATGCCAGAGGCTTGATAATAGACTATACAAGGAAAAGAAATACTATGAAAAGATTAGCCTCTAAGGCATTAGAGGATGAGTATAAAGGACTTGAAAAAGAGCTACAGAAAATGCCACAGAAAAAGGACATTAAGTTAAAAATGGATATAACCAAACATAAAATGGGTCTAATAGAAAAAGAAGAATTAGCACAGAAAATTAGAGGTGCTAAACAGAACTACTTTGAAGATGCAAATAAACCAGGTAGATGGTTAGCATGTAAATTGAGAAAGGAGAAAGAATCAAGGAAAATATTGCAATTAATAGATGATCAAGGCCAAGTTTGCTATGGTAGTAAAGAGAAGAAGGAAGTCATTCGAGACTATTATGGGAAACTATACACACAAGAGAATATTGATGAGGAAAGAGTGATACAGTACCTACAGAATGCTAAGTTACCCCAGATACCTAAAGAGATTGAAACAATGTTAGAAAGCAATATAACGATGATGGAGTTAACTGAAGCACTTAAGAAGCAAAACAATGGAAAGGCACCAGGCCCAGATGGACTTCCGGCAGAATTTTATAAAACATTACAAGAATCGTTGAATCTTCCATTGCTAGAAGTTATAAATGAAGTTATGTTAAAGAAAAAGATACCTAAATCATGGTCAGAAGCTTATATTACACTTGTTCCAAAAGAGGAGGGCGATCCATTACAAATCAAGAAATATAGACCTATTTCCCTATTAAACGCAGATTATAAAATTTTTGCTTCAATATTGGCAGAAAGAGTTAAAAAATACTTAAATAATTTTATCCATCCTGATCAAAATGGATTTCTGCCAAAGAGACAAATTAAAGAATATGAGAGTAATCTTGGACACTGGAATACTACGAGGCACATCCTGAAAAACAAATGGCTTTGATATTTCTAGATGCACAGAAGGCATTTGATAATGTGAATTGGCGATTCATGTTGTTACTGCTGGAACAGATGGGCTTTGCTAGAAAATTTATTCAAGCAATAGAAGCTATATATCATAAGCAAACGGCAAAGGTAATGATAGAGGGAGAACTGACAGACTCTATTGATATAAGAATAGGAACAAGACAAGGGTGCCCACTATCACCTCTGTTGTTTGTGTTAACTTTGGAAGTGCTAAATAGAAATATTAGAGATGAAAAGAATATAAAAGGTATGAAAATTAAAAAGGAAGAATTTAAGTTGCAAGCATTTGCAGATGATCTGGTTTTCATCTTAGAAGACCCACTAGAAACAGCATCAAAATTTATAGAAAAGATAGAGACATATGGAAAGGTGGCTGGTTTGAAATTAAATAAAGATAAGACAAAGATCTTGACAAAGAATATGCTATCAAGACAAAAGGAAAAACTGGCAGACCTATTGAAAATTCAGGTCACGAATAAGATCGAGTACTTGGGGATATACTTGACAGCAAGATGCAGTACACTAAAAGAGAATAATTATATCAAACTTAAACAGCAGATAGCGCTAGATTTGGCAAAATGGGAAAATCTACAACTGTCATTAATAGGGAGAATATCAACAATCAAGATGAATATATTACCCAGAATTTTATATTTGTTTCAAACAATTCCAATTCGGCTTGGAAAAGACTATTTTGAAGAATTAAATAAAATTGTGTTGAAATATATATATGGCAAGGTAAGAAAGCGAGAATAAAGTTAAAACTTTTGCAAGATGCTAGAATAAGAGGAGGATTTGGTTTGCCTAATTGGGAGTTGTATTACCAAGCTACAAATCTGATGTGGGTTAAGGAATGGATAACATTAAGAAATACTAGATTGTTGACATTAGAAGGACATGATCTGTTGTTGGGGTGGCATGCTTTTCTATGGTATAAAGGAACTAAAACACAGGGATACTTTAGAAGACATTATATACGGGAGTCTTTGTGGTTAAACTGGGAGAAGATTAAAAGACAATGTTATTTGAAAATTCCAGTCTGGCTATCAACTATTGAAGCATTTTCTTATCCTATATTATACAAAAAGGAACAAACAGTTAGATATGGTGAAATATTGAATGAAAGGGGTGAACTTAAATCTATACAAAAACTAGAGGAACAAGGTATAAAGATGAATTGGTTTTCATATGCGCAAATACATTCAAGGTATGATAAAGATTCTAAAACAGAAGGTTTCTATGATAAACTGACTGATTTAGATAAGATTTTGACAGGTACTGATGAAAAGGTGATTAAAAATTGTATGGATATTTATTAGAAATTAAACTAGAAGGAGAACAAGTTAAAGAAACTATGATTGCTTGGGGGAAGAATTTTGGATATAGGATTGATCTAGAGAAATGGCAAAAATTGTGGTCTCAAAATTATAAAATGACAATGTCAACAGCATATAAAGAAAATTTGTATAAGATGTTTTACAGGTGGCATTTTCCCCTGACAAGAATAGCAAGAATGTTCAAGAATAAATCTGAAAAATGTTGGAAATGTCATCAGACACCTGGCTCATATTACCATATGTGGTGGACTTGTGCGGATGCTAAAAAATACTGGACTAAAATCCACATGTGGTTGGAAAAAATGACAAAAAAACCATATAGATTTGAAACCAGTGATATTTTTATTGGGAATTTTACCTGAAATATATAGTAAAGAACTGAAATACCTGATTGTAAATGTATTAACAGCGGCTAGGATTGTATTTGCTAAAAACTGGAAAAATGAGAAAATACCATCACAGGAGGAAATTATTAAGAAAATATTGGAATGTGCTGAAATGAGCAGATTGACATTTAAAATTAGAGAACAGGATGATAAACAATTTTATAAAGTTTGGGGTCTATTCTATCAATGGTTAAACAATAAAGTATAGTAATGAAATATGTAGACTTTTAAAAAATACTAAATATATAAAGTATTCTTTTCTTGTTATATCTACAAAATGATTTTAGGATAGATTTGGGATGATAATATGAATTGTCACAAAACAAATTAAGTAAAATATGATTATTTCCTAAAGCATGAATGAATAAAAGTATAGTCAAATGATTGATTAATAATGATACCAATGTATTTAATATTGGATTGAAAATACGAGACCATATACAATGTATTTGTAATTGAAGACTACGAAATGGAAGCACAAAACAATTTGTAAAACAACCGGCACACTGTATATACATACATGGAAGATGGCCTGATGTTTTTATGTTTTGTTTGTTTATGTTTGTTTTAAAAACCAATAAAAAAATCATTTTAAAAAAAGTCTAAGTGCTATTGCTATTGCTATTATCTCAGAACCATTACACCATATCTTTGAAAAATTCTGGAGTACCAGGAAACTACCAGCAGATTGGAAAAGAGCTGATGTGGTTCCCATCTTCAAGAAAGGGGGAATAAACAGATCCAGGAAATTACAGATCAATTGGACTTGCATCAATACTTTGGAAGACACTGGAAAAATAATAATAAAGCAGATCTTCAAACATTAAGAAACAAATAAAGTTATAACTAGAAGTCAGCATGGGTTTGTTAAAAGCAGGACATGCCAAATCAATCTTACTTCATTCTTTGACAAAATTACTAAATTAGTAGAGCAGCAAAATGCTGTGGACATAGTATATTTAGACTTCAGTAAGGCGTTTGACAAAATAGAACACAACCTACTTCATGGTAAGCTAGAAAAATGTGGGATAGACAGCATCACCACCAGATGGATTTGTAACTGGCTGACAAACCATACTCAACAAGTAGTTTTAATGGTACCATATCCATATGGAGGGAAGAAAGTAGTTGTTCCATCTTATGCTGAGTACTTTTCAGTATTTTCATAAATAGTTTAGATGAGGGACTAGAAGGAGAACTCATCAATTTTGTAGATGACAATAAATTGTCAGGAATAACCAACACCCCAGAGTACAAACTCAGGATCCAAAAAGATCTTGACAGACTTGAACAATGGGCCCTATGCAACAAAATGAAATTAATGTTGAGAAAGCAAAGATTTACACCTAGGCAAAAATCCTCCCAAAGGTTCAAATACAAATTAGGTGAAATCTGGTTCAAAAACAGTAACTGTGAGAGGGACCATCCTTTAGTCAGACCACATCTGAAATCCTACATCCAGTTTGGGTCATGACATTACAAAAAAGATGTTGAGACTTTGGGAAAAGTGCAAAGAAGAGCAACTAAGATAATTAGATACCTGGAGATAAAAATATATGAAGAATGATTGCAGGAATTGGTTAAGGACTGCTGGGAGAAAAGAAGGACTGGGGTGGCATGATAGCAGTATCTGCGGTGCTGCCACAAAGAAGACTGGGCCAACTTGTTCTCCAAAGCACCAGAAGGCAGGACAAGAAAGAATGGATGGAAACTAATAGAGAGAGAGGCAACTGAAATGAAGGAGAAACTCCCTAACAGAGGGAACAATTAAGTAGTAGGATGCATTGCCTACAGAAGTTATGGGTGCTCCATCACTGGAGGTTTTTAAGAAGGGACTGGACACTCATTTGACTAAAATGGTAGAGGGTCTCCTGCTTGGACAGGGGTAATGAAGAAAGTTAGCACCTAACCCCTCTCCTACCAGAATGAAATATTTTAGGACACATTAAAAAGGCAGAATAATTGTATTTCCCTGGATCATAAAAGAAGAAACATGTTTCAAGTTATGGGTTTTTAAGAAGAGACTGGACAATCATTTGACTAAAATGGTATAGGGTCTCCTGCTTGAACAGGGGTTTAGACTAGAAGACATCAAAGGTCCCTTCCAAATCTGTTATTCTGTTAACTAAATATGGTAGCCATTGGTATTTGGAGCTTGGTAGGAAATAAAGGGTAGATTCAAAGCTGTCTTCTAGCTTTTCAATGGGCCAATGATTTCCATTTCCATGGTCTACGAAACATGAGCCCTCCATGACACTTAGGTAGATCTCTGGATCAAGTTAGTTCAGAACTAGAAGAATCATTATAGTGGCATGTTTCCAACTTCCAACTGGATACCACTCAAAACATCTGAAGAGGTCTCAGTTCCCCCTCAACTTGTACTCACCTTCCCGCCCCTGATTTTGTACATTCCAATCCAGATTCTAAATGACTCTGCATAGTTGGTGAGTAGAGAAGAAGATACGGTGTCCATTTCCCGTTTGGTGAGGATGGAGGCAAGATGAGCCTTATTACCAAAGGAAGTGCATTCTGTCTGGGAGACACCAAGCAGACACAGGTTAGGACTTCCTGCTTTAGATGCGGACCCTGTCCTTTAGACCAGGGTCTTCAAACCTGGACACTTTAAGACTTGTGGACTTCCATAATTTTTCAGCCAGCAGATCTGACTAGCGAATTCTGGGGGTTGAAAGCCAGAGAGCACCAAGGACCCCTAATTTCAACCATGATCATGTTGTGGCCATCATATTGACCTTTTTGACCATAACTTTTGGACACCTCTGCTCACTCCTTCCTTTCTTCCTTCCTCCCTCCCTCCCTTCCTCAGAAAAGCATTATGCTCAGAAAGCAAAACAATAGGCTGAGCATGAACCAGCCATCCAAACATGGAGATGGATGGAGCTCCTCTTACCTCTGCATCATTCCAGTTCAGTTTGGTTTCGAAAAATCCATAACAATTCTGCTCAAACAGGAACCACCTATTGGGACAAGATACAGCTTCCAGACCTGTTGGTGGAAAGAGGGGATGTTGTCAAAAAGAAGGAAATGGGGGTCAACCATCCTGAACCCATAGATTTAAACTGCAGAGAGGAGGAGGAGGAGGAGAAGGAATTTGAAAAAGAGGAAGAAAAGAGGTGCCCTAGAAATAAGGGCAGGACGGTGCCCAGCTGTAAATAAGCCAGGATGTGGATGGAGTGCAAAGGACGGCGAGAGGCTGGAAAGACAGGTGACAGCCTCCCCTCAAGTAACAGGGACAGAAGAAGAAGAACAAAAGAACAACTCAATAAGGACCAACATCTGGACCAATAGGCTGGGAAGGGTCTCAGGACACCCTTTGCTTAAATACCAGTGGATGGTTGGATGGATTTTCGGCTCTTCAGTTTCACAAATACCTTTACTCATTGTTCGCTATTTCATTGTCGGTCTGCTTCTAATCATGGTTAATTTTTGTTTATCTGGTATTGATTGTAGAAAGGGGGTATTTTAGGTTTTATGTCCCCTTTCTGACTTTCTCTTTTGAATGGTGTGTAAATATTGTTTGTGCTTAGCTGAATATTGGTGCCCTAACACTTTGGTTAATTTGGGGTTCCTATAGTGTTATAACCACATAATGTCACAACACTCATCCACAAGAACAGGGCTTTGACTGCATGGTTGGGCCCACATTCTGGCTCTGACTCCCATTCCTGTGAACCCCACAATTTGTCCAGGATGAATAACATTGCCTCTAGAAGTTTTCCTGACCTTTGTCACCTCAATACTTGAGGATCTGAATGGAGAGCTTAGCTTCCATTCACTTCTGTGATGGCAATCATTATACTTTCCTGCCATGACTGGGCATTTTCTCCTCAATTTGTACGGTTGAAACTACATCCATTTTTTTGAGTTGTCCATCAAAGAATCCTAGGGCTGGAAGGGACCTCAGAGGTCTTCTAGCTCAATCTCGTGTTCAAGTTAGGACACTTTATACCATCCCAACCAAATGGTTATCCAGTCTATCTTTGAAAACCTCCAGTGATGGAGCAGCCACAAGAGGCAAACTATTCATTGAATAATTGTTCTCACTGTGAAGAAACTTCTTATTTCTAGGTTGGATCTCCCTTTAATGAGTTTCCATCCATTGGTTCTTCTCCTGCCCTCCTATGCTTTGGAGAATAATTCAACTAAATCTTCTCTGTGACAGCCCCTCAAATACTGGAAGACTACTATCATGTCACTCCTAGTCCTTCTGTTTCCTAGACTAGACATACCAAGTACCCTTAGCCATTTTTCATACAATTTGGCATCCAGATCTCATACCATCCTTGTGGCTCTTCTCTGTCCTTTCTAGAAATGCTTCAGCATTTTTTGTACAATCAAGACCTACCTTGTATGAAGAAAGAGGCCACCAGGAAGCCCAAAAAGGGCACATGAAAAGAGGTGAACCCCATCTGGAAGGGAAAAGAAAGAGCAAGCTAACTCAAGGAGTTGCTGTTATCAGATTTAATTATGTCCTCTTGCTACGTTGATTTCAGAAGGAGATTGGATAAATTCTAGGAAGACAATGGGATCTCATAGACTCCTAGTCTTTCTGGCTGTTTATCACCTCCTGAGTCATTGTTGGATGAGGAGGCACAAAAACCACCAGGGAAGTGATTGAAGCCTGAAAAATGAGCCCTCCTCAGTCAACGAGAGTGCTGACTTACCACCAGTCCGAAAACTCAGAAAACAGAAACTGTGATCCTGGTAACTGACCTAGATTAGTTCCTGCAACATTATCCTAGAACATGTATATTCACCTTCATTTGTATATCAATAAACATTCTTAACTGTCCAACAGTTTGCCATCCTCCTTATACTATTGAATTGCCTAAAGACTCCTGGGTTGACCTCTGTGGGACACAGAATGGGGGCCTGGATGGACTCCACTCTGTCCTTCCATCTTTCTCTTGTTAGATAATGAAAAAAGAAATCTAGATATCCCTGAGGAACACTTTTCCCTTTCATTGGCCCTTTGGTAAATTGCAGAAACATAAAAAGCCACACATGAGGAGAACTTCACGAGAAGCTGCATAAGTCAATCCACGCACCTGTAATGCCTTGACTGATATTGGTTTAGCTGCCTTTAAAAAATAGAAACCTGTGGTTAAAAACTCAATATTAAATGCTATGGACCAGCCAAAAGTGTCCTTTCTATCTATAGGTGGATCTCCCATGAAGTATCCTAGAGGTTGCTCTGGGATGGATGCTACTTACACCAAGTCAGTCCTTGTATGCTGTCAGGAGAATTGCGAGCTTTTGTTTCTTGTAGGTACAATGCTGGTTCTTTCGTAGCTATTTATTGAGGAGTGGATTCGGGAAGGGTGTGTAGGTGTGGCAAACAGGCCACAAACTAAAAGGACAAATATCTACTGAAGCCAGAAGCACATTGAGATCATTTTTAATGTGGAAATGCCACGGCTGATCAGTGATCCAGGCAATGGGAAATAAATGATGCCAGAAAGAGGAAAACAAGCACTAGCAGATCACAAAGTGTTCAGGAAAATCTTCTCGAGAACAAGATAGGCATCGTAGGAGGAGAGTGATAGTGTATGGCAGGAAAAGGAGACTAGTGTGAGGAAGGGAAAAACTTTGTGCAGACAAATTAATGGAGAGGAGGTTGACATAACATCACGGACAGAGTCAGATCAGAGCATTTTAATCCCCCTCTATGACAGACCCAAAGTGACCATTTTGGAATTAAGGAGACTCAAGTGACAAGATCTTATGCCATTTCAGTCAAATGGTTGTTCAGTCTATTTTTGAAAACCTCCAGTGATGGAACACCAAAGCTCCAAGAGGCAAGCTATTCCATTGATGAATTGGTCTCACTATCAGGAAATTTCCCCTTTTAAATTGAATATCAAGCTTCCATGCACTACTTCTTGTCCTGCCTTCTGTTGCTTTGGAGAATAAATCAATCTTCTCTATGACAGCCCTTCAAGTACTGGAAGGCAGGTATTATGTCCCCCACCCCAAACCTTTTAAAAACAGGAATAATCTATCGCATACAATGTAAGGACTGTAACAGCCACTATGTAGGGCAAAGAGGCAGAAGACTTGCAGAGCAGATCCATGCTAGCAGTCAGAAGACACGATGAAATACTGTAAGTTGCACAACAGATGGACAGACTTCACCAATTGGGAAACTGAGCCTCCAATCAAGTCCAAAAATGTCAGAGAATTCCTGGAAGTTTGGCATTCAATCAAATCAGCCATCAACAGGCACATAGAGACAACCAACATATACACACCATTCAAAAGAGACAACCAAAAGGCCAAAAAGACAAAACATCTTCTCACCAGCAATCAATACCCAGATAAGCAGACCTTAACCATGATTAATATCAGATCAACAATAAAGCAGTAAAGAGTACTCCAATCAAGGAACTACCAATACAAACAAGGAAACAGTCAACAATAGCCTAATAAAGGACTACCAAGAGTGATTCCATCCATACTACCAGGCAAGCCCCTAGTATATAAACAGAGAGTAAATCTCACTTCCTTCTAGCACTGATGATGTTCCCTAGTTGGGTCATGTCTGCAACTAAACAACCAAGCTTAGAAAGCACCAAGAAGCCCAAGAGACTTTAACATCTTCACTGAGTGAAAAATGGCTAAACTCATGCAATCTAATGCAAGGATGTCAAACTCGTGGTCCACAGGCCGAGTGTGTTATCTGCTGGCCATGCCCATCCACAGTTTAGCTAAGGGGACAAAAGTCACAATTCATCATGTGACAATGTGATGGCGTAAGTTTGACACCCCTGATCTAATGGTTTCAAGACATCCCAGATGGTCTCAGCAATTTTTCAGTTGCTTAACGGATAAAGTGATGATAACGTTGCATTCAATCATGTTCAACCCTTGGTGAGTCTATGTGCCAGGTCTCTCCACATCTTCCAATCTTGTATTACTTCTTTGAGTTTTTGTATGCTCTGGTTGGTTGTATCTTAAAAGTGCTTTTTCCAAAAAAAAACAACACTACGGGGCTTTCTTGTGTTTTTCCCCTTTGAAAACTTTTTATTTCTCATCTAACCTAGAACTAAGGAGAGATTTCCTGGAAGTGAGAAAGATTACTGGAGGTTTTCAAGAAAAGATTGGGCAACCATTTGGCCAGGGTGGTATAAAGACGCTGCCTTGGTCAGGAGGTTTTGACTCGGACCTTCAAGGTCCCTTCCAGCCCCGGGCTGGGACAACCATGTTTCCACCAGGCTTCTTTAAAAAGGGCTACAAAGAGAAAGGACCAGTTCCTTGCTAAATCTTGGGCATTTCTCAATCACCTTTGATCCACATCAGGCTTTGAACCTCCTATTGTTTCGAGACATTGGGATTGGGACTCCCAGAATTCCTAGCTGAAGGGGGAGAGGATGGGAATTATGGGGGCTGCAGTCCAAATGCACATCACGAGTATCCAGTTAGGACAGACTGTCCCAAAGCATAGCAATGTCTCCTCTTCAGGTCGGTGCTGATCAATTGGCCATGAATATCAGTCATTATATCTATGACTTGTCTTCCTTGTTCAGTAGTTTTATTCCGGGAAGAAATATCTCCATGATTGAGTGGGCAGAAGGAAGTGTCCCCTATTCTGTACCTTGATATGAATTTCCTGAAAAAATTAGTTTCATCTGAATGAACTTCATGTCTTCAGCATCTCTACTGCTCAAATGCTTTCGTCTCACTTTGGAAGGGCATTTTTGATCACTGGTTGTTGAGCTGTTTCTTTAATAGAACAAAGGAAAGGGACCTTGGAGGTCTTCTAGCCCAACCCTCTGCTCCAGCGGGAGATCCTACACCATTTCAGACAAATGGTTCTCCCGTCTCTTCTTGAAAACCTCCAGTGATGGAGCACTCAACTTCTGGAGACAAGTCGTTCCAATGGTTAATTGTTCTCGCTGCCAGGAAATTCGTTGAGTTTTGCCCTATTTAGGACCTTTTGTTGCCATAGTTCTTCAGTGAATCTGATGTCCCCATTGATTCTGTTTATCAGAAAAGGGGATCACGTAAGCCCAGGACACTGCAACTGTTAATAAATGAGAGCCAGGTGCCAAGCATGTGAGTTCTGATCCAGTCACCATGGGGATGCTGCTACAGTTGTTAAATGTGGAAAACGGCCATATAACACTATTTTCAGTGCTGTCGTAACTTTGAATTGTCATTAAATGAAGAGTTGTAAGTCAAGGACTACCTGTAGTTCATTTTTTTAAAAGAATTTTACAAGCTGCTCTAATATCTTAGGTGTCTTAGAAGCCCAAAATGTTGCTGCTCCAAACAGAAAGGAGAGAGAGAGAGAGAGGGAAGGAGGGAGGGAGGGAGAGGGGGGGGAGGGAGGGAGAGGGAGAGAGAAAGATTTCTTGCCAAACATTCCTGTCACATTTTGATTTTCTTATTTTGCTGGTTTGAATTTGTAATTTTTATGTGATGAGAGAAATAAAGGAAACAAAGAGAAAGAAGGAAGGAAGGAAGGAAGGAAGGAAGGAAGGAAGGAAGGAAGGAAGGAAGGAAGGAAGGAAGGAAGGAAGGAAGGAAGGAAGGAAATAAATAAATAAATAAATAAATTGCCTAACATTCCTGTCACATTTTGATTTTTTTAGTTTTATTTTGCTGGTTCGAATTCATAATTTTTATGTGATGAGAGAAAGGAAACGAAAGGAAGAGAAAGAAGGAAAGATGGAAAGAAAGAAAGAAAGTTGGAAAGAAATGTAACGTTCCTATTACATTTTGATTTTCTTATTTTGTTGGTTCGAATTTGTAATTTTTGTTTGATGAAGCCCAAAAGGAGAAAAAAAAACCACCTCTCTCTCCCCTGAGGTAAAAAATACCTAGTCATGGCTAAGAGTTGTGCCAGAAAATGGAGGACGTGGGGCCTTTGCAGGCTTTTGAGCTGTCCGTTTCACTGCCTGTAGAGCCTGGCTAGGACTTAAAAGCTAGATCAGTGGTTCCCAACCTTTTCTATACCCTGCACCCCTAGAATGCTTCTGTTATATTCTTGCACCCCTTAAAAATAATTATATGCATATAATTTGCATATGCAATTATACATATATGCTATAATTTTGAAACTTCTAAACCCAAGTTTTCACACCCCCTGGAATATTGTCTTGCACTCCCAGTTGGGAACCCTTGGGCTAGATGGTAGTCAATGGGGAAGCCAGATTCACTTAACAACCTGGTTACTAACTTCTAAACTGCAGTGATTCCAGGGTGGATAAAAATCGAAGGTTGATCCATCCTTCAGACATATTCCAAAGCCACCCATATTGGAAAATTACCCTCAATTGTTGTGTTCCAGTGTTTAATATTTGGTAATCAGTAAGCACAGTAAGCTTTAGATTCAGAAAACTGAGTCTTCTCTCATTAATTGGTAATTGCATTTTCGGTAAAGATATTCTCAGAATCAAAGAACCCTTAAAAAAGAATTTTCTGAAAATAATTTCCAGATAATTTCCAGTACTGGAGAATTTATCTCAGAATATAACCTAATCTGGGAAGAATATTCATTCTGGAATGAAAAAGTGAGGCTTAATATCTCCCATCTATCAATATCTGAAGAATAACAGAATATAACACAGTAGGAAGGGATCTTTGAGGTCTTCCAGTCCAACCTCTGCTCAGGCAGGAAACCCTATACCATTTCAGACAAATTGTTGTCCAATCTCTTCTTAAAAACCACCAGTGAAGGACAACTTCTGTTCCATTGATTAATTATTTTCACTGTCAGGAAATTTCTCCTTAGTTCGCCTAAATAGAACATAGAAGCATAAGGTTGGAAGGGACCTTGGAGGTCTTCTAGTCCAACCCCCTGCTCAAGTAGGAGACCCTATACCAGGGCCCCCGTCCGCTCGGGGCCCGTGCGCATGGGGGGGGGGGGTTTTTGGGGGGGGGGGGGGGGGGGGGTGGCGCGGTGGGGTTTTTGTTGGGGAGGGGGTTTTCCCGGGGAGGCTTATTAAAGAATAACGCCCCCACTTGGAAAAGGTCCGGTGGTTCCGACCGGGCTTTGGGGGGGGGGGGGGGGGGGGGGGGGGGACCGGGGGGGAGGGGGGGGGGGGGGGGGTGGTCCGGCTCCCCCCCCGCCCGCCGGTGGGGACCTCCCTACCATTCTGGATAGGTGGCTGTGTAGCTCCTTCTTGAAAAGGTCCAGTGATGGAGCACCCGGAACAGCCTCCTTGGGGGAGATGATTCTATTGCTCTTGCATATCTTATCTTCAGGAAGTTTTCCTTTACAGTTCAGTGAAATCTCAGAAGCCACAACTTGTACCCATTATTTCTGATCCACTAATTTGTGATTGTCTCCCGAACAACAACGTTTATGTACCTAAACAGGAATAACTTTCCTTGGTCGTCTTCTGGCTTCAGTGGGTAGCACATTGTAGTCCTGCAATGAACATTGAGTTGCAGGTTGACCATCTGTTCTGCTTAATATCCATCAAGAGCCCCTTTGTCTTGGAAGCTCTTTCCTGGGGAAAAAAAAAGCCGCTAGTTCAGACAAGTCTAATGGTAGAAACTGAAGAAGAACTAAAGAGCCTCTGGATGAGAGCGAGAGTGTAAAAGTTGGCTTGAAACTCAGCATTGGAGGAAAAAAAATAAGATGATCGTATCCGATCCCATCACTTCCTGCCGAAAAGAAGAAGAAATGGAAGCTGTGACAGATTTTATTTGCTTGGGCTCCAAGATCACCGCAGACAGTGATGACAGCCATGAGATTAAGAGATGCTTGTGCCTTAGGAAGAAAGCTATGAGAATCCAAGACAGCATGTTAAAAAGAAGAGACATTATCTTGTTGACAAAGGTCCATACAGGGAAATCTCTGGTTTTCTCAGTCACAATGTATGGCTGTGAGAGTTGGACTATAAGGAAGGCTGAGCACCAAAGAATTGATGGCTATTAAGAGCTGTGGTGACACAGTGGTTAGAATGCAGTATTGTAAGCTAATTCTGCTGACTGCCGACTGCCACCTGTTTGACAGTTCGATCCTGGCCGGTTTGAGGTTGACTCTGCCTTCCATCCTTCCAGGTTGTTGGGGGCAAGGTGCTGACTCTATAATAGCAATTGCACTTAGACTTATATACTGCTTTATAGTGCTTTACAGCCCTCTCTAAGCAGTTTTACAGAGTCAGCCTCTTGCCCCCAACAATCTGGGTCCTCATTTTACCAACCTCAGAAGGCAGAGTCAACCTTAAGCCTAGTGGGATTTGAACTGCCAAATTGCAGGCAGCCGATAGTCAGCAGAAGTGGCCTGCAGTACCACACTCTCACCACCACGGGTCTTAAACCACTTAGAGAGGGCTGAAGTGGTACATAAGTGTAAATGCTATTACTTTCAAGTTGTGGTGCTGGAAAAGACTCTTGAAAATCCCTTGGACTACAAGGAGATACAATCAGTCAATCCTCATGGAAACCAACCCTGACTGTTCTTTGGAAGGACAGATGATGAAGCTGAAGCTCAAATACTTTGGCCACTTAATGAGAAGAGAGGACTCCTTGGAAAAGACCTGATGTTGGGGAAATGGAAGGCACGGGAGAAGGGACAGCAGAGGATGAGAGGGTTAGATAGTAGCATCAATGCAATGAAAAGGAAAACTCTGGGATATGGTAGATAACGGAAGCCTGGCATGCTGTGGTCCACGGGTTGTGAAGAGTCAGACATGACTTAACAACTGCTCAGACAAGAGGGGACTTGTTGGCTTGTCTAAGACCAAGAAGGCCACCTAGACACTCTGCATCCCACAGAATTGAATGTTGAAAAGGTCCAGTCATACAAAAAGATGTTGTTTTCCTCACACATCTATGACAATTTAAGAGAAGTAAACATAGTCACACAATCCATGTAACTGTATACAAAACTTCTATGGGGATGCAGTGATGGCCTCATAATTGGAAGTCCAGTTCAGCTATCCAGGAGATCGCCTCTGGCATTGCTCCATGCAGATTTTCTAAGAAACCAGAGAATGAATGTGGTGGGAAATCTTTACACAATATGTTTAATAGTTTCTATATCCACTCCTGTGCATTGGTTACCAATAACATAATAATAACATATCGCCCCAGATTAAAAGACAATGCGCTCTCATTCGACTGTGGTCAAGGATGTTGAAAATTAAGGTCCTCAATGTGCAGTCCATTCAAAGATTAAAATTCCATAGGCCAACATGTCTATGATGACACGGGCACTTTCCACCTTGCTCATAAATGATTTTGACTTAAATTAACTTGACACTGAGTTGGCCAGATTTGCAAATGGTGCTAAATGAATCAGAATGATGAGTAAAAGGAAAGGGCTCCAGAAGAGTTTCGAGGAAAGGACAACCAAGTGGTGATCTTGTTAAAATGGTAGGAAGGCAGTTCAACTCCTTCCTTCTTCCTTCTCCCCCCCTCCTTCCTTCTCTCCCTCCCTCCTTCTTCCTCCTTCCTCTCTCTATGTATGTGTTTGTGTCTGTGCCTATCTACGTCTATCTATTTTATTTATTGGTTTATCTATTTTATTTATTTATTTATTTTTGACAATTGCTCACAAGATAATAAGTATAAGTAAAAACAGTTATGAATACATGGATACATATAAGAAAAATAAAAAAGAAACAATAGGACAGGGACGGTAGGCATGTTGGTACGCTTATGCACGCCCCCTACAGGCCTCTTAGGAAAGGGGTGAGGTCAATAGTAGACAGTCTGAGGTTAAAGTTTTTGGGGTTTGGGGAAGAAACCACAGAGTCAGGTAGAGTATTCCAAACATTGACCACTCTGTTGCTGAAGTCGTATTTCCTGCAATCAAGTTTGGTGCGGTTAACCTTGAGTTTGCATCTATTGTGTGCTCTTGTGTTGTTATGGTTGAAGCTGAAGTATTCATTGACAGGTAGGACATTGCAATGTATGATTTTATATACTAAGATCAGAGGAAAGCCTCTGAAGCCCAGGGAGAGTGAAAACACCCTCCGCACCATGGTGCAGGAGACTGACTAGGCCACGCCCACCATGGTGACACCTATCATGGTCACGCCCACCCAGCAACCGGGCAGAGAACCGGTTGCTAAATTTTTGGAAGCCCACCCCTGCCTCATTACTGTGCATGCTGCTGCATACTGGACCAGTTGAAGGCTCCAGATGGTCTTCAAAGGTTAACTCTGACCTCATGTAGAGCAGTTTGAACTAATCCAAAGTTGTCTATAACTAACCAGGGGAAAAAAGTGATGGGGCCATCTGCAAAAGCTATAGAAGAGATGGCCGGGAAGACAATATTCAACAACTGTTAATAAATAGAATAGAATAACAGAGTTGGAAGGACCCTTGGAGGTCTTCTAGTCCAACCCACTGTCTAGGCAGGAAACCCTACACCACTTCAGACAAATGGTTATCCAACATCTTTTTAAAAACTTCCAGTGTTGGAGCATTTACAACTTCTGGAGGCAAGTTGTTCCACTGATGAATTGTTCTGTCAGGAAATTTCTCTTTAGTTCTAAGTTGCTTCCCTCCTGTTTAGTTTCTGCCCATTGCTTCTTGTCCTGCCTTCAGGTGCTTTGGAGAGTGGCTTGACTCCCTCTTGTTTGGGGCAGCCCCTCAGATATTGGAAAACTGCTATCATGTCTCCTCTACTCAGTGGTGGGATTCAGCCAGTTCGCACCACTTCGGGAGAACCGGTTGTTAACTTTCTGAGCAGTTTGGTAAACTGGTTGTTGGAAGAAATCATTAGGGCAGAGAACCGGTTGATATTTTATTTATATCCAACCACTGCCTGTACTCCTTCTTTTCATTGAACTAGACATCCCTGCAACCGTTCTTCATATGCTTTAGCCTCCAGTCCCCTAATCATCTTTCTGCACTCTTTCTATGGTCTCCACATCTTTTTTACATTGTGGCGACCAAAACTGAATGCAGTATTCCAAGTGTGACCTTACCAAGGCCTTATAAAACGGTATTAACACCTCACGTGATCTTGATTCTATCTCTCTGTTTATGCAGCCGAGAACAGTGTTGGCTTTTTTTGGCAGCTGCTGCACACAGCTGGCTCATATTTAAATGGTTGTCCACTAGGACTCCGAGTTCCCTCTCATTACTATTGAGCAAGGTACCACATATACTGTACCTGTGCATTTTATTTCTCTTGCCTACATGTAGAACCTTCCTTTTTTCACCCTTGAATTTCATTTTGTTAGTTAGCGCCCAATGTTCAAGTCTGTCCAGATCCTTCTATATCTTAAGCCTATCTTCTGGAGGGTTGGCTATTTCTGCCAGCTTGGTGTCATCTGCAAATTTGATGAGTTCCCCATCTATCCCCTTGTCCAAGTCATCGATGAAGACATGAGCTTAGCTCAGGAAAGCAAGATGGCATGAAAAAGATATTCTTGAGATGGCTCAAACATTGACTTTCTTTGGTATAAGAGGGAAGGAAAGGGGAATGTGTCTCAGGCCTTCAAGATCAAATTGAGAGCAACTGTGTTCTCTTCGTTGACGATGTAAAGCTATTCAACACCACAGACAATACTGCTACCCTTCAAAAAGATCTTGACTATGTATCAGAAAGGTCAAACAAATGCAACTTCAAATCTCAACAAATAAATGCTCTGTCTTACATATTGGCAAAAAAAATCAGAAAATAAAATATAAGCTGAATAGTCAAGATCTTGTTGATGACCTAAGCTCTGTAAAGGACCTTGGAATACTCACCTCTAATGATCTAAGTGCTAGAGCCCACTGCAACTACATAGCCAAAAAGGCATTAAGAGTTGTTAACCTAATCCTACGTAGCTTTTTCTCAGGTAATATCACACTACTAACTAGAGCATACAAAACATTTGCTAGACCAATACTCGAATACAGCTCATCAGTCTGGAACCCACATTCCGTATCTGATATTAACACAGTTGAGAAAGTCCAGAAATATTTCACAAGAAGAGTTCTCCACTCCTCTACTGGTTGCAGAATACCTTTTGCCACCAGACTTGAAATTCTAGATCTAGAAAACCTAGAATTACGCCGCCTTCAGTCTGATCTAAGTATAGTATATAAAATCATACATTGCAATGTCCTACCTGTCAATGAATACTTCAGCTTCAACCATAACAATACAAGAGCACACAATAGATACAAACTCAAGATTAATTGCACCAAACTTGATTGCAGGAAATACGACTTCAGCAGCAGAGTGGTCAATGTCTGGAATACTTTACCTGACTCTGTGGTTTCTTCCCCAAACCCCAAAAACTTTCCAGTACATGAATTTAGTCACTTTGTCAAGAATGCAATATGGTTTGTCTGGCATGATCTGTTCTTGACAATACATGTGGGCTTCTAATCATAGCTTTGCTTGTTTATAGGTGTTCACAGATCAGTTGCTTATCTTTTCTAGGATCTTCCCAGGTACTGATGTCAGGCTGACTGATCCATAGTTTCCTGGATCCATTTATTTCTTTTTGAAAATTGGAATTGTGTCAGTTCAAAGGAAGGAAGGAAGGAAGGAAGGAAGGAAGGAAGGAAGGAAGGAAGGAAGGAAGGAAGGAAGGAAGGAAAGTTATATCTCTGTGAAACTACAGGTAGTCCTTGATTTATTACTGGTTGCTTTGTAACCACTTGTACTTATGACAGATTCCTTTACACTTATGCTACTTACGATCTGATTTCAAAATTACAATGGTTGTACCTCTTCCTCCACCCTTCCATGTGATTGCATTTTGGTTGTTTGGTAACCAGCTCACTTTGACCAGCTTACTTTGCAACATCCCACAATTTTTTGGCATTTTTTGCTAACTTCTGGCATTTACTTCCAATTTCTAGCAAAACATGCTTAAAGTTGAAGATGCTGAGAAATACTGAATCAGATGCCATTTCTGCCTCCCAGTTGAAGCTTGTGTGTTCCTTGTATTCAGCCCCAACCTTCTGAAGAACAAGGTCCCCACCCACCAGAGCCTAACTCCCATCAGAACAATGTCTGGACTTGATTTCCTTGAGGAAAAGACCAAGGTAGATGCCTAAGGTGTCTACCTGCTTGAAACACCTTCTCTAAAGAGGCAAACTTGGAGTCAGGAGTGTTATTTGGGAAGGCGTTTATTCATTGGTATCACAGCCAAGAGAAAGTCCAATCAGATATACAACAAAACTGCAAACGTGGGCTGGGTTAAACTGGAGGCCCTAGTCCACCATGGAAGGAAAAAAATACAGTTCATTTGCCCTTGGCAGAACAGCTGCAGTGCTTCACGGTCACATTTGACACAAATAGTTGAATGGAAGGGAACAATTTTCAGCAAACCACTTCAGGGCACCTAGAAGAAGGGGGAGAGTTGGTCAGCCTTTCCTAATTGTTCTTTCCTACTTACTTCCCAAATGGTGGAAACCTAGTGCAATGGAAAATGCAGCTTCCACATTTCCCTAGAAATGTGTTTATTCAAGGAGCGGGCCTCTTGCTTTCGTATGAAGCCCAATCTAGAATTGAAGCCAGCTGCAATACTTATTTGCATTTTTCTAAGAAGAACGGGTGAGTTGGATACCCCTCTTCATCTCTGGTTGATTTAAAAAAAAATATTGAAAACTTGCTTCTGCCTTCAGCTCTTCTGGTATTCTGAAGTTTTGTCATATTTTCTGACTGTTTCATCCAGGATGGGGCCTTTTAACGTTTGTGTTAAAGCACGACAGACTGGAATGGTGACTGGGAATTGATAGTTATAAGTATGACCAGAAAGTTGGAGAGGTTCACTACAGCTCATCAGGCTTCACCTCATCTTGTCTGGTACAGGACCAGTCCCTCCCTCCAATTCCCCAGTTTCCCCAGTATCAGCGTCGAAGCATGGAGACATCCAGGGGTGGTATTCTACTGGTTTGACCCGGTTCGACAGAATCGGTAGCTCTGAGGATCATCTGGGAGAAAACCGGTTCACTCCAACGATCAGCTGCTGGGCCAGTGGTGGGATTCAAAAACTTTTACCCCCGGTTTGGTGGGTGTGGCTTGGTAGGCACGCTTTGCGCACATGCACACACTTTGCGTGCACACGCATACCAAACACACACATTGTGCAGGCGTAGAGGCTTTTGCGCAGGCGCAAAGGCGTTCCAACTCACCTCCTGGAAGCCTGCCCTCTCCCGGTCGCTTCAGCAGCTGCCGCGCAGAACTCTTCTGTGTTGCGCAAAGCAGCTGTGCTTCAAAAGCAGAGGATAAAGGTGAGTATGAGAGCCCAGGTGGGTGGGTGAGTCCAACAGCAGAGTGGCGGAGAGAACCGGTTTGGTCTCTGCTGCTCATCGCCACTACCGGCTCGGCAGAACTGGGCTGAACCAGTAGCATACCACCACTGTACTATTACCGCCCCGGTAATACTGACCTTTATTTCCTGCTTTTGAAGCTTAGCTGCTTTGCATGGCACAGCGGATTGCTGCGCGTCAGCTGTTGAACACACAGGGAGAGTGCAGGATCGCAGGAGAAAGTCAGTAGGAAACCCTCCGTGCACATGGGCATGCAAAGCGCGCCCACCAAGCCATGCTCACTGAACCAGAGGTAAAACAATTTGAATCCCACCACTGGAGACATCCCTCTTGCCTACATCTGCAAGATTTTCACCCTCAATTCAGGGTCAGCCTGAAGGTACGCTCCTTCTGGACTTGAAGTTTACCCTGAAGGCTGCCAGGCCAGGTCCACAAGCCATATCAAACCAAGACATGCCTTGCCAAGCCACGTCATGCTCCCTGCCTCGCACCTCTCCTTTTCCTCAGCCATCCCAACCCAATCCTGGAATGAAAAATACTGACACATCTGGACAAAATACTACAGATAAAAAGCAGGTATTTGCATCAGATGGAAGAGCTCACTCCCTTCTCTTTTGACTAATGAAAGAGCACCCTTTTCCTGAACTGAAACTAGAAGATTGGTTTCCCCAAAAGGGAGAAATTCTTCCAATATTTCTCAAAGTTGGGACTCCCCCTGTCATGCCCCTGACTCTGAGGAAGAGGAGGAACAGCCAACAGGGAGTGGGAGTGTGGCTCCAGAGGTGGTGGAGAAGGCTGGGGAAGGGCAGAGGTCAGCTGAGCAGTCAGAGGAAGAACCAAGCCCATCCCCTCTCCATCCTAGGACACGCAGGGAGGAGAGGGTCAGGGAAAAGCGAGGTCTACTCAAGAGGAGATTACCATGATCCTCCTCGTGGCTTGCAGGTGGGAGCTATGGATATAAGTTTGCAACTGCGCAGTTAGAATTTGCAGGAGTCAATTTAGTGTTCACCTTGAAAGAGGTTTATCTTTGTTGGCGTTCTTCCCATGGAATTTTCTCGGTTATTTTTCCTGGAGTTAATGATTAGTTTATCTCGGCTTGCTTCGGAACTCTCATCAATGCGGTTTGTTTTGGTTTTCTGTTTGCCTCATTATTTACTTTTGTGACTTTAAACTGTGCCTAATAAAACAGTGAAGTTAAGTTGAAGGCCTTACCGGACTTTAATATATATTTTGAGTTTTGGGTTATTTGGAGAGACTACGGGGTCATCACACCCCCTTAGCTTGGAGGATTCTCCTGCTCCTGAAAAGTAGAGATTTCCTCCAGAGATCTTCCTTTGGGCAGAAGGTGGGAGAAGATGATGCACTAGAGAACAGAACATTGACCCTAACTCTTATGTTCTTGGACTCTTTTAGAAAAAGGTCAGATGCCTGCCTTCCATCTGGGACAAAATCGTGTTTAGGATTTTACTTCTCTTTAGAGAAAACTAATTCTCTTCCATCAGACTGAATGAGAACAGATAAGAAAAAAATCTGAGAAAAACATTTTTCTCTCGGGCCCAGGGGCACCGCTTAGATGGGATCTTGATAGGTGCTGATCCCACTTCAAAATCAAGCACCATCCCCCATGATTCCTTCCCTTTAAAATGTCCTTTTCTGAACCAGCCCACTCCGAATGTTTAGGAATTTCTGCACTCACCTGTTTTTTTGTTTTTTGCTCCAGGACCAGAGAATGGTAAAGAATTCCGGGAGGGGGCATGGACACATGTCTGTAAGACCCGAGCTCTTTCACTTCTTGGAAAGGTGGCCTTACCTTTACTGTAGGCCATCATGACACAATCCTTGTTGTTATTATTATTGGCAACTTCTGGCATGTTCCAGTTTGTGTATTTTGATGTAGATATATCTGTCCATCGCCAACGTCCCTGCAAAGAACAAAGGTGGAGAGAAAATTGCTATGCCTTCAGCTGCCTTTCTGGCCCTCCAGCATCAAGGGAATGGTTGGGGAGCTTTCTGGGCTTTCTAGCTTTCGGGCAGTCTCCTGCCCAAGATGGCTGCTACTGGGTAGGAAGAATTCCTTCTCCTCCCCATGATCTGCTGTTTTTGCTGCCAGAGCTGGTTCTCTGGCAGTCTTGCTCCCTGGAATTGAATGGGGCACTAAGGAATGACCTAAGATGACTTTTGGATAGCTGTGGAGCCACCTGGAAGGGGAAACCTTGAAGATTGCAGCTCCCTATGGGAGCATCTGGAAAGTCTTTTTTTAACATCTCTTCCTATCAGTCTAACTTTCTTGTAAACAAGCCTGGGCTTTTTAACTATCATCTTCTAAATGTTTGTTTTGTTTTCTATCTTTAAATCAGAGGTGGTATTCAGCCGGTTCTGACCAGTTCTGGAGAACCGGTAATGGAAATTTTGAGTAGTTCAGAGAACTGGCCAATAGCCCCTCTGACTGGGCCCGCCCCCATCTCTTCTCTGCCTCCCATTGAGTCCCAGATGATCGGCTAGGTCTTCTTTGGTTGCTCTGCACAGGATAACGGAGCTGGAAAGCAGGTTAGTGGGGTGGGGAGGGAAGGGGATTTTGCAGTATCCTCCCCTGCCACACTCACCAAGCCACGCCCACTACTGATCAGTTGGGTCTTCTTTGGTTGCCCTGCACAGGAGAACAGAGCTGAAAAGCAGGTTAGTGGGGTGGGGAGGGAAGGGGGATTTTGCAGTATCCTTCCCTTGCCATACCCACCAAGCCACGCCCAGAGAACTGGTAGTAAAAAAATTTGAATCGCACCACTGCTTTAAATGTTAATTGGCTGGTGCTGATTTATTTCAACCACCTGCTGGATTTTATCTATTTTTTTCTACTTACCCTTTTTTGATCTATTTGGCTGCTTTTTGACAAACAGACCACAGTCTGTTAGACTTGGCCCCCACCTTTCTTCCACTATTACACTCAGTACTGGTTCCCCCCAGGGTTGTGCCTTGAGCCCCCTGCTATATGCCTTGTACACCTTTGACTGCTCACCAAGCCACGCAACAAACACCATCATAAAGTTTGCGGACGACACAACCGTGATTGGTCTCGTCTCCGGAGAGGCATATAGGGCAGAAGTAGAGAACCTGTCTGTCTGGTGTTCACAGAACAATCTGTCACTGAATGTCCATAAAACCAAAGAACTGATTATGGACTTCAGGAAACATGGACAGGACCACGCTCCACTCATCATCAACGGAGAACAACTGGAAACTGTCCCTATGACCAGATTTCTTGGCATCCATATTTCAGCTGATATCTCCTGGTCCCCTAACACCAAGGCCTCAGTGAAGAAGGCTCAGCAGCGGCTGCACTTCCTGCGGGTTCTCAGGAAAAACAATCTGGATAAGAAGCTGTTGCTGGCTTTCTATAAAGCCTCTGTGGAGAGCACTCTGACATACTGTCTGGGTGTGTGGTATGCAGGCTCCACAGCTGAGGACAGGAAAACTGTACAGAGGGTGATAAACACGGCTCAAAAGATCATTGGTTGCCCTCTGCCCACCCTGAAGACTTAGCCAGGTCCTGCTGCCAAAGCAGAATCAAGGCCATCATAGAAGACCCCTCACACCCTGGCAATTATCTTTTTGACCTGCTGCAGTCTGGATGGCGCTTTAGGTCAATAAAATCCCACATCACTAGACTAACAAATAGTTTCTTTCCCTGGGCCATCTGAACTGCAAATAAATACGAAGTCACTACCTTAATAAGATGTGAAAAGATGTGAAATCGCAATACTCATTCAGATATATAATAACATATTACAGTATAATCCATCTCTTGTGTATTACACTCGGCAAAGCATCACAGTCAGCGTTGGATGTATATTTTGTATATATTCGTAAATATTGTACTCAAATTGCAAATAGAGATGCGGGTACTCTATTTTTTTTTAATCTTCATCTTTAAGCGCTCTGGTTTTATTGTATTGCGAACAGTTGCTGGGGTGCATCCACAGTTTCGTTGTACTTGTACAATGACAATAAAGTTCTTCTAATTCTAATTCTTTTAATCAGCTTCTGCTTTTCCATAAGGAAACATAGCACCTGCCTCTGAATGATGAAAGTGCTTCTATTTGAATTATACTGTACTGAATATTCATTGCAGGGAAATTGTACTTTATCAACTTGCAAAAACCTTTTGGATCAAAGTATTCAGAAAATATCTTCCCTGGTTCTTTTTGCTTATTCTCTGTTCTGCTTATCTATGACATTGAGCGACAATATATTGGATTACAGAGAGAATAAGGAAGCTGACACTGGGGTAGGGTGGGGGGAGAAAGGACTGCTTGGCAACGTTCAATCTTTAGCTGAAATTTTTTTCTAACAAGTTTGATGAACTCATAAAGACTATGGAAAACATTCTGAAGAAAATCAACTCTAAATACATTAAGCCCACAAAAGGAACTTGTTTTGAAAGTAGAATCATTTGGAAGAAATATGGACTTAGAAACAACAAACACTGTGGAAAACATTCTGAATCAAGAGGAGTGAGATTTTTCTATGAGTTGATTATAATAATGGCTTGTTAACAAAGGGTTTTGTAATTTTAATTTTTGTCTCTCTCTTATTATTAATAATTTCATTACTTTTATATTTTATATAACACCTTTATTAATCTTCCTAATTTTGTTATTAATGTAGTATATACATGATAGGCTAACAATTTGTAAATAGATTTAGCAGTTTAAAATTATTTTGGCCTGTTTTTCAACATTGTGGTATTGTATTAATCAGCATCCAACTAGGGAGGACATTATGTAGATGGGTAATCCCCAAGTTATGACAGTTCGCTTAGCAACTTTCAAAGTTATGACCTAGCCCTCCTAGTACTTATGACCCAAGTCCCAAAGTTACAAATGTTGCAGCACCATGGGGCCATCGTTCACACTTACAAACGACGCAGAGGCGCTGCAACAGTTGTCCTGCCTATTGTGCCCATTTGTCCACCCACCTCCGGATCTTCACAGGCACTCCGCCTGTGAAAACTCACTTTGTGAAGATCTCCTCTCTCTGCCTTGGTTTCTTTGCCTGCTTCGTTGCTTCAGGCCTTCAGTGCATTCACAGATAACAGAGGCCTAAAGCACTCTAACAAGTTTGATGAACTCATGAAGACTATGGAAAACATTCTGAAGAAAATCAACTCTAAATACATTAAGCCCACAAAAGGAACTTGTTTTGAAAGTAGAATCATTTGGAAGAAATATGGACTTAGAAACAACAAAGACTGTGGAAAACATTCTGAATCAAGAGGAGTGAGATTTTTGATCTCCCATTATCTCGCAATACTTTGGGCAGTGGTAAGATTCAAGTAATTTAACAACCAGTTCACCCAGAGTCAGGTTGTCTGTCATAGGAGGTGTGCCCCAACTGACTTTGGGTGGACCAGTTGTTAAACTACCCACCAACTTGCACTATCAAAGTTTATCTTGGGTGCTGCGCTGCAATGGAGAAATAGGCAATGAAGCAGCCGGCATGAGAGAAGGACGAGGAGCAGGAAGAAGAAAGAGGGAACGCGGCCTTCTCCTTCCCTTGCACCGGTCGCTCCGTTGCCTATTTCTCCACTGCAGTGCAGCACCCAGGATCCACTTTGATAGCAAGGAGTGGGTAATTTAACAACCAGTTCACCTGAACCGGTGCGAACTGGCTGAATCCCAGTAGTGACTTTAGGCCTCTGCGAATTGAGGCCTGAATAAGCTCTGTGGCAAAAGGCTTTGCAAATGGAGGGAGAGCTTCAGTCCTTCACACCTTCCCTCCATTTGCCATTTCCTTGCCAAAGGCTGCAGGGAAATTGTGTCCCTACAGGCTTCGGCAGCCCTTTGCAAAAAAACCTTTGCCAGCCCGTGTGAAGCTTGGGAGGGGTCGGCACATCGCTCTCAAGCTTCGCTCTTACTGGCAAAGGATTTTTACAACAGCCTGCTAATGTGTTTGCAAGCTGATGGCATCCTTTTAGGTAGTGGATTTCTCCACGTAAAAGTGTACCATTGGCTTCCAAACATTTTGTGGTCTGAGGCTGAAAGCTGAGTGTCTTGATCTCACCCGGCAGAGAGGCTGGAGAGGAGACAGTTCGCTAGATCTTTTCATGGTAAGTGATCCAGCATGGCAGGATGGGGGGAAAAGCAATTGTGGGGAGCATGAGGTATTTCAGTGGTGTCATGCCCCTGGTGGAGACTGATTCTGAAGGAGAGGAGGAACAGCCAACAGGGAGTGGAAGTATGGCTCCAGAGGTGGTAAGGAGGCTGGGGAAGGGCGGAGGCCGGCTGAGCAGTCAGAGGACCCAGGCCCATCCCCTATCCATCCTAGGGCATGCAGGGAGGAGAGGATCAGGGAAAAATGTGGTCTACCCTGGAGGAGAGGGCCATGATCCTCTTCATGAGTTGCAGGTATGAGATCTGCATAAGAGTTTGGACCTGCGTGCTACCAAACTCTGGAGACCAATTAGTGCTTTATTCCTGGATGAGGATTATCTTGGTTGGCGTTCTTCCAACGGACTATACCTGGTTATCTTCTTGAAGTTTGTAATTAATTATCCTGGTCTGTCGTGGAACTTCCTTCAGTGCGGTTTGTTTTTGGTTTTTGCTTCGTTATCTGCTCTTTGAATTTGAACTGTATTTCTTTCATTGGAATGTTATTTTGAAAATAGTTTAACCTTTCAACTGTGAACAATTAAACAGTGAAGCCAAGTTGAAGGCATTAAAGGACCTTTATTTACATTTTGGTTTTTGTTATATTTTTGATACACTCTGGGTCTTCACAAGTGGCCTGTTCCATCACTAATGTCCTCCCTCCATGGCCTTCCCTACCCTGAGATACCTCATGTGCAGTTAATCCATCTTAAAGTTGTTGAGCTGTCTGGAGAATTCTGGGAGTTGAAGTCCATATGCCTTAACATTTCTGAGGTTGAGAAACCCAGTGGTAGAACAACCAGATCTGGCTTCCCAAACGCCAAGGACCACTAGGTGCAAATTCCACATGGAAACTCCTACTTTGTTTGCAAGGAGTTTAATAACCCAAACACGTTGCCTTGGCAGCAATAAGCATTGGCAGCAACAACAAAGCTTAATTCAAAATTATCTTACAGGCTAATAAGTGACCCTGACGGAACGATTGCAACTTCCTTGCGGTTTATTCCTCCTACACCTCCTGTGCTTGAACAGAGACATATCCCAAGTGGACCTCTTCAGACAGCCTATTTATCCACCCAATCATAGCTTCAGCTGTCCACGTTTCTTGTGTAACAGATGAGTTGAAATTGCTAACTGCGTAACTTTCTTCTTTCCTATCTGGTGAACTTTAGTTTATGTCAGGTACAAAGGAGCAAGACCACATACAAAAGTCCAATTTACTACTAATGTCTATGCACAGGAATCTGCTCAACTAATGGTTAGCATTGTTTTGGCACTAGACAAAGGTCAACGGAATTCAAGATGGGTTGGATTTATTTCGTTTGTGGCTATGTAGTCACTCTAGGCTGATGATCGTTTGACTCCACCTCCATTTTCTTACGTATAAATGTGATAGTCCCATGTTATAACCTCAGAGTATTCAACAGTCTTGAATAGGTTGACATCCTCTATAGGCTACTGTTATCCACCATGTTATAACCTCAGAATATTCAACAGTCTTGAATAGGTTGACATCCTCTATAGGCTACTGTTATCCACCATGTTATAACCTCAGAATATTCAACAGTCTTGGATAGGTTGACATCCTCTATAGGCTACTGTTATCCACCATGTTATAACCTCAGAATATTCAACAGTCTTGGATAGGTTGACATCCTCTATAGGCTATTGTTATCCACCACCCCTTTTCAACCAAGATCATTGTAAGCCCAAGTTTACAACTATTTGCATTTTTTTAAGGACGTTTCTGCTTTCTGGGATATGCTTTCCAACCCAGGAACAAATTTGTACCATTTTGCAGCTGCTCCCTGGCCTTTTTTGAGAGGCTCTTCTGGCAGCTGAACCCGCAGCCTCTTTAATTACTGACCCCCCTGCTGGGCACTGCCAGTCATGACAGCCCTTACTGACCTTCCTTCCTTTGCGGTTGTACAGCCCGATCCAAATGGGTTGTGACATGTAAATAGGAAGAAGCCACGCATTTAATGTGTCCATCTCCATTTCATCACTGATAGAGGCAAGATGGCTATTTTTTTGAGAAAGTTTGCAGTCTACCTGCAGGAGACCAAAAACAAGGAGAGGATTTCACCCTGAAGAATTGGTTGGAAGATTTGTCATCTCTCCATGGGCTTTAGCTGGCTTCGTCAACATCCATTGGCTGTGTTGGCCAACCTTATATCAACATTTCTAGACAGTGCTTCCCAGCTTTGATTGTCCCTTTACTTCTCTTTGGTAAAGGGAAGAAGTCAACATAGAATGGTATCTACTACTGCCTCCTTTGAGACTGGATGAGATGAAAGCAATGCATACAGGGGCACTTGAGAAAGAGGTTTGATAGACTTTGGGGTGCTAAAGGAATTGAGAACAAAAGTGAGGGACTAGTTAAGAAAGAAAGAATGTCAGAGGATATAAATAAGGTGTGATGACACAAAGGCAACACAGTCAAAAAAGCAAGAAGAGTCCCTTTATTATCTCCAACTTTGTCCAGGTTACCTTCAGCTGAGAGAAAAAAAAACTCCCAAGAATAGTCTTTAAGTGGAGGAAATTCAGTCCGAAAATGAAGTACATACAAACAGTAACTAAAAATTAAAAAAAAAAAAAAACCACACTGCAGTAATTAACTGGACAGGGCAGGAGAAGGAATTGCAGACTTGAAAGCACAGCCAAAACAAACACAGTTGAGAAGACACCAGAAAAAGTCTCGATGATACCAGATAATTCATGATTTGCTCCCAACAACTTTCTGAGCACAGCTTCCCTTTTTAAACACTGTGTTCCCAGCTGCAGCTAATGAAGGGAATCAGGGCCCTTTCCTCCCCCGTAAGCCACGCAACTCACGTTGTTCCCTTCTCCATTCCTCCCTGTGTGCCCTAGGATGAAGAGGGGGTTGGCCTGGGTCTTCCTCCGAATTCCCTCTCCCTTGCTCTACCTCTCTCCTGCTCTGCCCAGCCGGACTGTGCCCTTCCCCCAGTTTCTTCCACAGCCAACGGAGCCACACTCCACTCTCTGTCAGCTGCTCAGCCTCCCCCTCCAAATCAGATTCTGACAGGCATGACATTAGGTTTGCAAGGAAGATATAGCAGAATGGTTATTCAAGAAGCAAAGAAGACCAAGAGAATGGTGGTTGGGTAGAGATGACCAGTAAGAAGTTCAAAGAAGCAAAGACAGCATGCGATGCAAAAGACCTGCTAATCTTTGCTTTTTTTTTCTTTGCTTTTTCTCCCATCCTTCCTTCCTTATTTATAATTTACATTTATAAGGCTATTCAACCCAACGGCTTGGTGGTGATTCCCATCTGTAATTCTCTAGCCTGAACAATGTTCTCAACATCAGCAACTTCAAGGTGGGAAGAGTTGAACTCCCAGAATTCCCGCAACAAGACACGAGAATTCTGAGAGTTGAAGTCCACCCATTTTCATGTTGCTGTGGTTGAGAAATGCTAGAATGTCTCAGGACCTGTATGAAAAAAAGCTGTTTTTTGGTCCACCTGTTCAGATCATCCCTGATGTTCTGGTTCCATCACGACCATCCTTCATGGTCAGTAGGTTTCGGTCAAGTCAAGCAGGTGGCAATAGCAAACTCTTAATGTCAAACACACATATCATAAATAGTTGGAGTTCTGATTGTGGTCACTATCTTGACTATACCTTTATGACTATATCCTAAAGACATTTCTGGTGAATTGACTGTATCTCATTAGATTTGACAGGTCAATCAAAGGCACCCATCACTAGCTTAATGGACAGAAAGTCAGGCAGCTCAGAACTTGGCTTTCCAACCACTCATAAGTATCACTTACCTCTGCTTCAAGCCAAGGTAGAAAGTCTTCAAAGAATTTATAGCAATGGTTTCTATAGGACACCCAGTCTTCAGGGCATTCGAACGTAAATGCTGCAAAGAATGGAACAATGGAACAATTCAAGATGGATGGAACTTCCTGAAAGATTTCAAGATCTTAAAGAATATCCACACCTTGTGGGAAAGAAAAAGGAGTGAAGGGCAGCAGGAGGAGAAGGCAAGGAACCAGTTGGAAGGGTGGACAGAGCAGACACAGAGAACAATGGCAACCATAGTCCAATATCTATGAAGCTACCACAAAGAAGAGAGGAGCTCTGCAAAACACCTGAAGGCAGAAGCAGTGGATGGAAATTAATCCGGGAGAGAACCGACCTAGAAGTAAGAAGAAATTACTTGACAGTGAGAACAATTAATCTGTGGACTGACTTGCCTCCAGAAATTATGGGTGCTCTATCGCAAGAGATTCTTAAGAGGAGCTAGGTGCGGTGGCCGAGAGGTGGAGCTCTCGCCTCACAATCAGGAGGCTGTGAGTTTGATCCTAAGTAGAGGCTAATATTTGGAATAGACTATCCTGCTCGAGCAGGGGGTTGGATTAGATGACTTCCGAGGTCCCTTCCAACTCCATTATTCTATGTTTTAAGGAGATTTATCTTGAATGGTATAGGGTCCCCTGCTTGAACCAGGAGGTCAGATTAGAAGACCTCCAAGTTCCCTTGCAACTCTGTTATTCTGTTATGTTAACCTCCAAGGTCCCTTCCTCTGACTCTCACTCTATAAGGCCAGCAGGAATCCTGGAAATTGGAGTTCGACATGAGAGGAACAAAGGACCTCGAAGCGAGTCTCAAGGAGTATGCTGGGGTGGTGAGATCCATGAAACAGAGGCAACATGTATTATGAAGTCTCGGTGGGTGTATCTCATCAATAGATCAGAATTGAGGTCAAAGTCGTGGACATACTGGAAACCAACATCTCAAGAACCTGGTTGTTTGAAGGAACAGCAGTTGTTGCCTTGTTATCTGAGATGGTATTGAGCAGGGAGTTTGGTCAGAAGATTAGAAGTAGCTGGAGCAGTGAGGTGGTACAGTGAGCCAGAACACACAATTGTGGTTGAGTGAAGAGAGGTGACTTCTGCATGAGGCAATCTGTGCTGTGATTGGCTGCTGTGGGTGTGGAGGAGGAGTTTCCCTTCCTCCCCCCACCTTTTTCTTCTGTGGGCCCTGTATGCCCTGTGATTTATCTCATGATGCTCCTGTTCTATCTAGTTTGCTGTATACATAGATGTAAAATAAATGTATTTATATAAAACGACTGGTTCGTACCAACTCCATTTGAACACCTACTGAGCGATTCCCTGACGTTATGCCAACCAGTTTTATTTATTTTTTTAAAAAAACATTTTATTAAGTTATAAAGTATTAGGTAAAGGTAAAGGTTTCCTCGCACATACGTGCTCATCATTTCCAGCTCTAGGGGGTGGTGCTCATCTCTGTTACAAAGCCAAAGAGCCAGCGCTGTCCGAAGACGTCTCCATGGTCTTGTGGCCAGCAGGACTAAATGGCAAAGGCACACAGAACGCTGTTCCCTTCCCACCGAAGTGGTCCCTATTTTCCTACTTTCATTTTTATGTGCTTTCGAACTGCTAGGCTGCAGAAGCTGGAACAAGGAATGGGTGCTCATTCCGTTACACAGCGCTAGGAATTCGGACTTTTCTGATCGACAGCTCGGCGTCTTAGCCACCGAGCCACCACGTCCCTCTTATAAAGTATTGTAAAATGCAATTTGTCAGAACAAATCCAAATGCTCAGACTGAATCTCTTTAGTCTTGAGCCACTAATTTGCACTTCTGGTATCAACTAACTAGCCAGAGTTCTGAATAATATTTTAATATCCACCCAAATCAGGGAAATAAAGTTTAATTAGCAGTAAAAGTATGAGCTTTTATCTGGCATAGGAAATTTGCAACATAAATTCTCATTTTAAAAAAAGAAGTGGAGGAGAGGACCCCCATTCCAACAGAATCTGATCAAATGCTTTAGGACTCAATTCATAGTTGCGTCTACTTCATATCATTCTATTGGAAAACTACTCATCCTTGGGGTTTTTATGGCTCGCTGTATCATCAATAATAGTTGTGTATCTCCAGTTTCATAGGCTCAGAGGTGTCTGTAAGGTGGGGTCAAAAAAGCCAAAATGGTGCTTGCAAGTTGTGATTGAAGTTCCACCATTCTCTCAGCCACCATTTTAACTCTTTTGATTGCAGTCTGCGGTTATTCCAGACAGATTTGCTGTCCTGAATCACTTATTCTACTACTGCATTAGTTGATCTGCTATAACTTTACACAGTTCTTCCCCAGTTCCTAAAACATCCAATTTAGCTGAAGTTCTGCTGAAGACCAGCTCATTCATTTCCTGCTTAGTACATCTGGCCTTCATAACTTATTTGATTATGATTATTAATTGTTTATGATTGTTTCGGATTCAGCATCATACTGTGATAGCAGTAAATATTGAACAATGATTTTGAGGGTCTCTTCTCACGATCCCTTGAAGGTCTTTCTGCTGCTTGTTGTATCTCTTGGCCTTTTGTTGTTGTTGTTGGACATCAAAGGTGGTATTCAGCAGGTTCTGACCAGTTCTGGAGAACCAGTAGTGGAAATTTTGAGTAATTCGGAGAACAAACAAATACCACCTCTGACTGGAGATTTTACAGTATCCTTCTAGTGCCACGCCCAGCAAGCCACACACACAGAACCGGTAGTAAATTTTTTTGAATCCCACCACTGTTGAACATCACAAGAACTTCCAAATAGGTAACCAGGAAAATGTTCTTGGTGAGCAAGGAGCCTGCCACTATCCAACCAAAAATCAGATATCCAACACAGTGGTGCATTTCAAATATTTTTACCGCCCGTTTGGTGGGTGTGGCTTGGTGGGCGTGCTTTGCGCACGTACACATACTTTGTGTGTACACGCGCACCAAATGCACACTTTGCGCAAGTGCAGAGGCTTTCTGACCCACTTCCTGCAAGCCTGCACTCTCTCTGTCGCTTCAGCAGCTGCCGTGTGGCAATCTGATTGCCGCGCAAAGCAGCTGCGCTTCAAAAGCAGGACATAAAGTTTAGTATGGGAGCCCAGATGGGCAGGTGGAGCCAACAGTAGAGCATCGGAGAGAATCGGTTCAGTCTCTGCTGCTCATTGGCACTACCGATTCGGTAGAACCGGGCTGAATCGGTAGAATACCACTAGTGATCCAACACAACAACAAGATCTCCACGAAAGTCCTTTTAACACCTTCAGCTGTGCAGTTGTGCTCCCAGATGTCTCAGTGGGTAACTTGCAGGAGTGGGATTCAACCGGTGTTACTACCAGTTTGGTGACTACGTTTCGCATGCGCTGCACGTGTGTGTAAAAAACCTTCAGGTGTGCCACCTGGACAGCTGAAAAGTGCTGCGCGGGGGTGCGCAGCATTGGAAAAGCAACTTTTTCCTGCTTTTTCAACCTCAGCTGTGCCGCACAAAGCAGCTGAGGTTGAAAAAGCAGGAAATAAAGGACAGGTAAGAGTCCGGGTGGGCAGGTGGGCCAAACCGCAGCAAACACAGAACCAGTTTGGTGTCTGCTGCTCTTCAGAGCTACTGGTTCTACAGAGCTGGGCAGAACTGGTAGCATCCCACCCCTGGTAACTTGCTTTCCATGAAAAGCATTTTGGTAAAGCTGCTTGCGTCTTACCACGTGAGGAAGACCTTCCATTTCTGCAAGAGCCCAGCTGCCCCAACCTACCTTGCAAAGTGAAGGAGAAAATCAGAAGAACAAAGAAGCAGCCATGGAAGGAGGTCACTCCCATCTGAGGAGAAAACACAAAGAAAGAAGAGACTTGGGAGAAGGAAAAGGCAAGCGGGCTGAGAGAAGGACCAAGACTGAGCCAGGAATCACCTGAGGTGGCTGCGGGATTTGAGCTGAAGCGCAAATGAAATGAGCTGTTGTAATTTGATGACTACCTGCATCTAGTTTTTCCGTGTGGAAAGTTCAGCCTGTTTATTTCATCTTCCCAGAGGGAGGTTCATGCAATAACTTTCAAACTGGGTTGGGGAAAATGCAAAGCGACCCGGAATCTCTCCCAAACAGAACCAGGAGCCCAAAATGAGCACGGCTCACCTGCCTGGATTAGGTCGGGCTTTTGAGGGGGGGGGCAGATGATGACAGCAGCCTCCTTTCCTTCTGTTCAGGACATGTCCTGCTCCTGCCCCATTTATAAGTCAACTGGTCAGAAGGAGGTGTGGGTCTAAGTGCAGGTTGGCTCACAATGGCCTTTCCTAGGGAAGAGTTTATGGACACAGAACGATGGTGCATCGGGATGTTGCAAGAGAGAACAGGTGCATGGGAAATTTAAAAGAAGAAAACTTAGCTGTTAGTGCGCACCAGTTGTGTGCACGTGTAAGTGATATCTGTGTGTGTTTGTCTAAGAATTGCAAGGAAGCCTTCAGATTCTGTTATCCTTGAGGGTTAATCTTTCTTACCTCCACAAAATTGAGTTGGTTCCACCACCCACGGAAGGGAAAAATAAACATTAATCCACAGCCGGCTGGGTTTGCCCAACTCCTAAATCCGGGTTAAGAAAACCCGTGTAGTCACTGACGATTGCATCCATGGCCCCACACCAATCAACTAGCATGATTTAACATGGAAACATGGTTCACACAACCTGTGAAGGCAATAGTTGAGTTCCCAGGCTACACTTGCGCCTGCAACCACCTGCAACCGTTCTGACTCAAACTGGCCCTCATCTCTTTGGATCATTTGCATGATGGCATTGCCTGCAAAACCTTTGTGACTTACACCCAATGCCTATGCATTTGTATAATGAGGTCATCATGCATTCTACCTCACTCCCGCCTGCCCCCCCAAAAAAATCCCAAACATGCTGGACATTAAATGCCTAATTTTATTTTTTTCCTAACATTTGCAATTCCTTCCTCCCTCTCCCCTCCTCCCTCCCTCCTTCCTTCCTGCCTTCCTTCTTTCCCTCTCCTTCCTTCCTTTTTCTTTCTTTCTTTCCTTCCTTCTTTTTCTCTTTTTTAAATAAAAAAACAATGCTGAACTGCCCACTAGAGGCAATTCTGTATATTGCGGTGCTTTTTTCCTTTCCTTTCCTTTTTCTCCTCTGTGCTCTACTTTTATAAACCCTCACCTACATTTTGCAGGCTAAGAAAACCTCTACTGAATTTCTTTCTACTCACCCTTGTGGCCCTTTTCCTTTAAAGAGTTGTCATTCCTTTCTTTTGGATGTTCTTAATGTTAATTTTTGGGGAGGACAGGACTACTTTACATTCAAACAGCCCCCCAGTTCCTGATTTGAGTGTCCAGTGGACGAAACTGTCGCTTGAATGAATTGGGGAAGGGAACAGCCAGCCTCACATAAATGCCAATTGTTTGTACCTTAACAAGGGACAAACATTCCTAATTTCGTTAATTGCTGGGTGTCCATTTCATTACAGGAACATTTGTGTGTGTCCATTAACCAGAATGGCTGCCTTAGCAGAAAATGTCTGCATTCCCCAGCGGGCATAAACAGATGATTAATTCGGTTTGCCCAAAGGTTATAAACCACATTAACGCTCCAATAGATTGATGTAAAGCTTCGCATAAGTTAGCCTAACTTCCTTGGTTTAGTAGGCATCAGGAAATGGACAGTGTGTCCTTCTTATTTGTTTTTAATTCTGACGCTCGACGGACTACCGGTAATCCTCTACTTACGACCACAATGGAGCCCCAAATTTTCTATCGCTAAGCAAGACAGTTGCCTCTGTTTTACGGCCTTTCTTGCCGCAGCTCTAAAAGGAATGGCTGCAGTTGTTCAGTGAGTAACATGGTTACGAAGCGCATCTGGATTCCCCATTGTCTTTGCTTGTCAGACGGTTGCAATGGGATCACATGATGCTCCAACCGTCATAAGTACGAGTCAATTGCCAAGCTTCTGAATTTTGATCACGTGACCACAGGGATGCTGCAACAGTCATTAAGCGTGAAAAAAATGATTGTTAGTTGGATATTTCTTTGCCCTGGCAACTTTGAATGGTCTCCAAACGATCTCTTGTAAGTGGGCCAATTTGGCTGTCCATATAGAAGCCGAAAAAAAATTGGTTAGGTCCCCTTCCTAAGCCTCTTAAATTGACTTCTGGCATTGAAGACTTTTCCAGACCAGGAAAAGGAAAAGGAAACCATCTTAGTAGGCCATATTCCCTAATTAAGTCATTCCCTAATGATGAAGCCAGAAATTTCCTTTCCATCAAATGGTTCAAAAGCAATTTTCATGTAGGTGTCAAATCTCATTGGGAGTGTAAGTGCTTGGAAAAGGGGTCCAGCCTAATTTGAGTGGTCAGATGGCCGAATTAATTCATCGATAGCCGATTCTGACTCATTTGGAAGGTTTTGATGGAGGATACACCTTGAATTGGAGTCAGAATCAAATCAGGATAGTTTGAAGAGAGATCAGTATTGATGGATTGTGTCAGAGTGTCTCAATCTTGGCCGCTTTAGTTTAGTTTAGTTTACTTTATGGTCAAACACCATCTTCAGTGCACATCATGACCATGAAAATAAACACAAACACACGTCCTTCATACTCCACACATTTGAAATGAAACCCCCTGACCCTGCACCAACACTGCATTATACAGCAGAATTCAACAGAGCTCCGGCCCTGGGATAGAAGCTGTTTTGCAGACTATTTGTCCTTGTTTTTATTATTCTCCTGTACCGTCTGCCAGATGGTAATAGTTTGTTTTTTTTAAAAAAGGATGCCCAGGATGAGATGGATCTTTGAGGATGTTTTGAACTTTCTTAAGGCAGCAGGAGCTCTAAAGCTCTTCCAAAGAGGGGAGAGGGCAACCCAGGATCCTTTGTGCAATGACTTTAAGATATGTATGGGCATAAGGCAGAGAAGCAAAATGACACCTGAACTTAACAGATTAACAGAGTTGGAAGGGACTTTGTAGGTCATCTAGTCCAACCCCCTGCCCAAGCAGGAGACCCTACACCATTTCTGACAGATGGGACTCCAATCTCTTCTTGAAAGTCTCAAGTGATGAAGCTCCCACAATTTCTGAAGGCAACTTCTGTCCCATGGGTTGATTGTTCTCACTGTCAGAAAGTTTCTCCGTATTTCCAGGTTGAATCTCTCCTTGGTCAGTTTCCATCCATTATTCCTTGTCTGGCCTTCGGGTGCTTTAGAAAATAGGTTGACCCCTTCCTCCTCCCTGTGGCAGCCCCTCAAATATTGGAAGGCTGCTCTCCTATCCTCCCTGGTTCTTCTCTTCATTAGACTAGCCAGGCCCAGTTCCTATAAGCAGTTCCTGTAGCCGGACTGAGAGCAGATGTGACTGTGTGTCTCTCCATTTTTTTTTTCAACCAAGTCAGCAACTTGGGGGGAAGGGGGAACCTGGTCCTACAGTCAAAAACCTTGGGCGATCTCTCAGGGATGGTCTCCATTTCAAGATTGAGCAACTTAGAGACTCCTTTGACTTTTAGACCCAGGAATTCCAGATATTTTTTTAAAAATGGATGAGAGAGCAGCACAGCTGTCTCCAACAGACAGTGGATCAACTTAAGACCACAACAGAAGACCTGCAGGAAACCGTGGAGGACAACAGAGAAAAGTTGGGCCATCCCAACACAACGACCCATCAGTTAGAGCCAGAGAACAAATCTTTGGTAGAGATGCATTGAAGAACTCCACAAAGAAATGCACATGGTCCCTGGCCAATGAGTCTTCCTGAAACATCTGTCTGTCAGAAAGCCCTTGGAGAGATCTGGAACCTTCTTGAGAACTTAAGAATCACCTCTTTATCATATGTGGTGGTCTTGTAAAAAAAAAAAAACACGAGTATTGGCATAGGATCCAGACATGATATGAGGAGAGGATTGGACAGAAAATAGAATACAAACCAGAATTATCCCTACTAGGAATTATGAAGGAGAGACATAGTAAAGAGGTGAGCTATTTAACAGTACATATTAACACAGCTGCAAGAATGGTTTTTGCTCAACAATGGAAAAATAGAGAAATCCCCGATGAAGGTGAGGTGACAAAATACTGATGTGTGCTGAAATGGATAGACTGACTATGGAATTGAAAAATAAAATGAGACAGAACATTACAAGATATGGAATAAATTTTGGGAATGGTAGGAACAGAAAGGAAGGACCCAGAATTAAAAAAAAAATATGAATAGATAATTGAGATTATGTAAATAAGCACAATGAAACATGACGGATAATACAATGGATATAAGTTAACTGTATAAATGTATACATGTATATGAGATATGTATCATATACTTTAGTATGTATGGCAAAAATGAACGCCAGGACAACCACACCGTGTCCAATGTTTTAATGTTGTAATCAATAAAATATTTCAAAAGAAAAAAGAAAAAAAAAACAAGAATTACCTCCAGGGTCCACAGCATGAAGTGACTGAGATGCACCATAGTTACCATGTGGAGAAAAGCCACTGCAGCCAACTGAAGGAGAAAGTCGCATCTCTTCAAAATGTGAGGGAAAACAAGAAGCACATCGAAAATATGTATCGTCATCATTACCACCAGGAACACCAGCAGCACCAGCAGAAGGAGACCCGTTTTACACAGCCACAGAGAAGGATTGGACTATGTACAGTGGTCCAATCCTTCCCTCTGTACAGTGGGGTAGTAGGCCCATGTTCCACCAAGCTGATTTGCAGCGATCCCCAAATCTTACATTTGCATCAGAGCATGGAAGAATAACAAAGAGAACGAGCTGGAAGGAGAAACCTGGACAGAGCTCAAAGTACTGGGGTGTCAAAATTTATTTATTTTAGTTCGTCAATCATGTATGAGAAAACAAGTAAGTAAGTAAGTAAGTATGAACATAACATATACACATATCAGTATAAATGAGTATAAGTATATACATAATAAATGAGTGCGAATACATGGGAACAGTAGGACAGGGATGGTAGGCACACTGGTGTGCTTATGCACGCCCCCTTACAGATCTCTTAGGAATGGAGTGAGGAGGTCCACGGTAGACAGTTTAAGGTTAAAGTTTTGGGGGGTTGAGGATGTAACAACAGAGTCAGGGAATGAGTACCAGGCATTGACCACTCTGTTGCTGAAGTATTTTCTGCAATCGAGTTTGGAGCAGTTTACTAAAATAGACAAAGGTGTTTTGTTTTCCTTCTCTCATACCAAAGCTCTGCTTATCTGATTGCTTCAGTTGAGGAGAACTTCAAACCATCTTAGAAGTCCTTTCCTCAAGGACCAGCTAATATGCAGACCAGTCTTGGGAAGATCCCTCCAGTTCAAGAGTGTGCAGCTTTCCTTGAAGGCCACACTTGGACCTGCCCGATTTCTTCTTGTGGAAGTAGGTGGAGACTGGTCAATGGAAATGAGAATATTTTCATGTGATTTCATTTACCTAGAAGTGTAGCTAAAAAGGTGCATGATAGAGTTAACTGTTCCTGATATAGGGAATACTTTGTGCAGATAAAGGAACAGATACCAGATGTACATCCCTAATCGATGGAATCCACAACATGCCCTGCCTTCCCACCCTGATGGACCAGGTGGGTGAAATAGGGAAGAGATGGTCCTTCAAATAGCCTGACCCCAAGCCATGCGCACTCAGAAGTCTGTATTTGCCACAAAGCTGTTGTGTTTCCCATAGGTTAGAATCTGTGCCCTCTCAAACCGAGTAATCTGCAGAATTCTTCAACCAGACCATGCGCCAATCCTGGTCTTCAGTGCACACAGAAGTGTGGTCATGCTATGGAAGAACATCTCAAGATGTTATATCAACCGCTTTCTCCTTGTGGGCAAAAGGACAGACAAAGACACTCAGAAACAGACTACCTTTATCACTGTGTTTTGAGATCTGTGGTGGCCACCTTACGAATATCTTTAACAGAATGAAAGACAAACTCATAGTTGCAATAGGATGGATTCATTCAGGATGCAGCACAGAGAAAAGGAAGTTGGGCCCATACATTCATGGACGGGATGTCCCACTGGTATGCAGTGGAGAGAAACATTTGTGTGGCGGACAGCTTGCTTCCATTCCTTGAACTGCTTGGGATTATGGAAGTACCGCCTTTATGCATCATATTTCAAATTTACACAGGTAGGGAAGAGAATTGTTACACCATCGGGTATTCCAGAGTTTGTAATCTAGAAGATAACAGGTAAAATTATCAACAAGTCCACATAACTGTTCATAGTTAAACAAAAGCCCGATAAGGAACTACCAACTAGACAAACAAAATAACCAAAAAAAAAAAAAAACACTCCCACCAGAAGTGGTATTCAGCTGCTTCTGACCAGTTCTGGAGAACCGGTAGCGGAAATTTTGAGTAGTTTGTTGAACCGGTAGCAGAAATTTTGAATAGTTCGGAATACCATCTCTGACTGGCCATACCCCCATCTATTCTCTGCCTCCCGAGTCCCAGCTGATTGGCTGGGTCTTCTTTTGTTGCCCTGAACAGGAGAATGGAACGGGAAAGCAGGTTAAGGGGATGGGATTTTGCAATAACTTTCCCAGGAGTGGGGAGGGAATTGAGATTTTACAGTATTCTTCCCCTGCCACGCCCACCAAGCCACACCCACAGAACTGGTAGTAAAAAAAAAGTGAATCCCACCACTGACTCCCACTAACACTGACAGGGCAGGCTACTGGCGTGTAAACGGTGCAAACCCAACTCCGTTCTGGGAACTGATCATGTTACCTAGCTGGGTCATGAAATGTCTGTATGAAAACAAACCAGTTCGGACAGCACTAAGGACCCCACAGTCCTCCTCCTCCTCCTCCTCGGCAAACCCCTCTCCCTTCTAGCACTGATGATGTTCCCTAATTTGATCATGAAACATCTTCAAGACACCAAACAAACTTTGAGAGCATAAAGGATAGTCCATAAGTATCCAGCATTTACTATATTCTTGGTGTTCCTCTGTTGACGTTGCTCTTCAGCTGAGATAACAACTGAAGTCAGCACAAAGTATCTATTGGGAGATGCTGGAAAATTGACTTTCTATTTGACAAATTACACAGCTTGAGTCTACACTGGCTAAGATGACTTAACTGTCTGGACACAGCTCCTTTGTGTATGGTGGGGGTTTGCTCGTTTTATTGTAGTTACTCTAAACCACCAAGAGTGTCATGACTTCAGCAGGTATAAATATAATGGGTAAATAGGTGGATGGTTGGATGAATGGATGGAGAATGGAGATGGAAGAGAGACAGATAGACACACACAGAGAGAGATAAAGAACATAGCATAATAGAGTTGAAAGGACCTTTGGAGGTCTTCTAGTCCAACCTCCTGCCTAGGCAGGAACACCATTTCAGACAAATGGTTGTCCAATCTCTTCTTAAAAACCTTCAGTGATGGAGCACCCATAACTTCTGAAGGCAATCAATTTCATTGGTTGACTGCTCTCACCATTATTAATTTTTTCTTTAGTTCTAGGTTGCTTCTCTCCTAGGTCAGTTTCCATCCACTGCTTCTTGTCTTGCTTTTTGGTGCTTTTGAAAATAGTTTGAACCCCCCCCCCTCTTATTTGTTGGAACCCCTCAAATAAAATAGAAGGAGAAGGGAGAGAGTGAGATAGCAAGATAGAGGTAAGGGGATGGGGAGATAAAGAGATAAAGATGGATGGATGGATGGATGGATGGATGGATGGATGGATGGATGGATGGATGGACAGACAGACATAGATGATAGAGAGATGATAGATAGAGATAAATAGATGGTAGAGATAGATAGATGAGAGAGTGATAACAATAGAGATACAGAGATATACAGATAGATAGACATAGATGATAGATAGATGGATGAATGGATGGATGGATAGATAAATAGACATATAGAGATAGAGATAGAGATAGACAGACATAGATGATAGATAGGCAGGTAGATAGACACAGATAGATAGATAGATAAATGGATGGATGGATGGATGAATAAATAGATAGATTGAGAGAGGAAGGGAGATACAGGTGATAGAAGTACTGCAACCTCAGCCAGCATGGAGCTAGCTGTCTAGGGGCTTTATAATCCCATCCTTGCTGGATGCCTTAAAATGGAGGCTATTTAGTTTAGACTGGGAGCTTCCCACCAGCATCACCTGATCAAAGACCTTGACGCTGCATCAACAATCTTTCCAATTTGTGCCTGTGTGTGAACAGACAAGGCCCTTCAGCCTGTCTTGTCAAAACAATTTCTCTGGAACAAAGGGTTATCCTGGAATGACCCCAGCTTCCCCTCTGATATTTCAGTTTCCAGGTGTACATAGCAAAATATCTTCTGCTCACCTGGTTTGCTCAGGGCTGCACAATGTTTCTTTACGTGGAGCGGTTCTCCTGGTGCCCAGGACGTATAATCGATGGCGGTCCGATCAGTCCACTCAAAGTACCTCTTCTGAAGAAAGTGAATGTCGGAAAGAAACATCAGAGTGGCTCAAGGCAAATTCTATGATACCTTTCTGATCCTGAGTTGGTCCCTGTTGTTTTGGGATCCTGGTACCCATAACAGCATTCAGGATCCCAAATTGGGTCTGGTCAGAGCAGACCAAAGGATAACCATGCCTTCTCATGAGGAGGAGTCTATGTTTCTACTCACGCACAGTGGACATCTCTGCACACAACAGATGGGTCAGGAATAGGGCTATCAGGCACCTCCTGATCACAGGCTTACTGTTCTGACCCAACCGGGTTCCCAAAGAGCAAACAGACAAAGGCAGCAGCCCCCATCTTTTAAGGTTTAATAACGAATGCTGCTACTTTACAGATGACAGGCTGCTTTCCACTAATTAGCTCTGACAAGAAAGAGCCTTGCCAAGTTGTTCATCAATGCTGCCAAAAACCCAGAGATAAGAACTAATTTACAAGATTCTCCAAACACGAACTGAGATGTCCACAAGTTGAACTTCAGAGCTTCTTTGCTTTCTGCAAAGAACACTTTTATCCTCTTGAGAGAGGGGCCATTACCTTGCAGCCTTACTCCCGAGTCACCTGTGCTGCTGTAATTGTTCTTTCCTCTGAGTAATCCTTCTTGCACGTGCACTTGGCACAGGCTCCTCAGGAACCTCCTCATCACTGCTGCCAGCCCCCACAATCTCTGAAGGCAGCAGTCCACTCCCTGATGGTCCTGGCCCCTCATTAGAGTCCTCGCTCTCCTCAGCCATCTGCACCTGCTGCCAACTAACCACAACACTTACAAGTATGAGACCCTCCACCTTGGAATCGACCACCAGAGCCTCCAAAGCCCACAACAGTGTACCTGAAGACCCGGCAACATTCACTTAACAAATGTCTCACTTAACAACAGAAATTCTGGGCTCAATTGTGGTCATAAGTGGAGGGACTTCTGGTAAATACCTGCCAGAAGATTATACGGGGTCCCTTCCCAGCCTCATGGGAGGGTCCCCTTTTACTTGGATCCAATTAAATGGGTTATTTTAAAGAGAACTGAAGTCTGCCTCTTTCTCCATATCAGGCCTGACCTGGAGAGCATGCAAGACAAATTGTCCCTAGGAGAAGAAAGGAATTCACACACTCACCTCTAGACTTCTGATTTTATTCTCATACATCCCAATCCAGACGGATTTTCGTTGAGTGTAGGTTTCATAGAGGTACTTGGACAGTAGATGCGTCTCTTCCTCATTGACGATGGAAGCGAGGTGGCTGTTGGGCCGTATCGACTGGCAGTCCAGCTGAGGGAGACCAAGAAGAAGAGGTTTCACCCTACAGAACAGGGGTCCCCAACTCTCGGGCCACAGCCCGGTACTGGGTCATGGCCCATTCAGAACCGGGCTACATGAGCGGTGGGTATGCATGCACGCAGCCCCATTTGTACAAGAAGTGGGCACTCTTGTGCACGTGAGTGCCCACTGCTCACACAATCGGAGCTTTGCAGGTGTGCATGTCCGCCATTCACGTGGAACTGTCGGTTGCCAGCCCCTCCAACAGCCGAATCAGAGGAGGTGGAGGAGGCAGTGTGGGAGTCAGGGTTAGCATCAAGGCAACCTGAAAGCTCCAGGAGGGAAGAGGGAATGGAGCTGGCAGAGAGAGAAAGTCAGAGGCAGAGCCTGGGCCGTTCATCAGCCCTCAGATGAAGAATCAACAGCCCCCAGGTCTGGAGGGGTCTGATGAGGAAGAGGAGGAACAGCTGGGCCCAGTGCCTGATGCGTGGATGCGCAGAAGGCAGAGGAGAGGAGAGCAGTGGAAATCTATGGGCTGGTCCTCAGGACAGAAGAGCCACCACTGCTAGCAAAGCTCCACCTGAGCTCTGGGGATAAGAGGCAGGGGGTGGAGATGAATAGGGGTGGCAGACAACTATTCATCTCCCAGACAGACGGACTTGTCAGCCTGCAGTGAGAGAGAAACTTTTTGCCAGGGCTGCTGGCACTCTAATGAAAGGAATCTTTTGAGTTCACTTCAGAGGGTTTGTCATGTTTGGGGAGCTGGGTCAGAACAAACTATTTCCTCTCCCCCACTCTCCCCAGCTGTTTGCAAATCTGGAAAAAGTTAGGGACCCCTGCTCCAGAAGACTGGACTTCGCTTGGATCAAGAGGAGCTCCTGATGTCTTCCGGTTTGAGCTTCTTTGGCGACAGACCGGAATCCATGATTGTGCGCAGTTTTGATCTGTGCTTGCCACTGGAGCACCCCGAGCTGGCTGGTTTCGGGGCTAAGCCACCTCGTAGAGGTGGTGAAGAGTGGGGAGACTGCCAGCAGGGTCGAGGAGAGTTGCATCTCTCCTCCCCAGCTGGTCATTACTCCCTTTCCCGAAGGTGGTTGCAGCGGTGGTCAGAAATGGCCATCTCAAAGAAGAACTTGGCCAGAAAAGAATGTGCAGGAGGAAGATAAGAAGAGAAAGTTTTGGCTGACCGGGTCGAACGGAAAAAGCAACAATATAAGGTACCCTGGAATTTGAATTATAAAGAATAACATTGCTCCCAAAGAAGACTTTGAAGCGGCAAATGAGAGAGGGAAGGGAAAGGATTTGGTTTTTTTTCTTTTCTTCCCTATATTGACAACTAAGAGATTTAAGCAAGAAATCGGCAAAAATCCACTTTGACATTAACAGAATTTAAGCTGAAAATAAAATGTCAAAGGGATAATAAAGATTTCTGGATTCTCCAAAACTTTTAAAAGAAGGAAAAAAACAAAAGGATGGGATCTGGAAAAATGGAGGAGACTACCTGGAAGTGAAAGGAATTAACAGTGAAAATTTAACAAGATTCCTAAAAGATACATTTTAACTGAAACTTTGTAACAAGATAATAGAACCCCAGGAAGAGAAAGTGGAAAAAAGAAGCAAGAAGAAACAGCTTTGGATTATTTGGATTACTTGGTGATGTTTGGATTTTTGGCTATTGGATCTAAAGGACTAAAATTAATCGGGTGGTTATTTAAAAGTTTTTAAAATAGTATCACTCTTGGAAGAATTGAGAATGGAACTTAAAAAACAGAAAGAAGATGCACAAGAAGGAAGAGGTTCTTTTGGCTTCGTATTTCAATTTTTAGAAATGGAGATGCTGAACTATGAGAAACAACAAGAAATGCCTGTAGAACAAGAAGGGCAGGACAAAGAAGAAGCCATCTTCAATGACCAAGTATTTCTATGTGGGGAAAAGAAAGGAAAGGGGGGAAAGAGAGTGAAAAATTTAAGATTTGAAAAAACAACCCCCAAAAAGAATAGTTTGAAAAGTAATTACAATATTAGGAAGAAACAGAAGAGAGGATTACAGAAGAGAGAATCAGAATTAGAGAGAGAAGAGGACAAAAAGGGAAGGGAGAAGAAGAGGGGGAAGAGGGAAAGGAAGAGAAATTATAAAGGACAGAAACAGGACATAGAGAAACAGGGAAACAAAGATTAAGGGTATAAGCCTATTCAGAAGACACAGAGATAATGGGTGAAAATTTAATTGAAGGGATTCTGCAAGGGTACATAAGGTAGTATTGTTATATTAGAAATAGAAATGAACTTTGAAAATATGAAACAAGTGCAATTAAAATGATAGATAAAATACTCGTTGTAATGTAATGGAATGTTTAATAAATAAATGAAATAAAGAGAATGAGAGAATGGAATGAGGAAAGGAGGGGAACATTTTAATTATCATTAATGTGTTATAAAAATTTAAGTGAAGGGGAATATGAAAAAATTATGCAAATATTATAAGTGTTCCTAGAAGTATGATATCCTATTGAAAAGAAATGTTAAAAATGTTAAAGATTATAACTAACATTAATGATAGAGCTGAATTGGAATAGAATAAGTATCTTATTTATTATTGTTATATATATACTTTTTCTTTAAGAACGTAGTATGCATTTTAAGAATGTACCAAGCAGAATTCGACTGGAAGTTATGTGTTATACTGAATGTTATAATTGTAAAGACATAAATTGAAGTTTAAATAAGAGTTGAAGGGATAAAAATTAAAAGATGTAAAGGTGTCATACTCCAATCAGTAACTATAGGGGAAAATTTTGTTTAATGAGAAAAGAAAATATGAAATTGAAACAGGACAGACAAAAGTATAAATACAATGATTAGAAAGATATTGAAACTTAGAAAAAGATTATATATATATATATGAATTTAGAAAGGAATGAGATAATTAAAAGTAAGATTGAGAAAACTAAGGGAAGGGAAAAATTATTGAGAAAATGTTAAAATAGTAATGATATGGAATAGAACACAAAGATGAATATGAAATTGAATTTGTGTCTGTATGGAGAAGTGACAGCTTGGGACCATGCTCTTCTCAAAAAAAAAAAGAAAGAAATTTTACTTGTATTATGTTTTGTGAAAACCCAAATAAAATTTTTATATATATAAAAAAGAGGAGACCCTGATTTGATCTCGCCTTCTCTGTAATTTCATCTGTTTTCCAAATGGCCATTGTCTCTTCCTGACCAAGCCTGGTCCAGCATGGCCGACATGAGACATTTCAGTAGTGCAGGCCACGTGTGGTATCAGCGAGTCAAGGGAGCATTTTGTCCCTCCTGCCTGCCATTAGCACTTCCTCCCTTATGTGGGAAGAGGCAGAAGGTGTCCATGTCAGTCCCAGAATCCTCTGTCACACCGTTGATGACTGCAGGGTTCCATGTGGGAATTAGGTGAAACAATCAAGGTCAGAGAGTAAAGCCCCCACTCCCTTCTAGCACTGATGATGTTACCTAGTTCTTCAAGAAACCAATCAAGCTCAGAGAGCACCAAGGACTCCATAGTCCTTGTCCTTGTCTTCCTCTACCTCCTCCACCTCCTCCTTCTCCTCCGCAAACTCCACTCCCTTCTAGCACTGATGATGTTCCCTAGTTAGGTCATGAAATGATTGTAAGTAAACTACAAAACTCAAAGAGTGCCAAGGACCCCATTGTCCTCCTCCTCCTCCTCCTCCTCCTCCTCCTCCTCCTCCTCCTCCTCCTCCTCCTCCTCCTCCTCCTCCTCCTCCTCTTCTTCTTCTTCTTCTTCTTCTTCTTCTTCTTCTTCTTCTTCTTCTTCTTCTTCTTCTTCTTCTTCTTCTTCTTCTTCTTCTTCTTCTTCTTCTTCTTCTTCTTCTTCTTCTTCTTCTTCTTCTTCCTCCCCCTCCCTTTCCTCCCCCTTCTCCTTCTTCCTCCTTCTCCCCTCTCCCTCCTCCTCTTCTTCTTTCTCCTCCTCCTCCTCCTCCTCCTTCTCCTCCTCCTCCTCCTCCTCCTCCTCCTCCTCCTCCTCCTCCTCCTCCTCCTCCTCTCTCTGCAAACCCCAGTCCCTTCTCGCACTGATGGCATTCCCTAGTTGGGTCATGCAACATCTGCAAGAAAACCACCAAGCTCAGAGACCATCAAGGACCCCTTATTTCAACTCTGAGCTACAAATATTGAATAGTTGTGACACAAGGACTACCTGTACCTGTGATTAAGCTGTTTTTGGAAACTGTGCCCACCTGTGTTCAGCTTGGCCTTTTCCTTACCTCTGCTCTCATCCAATTCACATTGAGGTTGAAGAACCCATAGCAGTATCCTTTGAGCTGCCTCCATCCTCTAGGGCATGCAGGGGTTTCGTCACCTGTTACCAGAGAAGAAAAAGTGGGATCTGGGCTGAAAGCAAAGTGGGCTGATGAAGAAGCAAAAGAGTGAAGGAAACTCACTCAGACCATGTTCAGGGTGGGGTTACCCACATCCCCAGGATTAGCTTATGGTAGCTCACTCGGAGGCTGTGAAGAGCCACACTCAAATCACAAGGGCAGAATGATAGAATAATTACAGAAGCGTAATAGCAAAACAGAGTGACAGAATAACACGAGGGCAGAATAACAGAACAACAACAGAATAATGGAGCGACAGAATAACACAAGGACAGAATGGTGGAATAATAGAATAACAATGACAGAATAACAAGATAATAACAATTACAGAATGATGGAATGATAGAATAACACAAATGACAATAACAGAGGAGGAGGAGGAGGATAACACAATGACAGAATAACAGACTGATAGAATAACACAATGATAGAATAATAGAAGAAGGAGAAGAAGAAGAAGAAGAAGAAGAAGAAGAAGAAGAAGAAGAAGAAGAAGAAGAAGAAGAAGAAGTAGAAGAAGAAACTGTGGATGTATTGACAACAGAGTGACTGTGGATGTATAACAACAGAATAAAGGGCAGAATAAGGGAGTGATAGGGATGGTAGAATAACAGAATGACAGAATAATACAGAATAATACAATGACAGAAAACAGATAGTCCTTGACTTATGACCATGACTGAGCCTAAATTCTCCATTGCTAAGCGAGGCACTTGTTAAAGTAAGTTTTGCCCTATGTTACGATCTTTCTTGCAATCTGTTAAGTTAGTAACCCTGTTGTTAAGTGAATCTGGCTTCCACACTGACGAATTCTGCCAGAATTCGGGGAGGTGGGCAGAAGGACCTACCTAGTGGAAGAGAGACAGCCAGCAGAAAGCCACCTAAGAAGAGACGGAAAGTTGAGAGCGCCTCCATCTGCAGGAAGCAAAAGAGAAAGAGAAAATGAATTTTAGGAGGAGAAATGATATTTTCAGCCACACCTCTGAATAAACCAATTACAGGCCAATTTAACAGCGTCACAGAGTTGGGAGGGACCTTGGAGGTCCTCTAGTCTGACCCCCTGCTCAAGCAGGAGACCCTACACCCTTTGTAGATGTTTGCTTCGACTTAAACGGGAACGGCTGCTGGACTCTCCTGTGAGAGCCGTATCCGAGTAGATCGACTGACATCTCCATTTGAATTACAATAATTTACAGGTAGTCCTCAACTTATGGCCATAACAGAGACACCAATTTCAGTCACTAAGGGGTGCAGTTGGTAAGCAAGCCATTGTATGACCGGATCTGATTTTACAGCCATTTTTACTGTTATCGTTAAGCAAACCTGGCTTCCTCGGTGGACTTTGCTTGTTGAAAGCCAGATAAGAAGGCCACAGATTGTGATAATGTGACTGCAAGACATTGGGCTAGTCGTAAATGTGAGCCAGGTTGCTCTGAATTGCACTCATGTGCCTGGAGGAGGGGGGGAGTAGTTCAATGGTCATAACTTCAATGCAATTTTTCTGAGGCCATTGTTTCAAAGCATCATTAAGTGAACGGTTGTAAGTTAAGGACTACTGACATTGTCGCATTGGAAACTGTTACCACCCTTCAGGTGCTTAATAGTGGGGCACTTGCCAAATAAACCCTGGGTGTCAGCTCAATTGATTCATTCCACTTGAAACCTGGATGTTTGGTGAATATTCTATCGTTGATGTAACCGAAGGAAATGGGTGAACACCAGTGGTGGGATTCAGCCGATTCGCACCGGTTCAAAAGAACTGGTTGTTAACTTTCTGAGCAGTTTGGTGAACTGGTGGCTGTAAGAAATCATTAGGGCAGAAAACTGGGTGTTAAATTATTTGAATCCCACCACTGGTGAACACGGTTTATTTCCTCTTTCCATTTTATTTGGGGGTCACCCAGGGGAGGTGGCACTAACCCCACCACTACCCATTTCTAAGTAGTAAGTCCCTGGTGGGCAGACAAACCAGTAGAAGTGAATAGCTTGGGGTTGAAGTGTGGGGTCCTTGGCACCCTCTGAGGTGGGGGGTGGGTTTCTGCCAGACATTTCATGACCCAACTAGATAACATCATCCATGCTGGGAGGGAGGCAGGTTGCAGAAAGGGGAAGGACAATTGTGGGGTCCTGGGTCTTCTCTGAGCTTGGTTGTTTTTCTTGGAGATGTCAAAGATCTCAGCAAGCCAACCTGGGCAGGTGGCTGAAGGACACCCAATCTCTGCTTCTTTTAGCAAGGTGATGTGAACAAGGGAAGAGAATTTGCTCCCCCAAAGATAGATAACTTGGAAAGTCACTCACTTGTTCCTCCGCTTGATGGTCTCTGGTTGACTCCTCTGAAGTGACACCACCTCTCTTCTGCTGCTGCTGCTAACCCTTCTGGGACCTATATAACCTGGCTGGCCAGAGAGGAACGTGTCCTATTGCAACTTTCAAAAACTAGGTGGAATCTCGGACGTTATGTTCACTTGAAATTACTCTGGGAACTTGTGGGCGAGCGGAGTCCTGTCTGAGAAAACTAATAAGTAAGGAATTGATTAGGGAGGGAGGGTGGAATAGACGGCTGGCGCCTTTGTTCTTCCTGGCTTTTGAAGGACTTGTTTTTATTCATTTAATTTATTTTGTCAAGGATGTGTTAGATAACAGATATAAGTATAAACATGATTATCAATACATGAAATGGATACGAATAAAAGGGGACGTTAGGGGAGGGATGGTAGGCACCGGTGTGCTTATGCATGCCCCCTTATAGACCTCTTAGGAACGGGGTGAGGTCCACAGTAGACAATCTAAGGTTAAAGGGTTTGGGGGTTTGGGGAAGAGACCACAGAGTCAGGTGGTGCATTCCAGGCATTGGCCACTCTGTTGCTGAGGTCGTATTTCCTGCAATCAAGTTTGGAGCAGTTTACCTTGAGTTTGCATCTATTGTGTGCTCTTGTATTGTTGTGGTTGAAGCTGAAGTAGTCATTGATGGGTAGGACATTGCAAAATATAATTTTATGTACTATGCTTAGGTCGGACCGAAGGTGGAGTAGTTCTATGTTGACTAAGCCTAAAATTGTCCCTAAGAATCTTCTTGAGGAGAAAGTTTCACCCACAACTGGGTAACAGAAATGGTGGAATGATGCAAGTTGCCCAGAATCACTTTTTGGACTGGTTCAATTCACCCGTCACCTAACTGGCATTCCTGCCTAATGGTTAACTACATGCAGATTGAACTAGCTCCCTGATTGTTTCTCATTCCGGGGCGTGATTCTCGCCTGAAGGGGGGAAGCCTGTCAGTTTGGAAGCCATTTTTCTTTGAGGCTTCTGGGCTGCCACATTCAGTGCCTGGGAATTTGGGAGGGGGATTTCAAGGAGCGATGGAAGAATAGCCACAACAACATTCTTTTCTCAGAGAGTCAAGGACATGTTACCCTGCACCCGGAGGGGAGTGCCTGGGGATAGTCTTCAGTTGGAACTAAGTAACGATTGGACCATGTGATGAACTATTTAGGGTGCAGGGGTTGGATTTTGGATTCTCTTTGGGCTAGGGAAAACCCAGAAATCTCAGATTCGAGTTTTCCTCAGATATGCCATAGATAGATAGATAGATAGATAGATAGATAGATAGATAGATAGATAGATAGATAGATAGATAGATAGATAGATAGATAGATAGATAGATAGATATGCAGGGATAGTTAGAAAGATAGATAGATAGATAGAGTGAGATGATAGATAGATAGATAGATAGATAGATAGAAGTATAGATATAGATAGATAGATAGATAGATAGATAGATAGATAGATAGATAGATAGATAGATAGATATAAAAAGTGAAATACCCCTCACGCATCATCACAAAATCTCCAGAACCATAAAGCCTACAAACTTGAAATTTGGCCCATATCTTCCTCTTGACTTCTAGGTGCTCACTAAGAAAGGATTTTTCCAAATGACCATCAGAGCATTTAGTGTATTTCCAATATTATTATTATTAACACGCTCTGATGCTAAGGAGTTCGACTCCCCCTCCCCACCTGAAAAAAAGAAATCTCTTCCAGATGCAAAACACAAGCAGAGGAGTTTCAATTTCAGTTTCACAGCCCTGAGCAGCTTTAGTACAGGACAGTTGAGCTAAGCCACGCCCAGGCTCCTTGCTGCCTCCTTCTTGCTCACACAGCAAATACTGCTTCCGTTTCTAAACAGCCCTCAACTGTCTCACACACTGACAGGACGCTAGCCAGATGAATACCCATGGATGCTGGTAGGCAGAGGCAGAATTTTCTCCCCTTATTTTTCTCCCCAAAAACTAAGCCCAGCCACATAGTTTCGTAGAGAAACGCAAACTATCGAGTTAGTCTCTAATAAAATGGATCTTTGGGAAGATGACAGTCTTGAGTCTTTTAATTTGGAGGTTGTTACTTTGGAATGCTGACAGCAGGACTAAAACTCACCATCTCCTGGTGTCTAGCCTGGTGCCTTGACCAACAGACCAAACTGGCTCTATATGGGTGGCGTATTCTTTTAATAAAGAAGTGAGAGTAAAATAAAGATGGGCGGCCTATTTAATAAATGCATCGAGATGGGTGCCATATACATTTAATAATTAAATAAAAATAAAATAAACGGGGAAACACCCATTCTGTTACCCAGTTGTGGGTGAAAACCTTCTCTTCAAGAATACTGCTAGGAACACGTCCTTCAAAAGCCAGCAGGAACCAAGGCGCCGGCCGTCTATTCCACCCACCCTGTCTAGTCAATTCTTTACTTATCAGTTTCTCAGATCGGACTCCGCTCGCCCACAAGTTCCCAGAGTAATTTCAGGTGAACGTAACATCTGAGATTCCACGTAGTTTTGGAAACTTGCAATAGGACACTTTCCTCTCTGACCAGCCAGGTTATTTAGGTCCCAGGAAGTGGAAGAAAAGCGTGACTTTCAGAGGAGTCCACCAGAGACCATCAAGCAGGGTAACAAGCGAGTGGTTTTCCAACTTTGGTCTTTGGGGGAGCAAATTCTCTTCCTTTGTTCACCTCTCCTGGCTACGAGAAGCAGAGATTGGGTGTCCTTCAGCCACTTGCCCAGGATGGCTTGCTGAGGTCCTCGATACTCCATTTAAGTGTTTTCCCTACTATTAGCAATAGCCCTTAGATTTATATACCGCTTTACAGTGCTTTTCAGCCCTCTCCAAGCTGTCTACAGAGCCAGCCTCTTGTCCCCAACAATCTGGGTCCTCATTTTACCCACCTGCGAAGGATGGAAGGCTGAGTTGACCTTGAGCCGGGCAGGATTGAACTCCTGGCAATGTGCAGAGTTATTCTGCAATACTGCATTCTAACCACTGCACCACCACAGCCCCTAGTGGGTGTAGTTTCTGAGCATGTCATAAGCCTAATTTTGGAACACCCTGCTTAGCAGGCAGGGATACCGGTTGTCCTCAACTTACGACCACCATTAAGGCCCCAATATGCCTTGCTCGGTCAGACAATTGTTAAGTAAACGTTGCTCCATTTTACGTCCTTTTTTTGCTATAGTGGTTAATTGAATCACTGCACTTGTTAAGTTAGCAACTTAACTTGTCCCAGCTTGGTTATTTACGAAAGAAAAACCATATGTAGAGAAAGGTATACTTTTAGTAAAGCCAAGTAGTTACAGTGTAAGCAAAGCTGGATCGGAATATTCACGTGCAAACAGGGGTGGGATTCAAATTTTTTAACAATATTTAACAATATTTTTAATGTTTTAACCGGTTCTGTGAGTGTGGCTAGGTGGACGTGGCCATGTGACTGGGTGGGCGTCTTTCCCCCCTTTTGCCTCCTGGGTCTCAGGCAAGCCTCCTGGGGGGGAACGTTTTGCTCCCAGAAGGCTTCCCTGGGGCCCAAGGAGGCAAAAGAGCATGGCAGGGGCACTGAGCACCTCCCAATGCTCCATTTTTGGGCCTCCTGGGCCCCAGGCAATTCTCCTGGGCGGGGGTTGCTCCCAGGAAGCTTCCCTGGGGCCCAAGAAAGCAAAAAACGGAGCACAGGGGGGGGCAGCATCTCCCCACATACCCCTTTTTGCCTTCCTGGGCCTCAGGGAAGCCTCCTGGGCGAAGCAGTAAGACAGCAAAGTGGAATCCGGGAGACAGCTGATCATCGGAACAGCTGATCGTTGGGAAGGGGAACAAAAGAAATACCTAAGCAGTCAGCGATGTCGCGCATGCGTTATAAGGACTGACTGGGCAGGGAGGGGATAGGCGGCCGACGAGGGGCGGGGCCAGCCAGGGGTACGATTTGCTGGTTCACTGAACTGTGCAGAATCATTAACAACCGGTTCTATAGAACCGGTCCAAACCGGTAGAATCCCACCCCTGGCTGTTTTGGTAACCGCTTTTAAGGTTTGGCTGTTCTTGGCGGTTGGGTTTTGCATTCCATTCTCACACTCGTGTCCTTGGATCCACCGGTCTGTTCCGGATTGGCATCTCTGGTTCCTCTCAACCCTCCCCCCCCCACATTCCCATTCTCCCCCCCCTCCTGTGTTTTACGGCAGGATGCCAGCCAAGCGAAGTAGGCTGAAGGATTCACAATGGTAGACCTGACATTCTGCCTCATTCAGGAAAAGAAAATGGCTGAAGAAGAGAGAAAAGAAGAGAGAGAGTTAGGGCTTGGGATCGTTTCAATGGAGTTCATTGAGATATTCATTGTAGGATTTACAGGCACCACGCTTTGCACTTTGCCTAATTTGCACTTGTACTTTTGTTTTTGTTATTTTTTTACCTAGGTGTAAAACTTTGCTTTTCTCCACATTAAATTGCATTTTGTTGGATAGGGCCCCGTGTTCAAATCTGTCAATATCTTTTTGGATCCTGAGCTTGTGTTCTGGGGTGTTGGCTATTCCTGCCAACTTAGTGTCATCTGCAAAATTGATGCGTTCTCCTTCTATTCCCTCATCTAAATCATTTATGAAGATATTGAAGAGCCCTGGGCCTAAGACGGAACCTTGTGGTATCCCACTGTTTACTTCCCTCCATGTAGACTTAGACCCATTAAGGACTACTCATTGAGTACGGTTTGTCAATCAGTTACAAATCCACCTGGTGGTGATGCTGTCTATTTTTCTAGCTTGTCACGCACTAGCTAGGATTGTGTTCCAATCCTTCGCAACTATAAGGGATGCAGACTTCAACTCCCAGAATTCCCCAGCAGGCTTGCTTTAAGATGGGTGGACTTCAACTCCCAGAATAGAAGAGAGTCTTTGTAGCTCCGGGTTGAACTGTGGGAGCCTTGGTGGTCTCAGCACATGGCTGCATTCTTGCAGATGTTTCATGACCCAACTAGGGAACATCATCAGTGTTGGAAGGGAGGAGGCAGAGGTGGTATTCAGCCAGTTCTGACTGGTTCTGGAGAACTGGTAGCAAAAATTTTGAGTAGTTCGGAGAACCGGCAAATGCCATTTCTGACTGCCCCCACCCCCCATTCTCCACCTCCCAAGTCCCAGCTGGTTGGCTGGGTCTCCTTTGGTTGCCCTGCCCAGGAGAACGGAGCTGGAAGGCAGGTTAGTTGGGTGGGCAGGGAAGGGGATTTTGCAGTAACCTTCCCCTGCCATGCCCACCAAGCCACGCTCACTAAGCCATGCTCACAGAACTGGTAGTAATTTTTTTTGAATCCCACCACTGGAGGAGGGGGTCAACTCGGTTTGTATCTCAATCAAGAAATTACCAACTCAGACCAACAATCAAACAGCAAACCAGGGCCTAATCAAGGAACCGCAGAAATCACTCCTATCAACATTGGTAGGGCAGCTACTAGTACAGGGGTATCAAAGCCAATTTAATTGAGGTCCGCATCAGGGTTTTATTTGATCACGGGGGTGGGCTGGGGTGGGCAGGGTCATCTTGGTGTCATTCATGTCAGGGATGCCAGTGGTGGCCTGAGTACTCAGCCAGCGAAAAGGGGCTCCCAAGCTCCGTTTGCTGCTGCTACAGCCTCCTGCAACCCTGTGCCAGGGAAAACGAAACGTTATTTCTGCCGGCACAGGCACTGCGGGCCGGTCTTTCTCCCCATTTCCAGGGTGGCTCTGCAGGGCAGATCTAAGCACCCTGTGGCCCAAATCCGGCCTGCCGGGCCTTGAGTTTGACACCCCTGTACTAGTATATAAACAGAAAGCTGCTCCCTCCCCTTCTAACACTGATGATGTTACATACTTGGGTCATGAAACATCTGCAAGAAAATAACCAAGCCCAGAGAGCATCAAGGAGCCCATAGTTTTCTTCCTCCTCTTCCTCCTCCTCCTCCCTGCAAACGTTCCCAACCTACATGAAAGTAGCTTTTGAACCAGTGGATGAAAGGGAAATGTTTGCAATCGTCATCTTAAGCAAATTGGCCTATTAAGATTTTTTTTTAAGATTTTTTTTTTTCCTTATCAGACTCCTGGTCTGGAGTATTAAATGCCAATGGAAGGGGAATCGAACCAAGATGGTTATATATTTGGCTTCTATAAGAATAGCCAGATCGGACCAAGTACAGGAAACCCTCAACTTACAACAGTTTGTTTATTTGCAAAACAAAATCAGGGTTGGTTACAGAGTATTTACTCTTGGTTCAGTAACCCTTTGAAGTGACGAGAGCATCAAGGACCCCTGAGTTCTTCCTCTGTTCTCAGGACCACGAAGACCCCCCATCATGGACCAAGAACAGGGGAGGGGTCCAGCAGAACTTAAGGATTCAATGACCCCTCTTAATAGGGGTCTACAACAACTCACCGATTTCTAGTTTAATGAAGAGAAGGGCTAGGGGCAGCATGATAGCAGCCTTCCAATATCTCAGGGGCTGCCCCAAAGAAGAGGGGGTCAAGCTATTCTCCAAAGCATCTGAAGGCAGGACAAGAAGAAACGGATGGAAACTAATCAAGGAGAGAAGCAACATAGAACTAAGGAGAAATTTCGTGACAGTGAGGACAATTAACCAGTGGAACTGCTTGCCACCAGAAGTTGTAACTTCAAGCGTAAACTGCTCCAAACTCAACGTAAACTGCTCCAAACTCAATTGCAGAAAATATGACTTCAGCAACAGAGTGGTCAATGCCTGGAATGCACCACCTGATTCTGTGGTCTCTTCCCCAAACTCCAAACACTTTGTCCTAGAAGGCCTCAAGGTCCCTTCCAACCTGTTATTCCTCTATCTAACTTTCCTCAAGAGGTCTGTGGGCAGACACAGCACAAGGCTAGCAAGACTGCAGAAACGACTCAGCAACGTGTCTACTGTCCCTGTTTTATTTATTTATTTATTTTTATTTGTCAATTGCTTAGAAGATAATAGGTATAAGTAAAAACATAGTTATGAATACATCTATACATATAAGAAAAATACAAAAAAAATAAAAGAAACAATAGGACAGGGACGGTAGGCACGTTGGTGCGCTTATGCACGCCCTCTACAGGCCTCTTAGGAAAGGGGTGAGGTCAATAGTAGACAGTCTAAGGTTAAAGTTTTTGGGGTTTAGGGAAAAAAAACCACAGAGTCAGGTAGAGGATTCCAGACATTGACCACTCTCTATTGGTGAAGTCGTATTTCCTGCAATCAAGTTTGGTGTGGTTAACCTTGAGTTTGTATCTATTGTTTGCTCTTGTGTTGTTATGGATGAATCTGAAGTATTCATTGACAGGTAGGACATTGCAATGTATGATTTTATATACTATACTTAGATCGGACCGAAGACGATGTAATTCAAGGTTTTCTAGTTCTAGAATTTCAAGTCTGGTGGCATAAGGTATTCTACAACGAGTAGAGGAGCGGAGAACTCTTCTTGTGAAATATTTCTGGACTTTATCAACTGTGTTAATATCAGATATGTAATGTGGGTTCCAGACTGATGAGCTGTATTTGAGTATTGGTCTAGCAAATGTTTTGTATGCTCTAGTTATTAGTGTGATATTACCGGAGAAAAAGCTACGTAGGATTAGGTTAACAACTCTTAATGCCTTTTTGGCTATGTAGTTGCAGTGGGCTCTAGCACTTAGATCATTTGAGATGAGTATTCCAAGGTCCTTTACAGAGCTTGGGTCATCAACAAGATCTTGACTATTCAGCTTATATTTTATTTCCTGATTTTTTTTGCCAATATGTAAGACAGAGCATTTATTTGTGGAGATTTGAAGTTGCCATTTGTTTGACCATTCTGATACATAGTCAAGGTCTTTTTGAAGGGTAGCAGTATTGTCTGTGGTGTTGAATAGCTTTACATCATCAGCGAAGAGAATGCAGTTGCTCTTGATATGATCACAGAGGTCATTTATGTAGAGTATGAAGAGAGTTGGTTCTAGAACACTGCCTTGGGGGACACCACTGTTGACAGGTAGAGAATTTGATAGGACACTCCCAATTTTGACCATTTGTTGTCTGTTTGACAGGAATGCTTCTATCCAGTTATGCAGGTGTCCAGAGATACCGTAAGATTTTAGTTTTAGGAGTAGTTTGTCGTGTACCACTGAATCAAAGGCTTTACAGAAGTCTATGTAGATTGTGTCTATTGCTTTGCCCTGATCGAGTTGTGTAGTCCATATGTTTTTGCAGTGTAAGAGTTGCAGATTACATGATAGTTTTTTCCTAAAACCAAATTGTTTATTAGAGAGTAAGTTTTTTGTTTCTAAGTGGACCATGATGGTTTGGTTAATAATTGATTCCATGACTTTACAGTTGACGCAGCATAAGGAGATTGGTCTGTAATTTTCAACTAGGCTGGGGTCTCCCTTTTTGAAGATGGGGATGACCGTGGCTTGTGACTATAGTTTTGGCAAGTAGCTGGTCCTGAAAGATTTTTCAAAGATTATGCTTAGAGGTTCGGCTATGGCAGTGGATAGCTTTTTTAAGAAGTAGGCACATATTCCATCCGGTCCAATAGATAGAGATGGTTTTAGATTGCGTAGTGCTTTTTCAACATTGTCTTCTGTAAAATCAATATGTATTAGATCATTGTAGTTGTCTGTGGTTCGACTAGGAAATACTGGGCATGATCCATTGCTGTTCACAAATACTGAGCCAAAGAATGTGTTAAAGAGGTTGGCTTTAATGGTGTCATCGTTGCAGTCTTTACCATTAGGTCCTATCAGGGGTGGGATGGACCTTGAGTCTTTTAGTTTGTTGTTTACAAAATTGTAAAAAGTGCGGGTGGAATTGGTGCATAGAAGGTTTTCCTCTTGTTTAATGTGGTAATTGATGCATTCAGTCTTTATCTGGTGGCATAAATTTTTGTATCGGCTTTTGAAGTTGGCAACATGACCAGATTTGTCCCTGTCCTAATGTCCCCTTTTATTCGTACCCATTTCATGTACTCATAATCATGTTCCTAATTATATCTGTGTCAGAGTATATTCATGAACTGGAATAGAGCTTGGCAACAAGGTCAGCCAATGAATAGGCATAGCAACTAAGTCAGCCAATGAGGACTGTTTGGAAACTGAAACTAGAAGTAGCCTAGGCGTGGCACTATATTAAGCTCTGCAGCTCTGAAGCTATTTGAGCTATGAGTCTGTCTGTTGAAAATGAAATTGCTTCTGTCCTCTGCTTGCCTGCTGAACTAAAGTGAAACTGGTGTCTGTTTCTGAGCTCCTGAGTTGCTACTGAAGTTACTTGCAACTGCATGTTTCTGTCTGAGTTTGCTCCATGTTGGAGAAATCTACAACTGGTTTGTAAAATCTACTTATTATGTTTATAAAGATGTTAAATGAAGCATCAGCCACCTGCGTTTATTTTTCTGGCGCTGAATTAACGCTGCAAAAACTCTGAACAATCTCTTATCTAATACATGCTCGACAAATAAATAAAATAAAATAAATAAATAGAACAAGAGTTACACTAATATCGAAGAAATCGCAGGACAGAAGCATTAAGGGAAGGGTGCCAAAGGAAAGACAAAAAGGAAACGTGAACGACCGCAATGAAAATATTTTATTTAATTATTTTAAAACATCCAATTGAATGGTTGAATTGTCCCGCAGTGAGACCTCCATGATTTGAGGAACGTCAAGAAGAGATCAGCGACGTTGATACTTCAGCTCATACTTGCAAAGATAGGCAAACCTTCGGTCGCAGTCCGTTTCTTTCCAGTATTTGTATTCTGAAAGGCACAGAAAAAAGGGGGGGGGTCTTACAGACCTTGATGTTCTAGTTCGACCTTCGCACCCCAAGTTTCGGGGTTGAGGGTCTTCAGCCACAACTTTAGAATGTCCCCTCCTGCAATCAGCCACACCGCCCGGTTCTCACCACAATGAGGCATGACACCTGCGTGAAAGTTGTTTTCTGAATCACGTGAGGGGAAGGGGGATTTGGGGCATCTTCAGCTTAGGCAAATTGGCCTACTAAGATTGCTTATGTAGTGTGTGTTGTTTGTGTAGTGTACATTGTATGTTGGAGGTGGTGACCCTTTGCGAGCTATATGCAACGAAAGTTCATTTTAATGTATGCTTATTAATGTAGTCTTCATTCTTTATTCCATTCTATTCTGTTCTGTTCTATTCCTATATTCTATTCTATTCTAATATTCTATTCTGTCCTGTCCTGTCCTGTTCTGTTCAGTTCTATTCTTTCCCTGTTGTTATTCTATTCAATTCTATCCCATTTTCTGTTCTGTCAACTCATAAAATATTCCTATGCCTGGAATCCAACACAGTTCTGTTCTATTCTATTCTATTCTATTCTATTCTATTCTATTCTATTCTATTCTATTCTATTCTATTCTATTCTATTCCATTCCATTCCATTCCATTCCATTCCATTCCATTCTTTCCTTATTCTATTCTATTCTA